>NW_020798732.1:0-329804 GCF_003344945.1 Aspergillus welwitschiae
TTTTTTCTCTCTCTTCTTTTCATACTTAATTAAATTCCTATTCTTTTCAGGGCATTATGCATTGCTGGGAACGAGTTGGAGTTTTTAGAAGTGTCAGAAATGTTGAACTTCTGCTCAAACTACAATCTGTGTACCGGATATATATTTTTAGTACTATAGCGCATGGAGGTTGGATTGGACTCAAGTTTCTTGAAGATACTTACTACTACCAGTGGTAACCTCCAAGTCTGACCTAGAGTGCTAATCTCCCTCATATACAGTTGCTACTAGCTCTATTTACAAGAAGAATTCGACCAACTAATTCAGGCTGGCTACAATTACCTTGTTATGCCTTCATGGTGATATTTATGTGACCGCTCGTTTTCGGTCTCGCATTCGTTCCCCGTCAATTCCTGCTTTAATTTTGCCGGGGCGCCCCACTTTCGGGAAGAAAAGCCGGAGGGCCGAGAACAGCATTTCTCTATGCAGAATGAATACATGGTATTCTCTGCCCTGCCTGCCCATCATTCCAAGACTCATATCGCCTGATCAGATTAGAGGAATAACCTGCTTCACTTTATATGCAGGAATATCCCATTTTTGTGTCCAGATGAACATGAGAAAAGGACAGGAAACATTCACGAGCGGGACGAGCTGACGTAAGTCCATCGGGCACCGCAGACTAACTAGTTCAAATAGTGCTGTGCTGCTAGTGTTATGCTAGACATATATTTATGCAATAACATAAAGCGTGATCAGGGACTAAGTGAGTAAGTAGTACAGCTGTACAAAAGCATTATTACAGGGGATTTATGTGTATTAATGGCTGCTCACCCTTTTGATTGGTCCGCGGATCGGAGACAGCCGAGTACTAGTAAATTGACTGCATTAATATGATTTTAATCTGTCGGGTGTCCCTGACGGTCGGCATGGCTTCCCATGGGTCGTCATGCGATGGGGCTGCTGCCAATTCGTCCTCATCTCGTCGAAAAATTCCTCCCAGCATAAAATCCGGGGCATGCCCTTGGATCCAGTAGTAGATGTAGTCCGCTTACCCCTGTTTCCGTCCTTTTCCCCTCGCCCCCTCCCCTCCTCCCCTCCATCCATCTATATCGAGGAGGGCCAAGATGGGTGCATCCGATCCCATCGCCAACCCCGACTTGGAAAAGGGTCAGCCGCCGGCGACTGTGCAGCCCACCGAGCGACACCAGGACAACATCGTGGATTATGATGGCCCCGATGACCCGGAAAACCCATTCAATTGGCCTCGCTGGAAGAAAGGGCGCCAGCTAGTTCTAATGGCATTCAACACCTTCATCACGTATGTCTTGCTGCTTTTCGGTCTTGGCTTTATCATATCCACTTCTTCCGTTCTTGGGCTAGATGGCTAATGCTACCACATCAGACCCTTGGCTTCCTCCATGTTCGCCCCCGGAGTGGAGGATGTGATGATCGATTTTCACTCCACCAGTACCATGCTCGCCTCCTTCGTGGTGTCTGTCTATGTCCTGGGCTATATGATCGGGCCTTTTCTCATCGCCCCGCTCTCGGAGATTTATGGTCGGGTGCCCCTCTATCATGCATGCAACATCCTATTCCTTATCTTCACCATCGCCTGCGCCGTAGCCCAGACCATGCCACAGCTGATTGTCTTTCGTCTGCTGGCTGGCACCGCCGGCGTTTGCCCCCTCACCATCGGCTCAGGCACCGTGGCCGACATGGTCCCCAAGGAGAAGCGCGCCGGCATCATGGCCATCTGGGCGATGGGGCCCATCCTCGGCCCCGTGGTGGGACCGGTAGCTGGTGGCTTTCTCGCCGAAGCTGAAGGCTGGCGCTGGGTGTTTTGGGTGATTGCGATCGCGGTAAGTCCAAACTTCCACAATCCCTCTCTCACTCGCAAATGCATTGACGATTTTGGCCATAGACCGCAGTGATGAGCATTCTCTGCATGATCTGGTATCGCGAAACATATGCCCCGGTCATTCTGGAGCGGAAAGCGGCCCGGTTACGCAAGGCCACGGGCAATCCCAACCTGCGTTCAGTCCATGACCGTGGCCAACAGGCGCACGAGCTCCTTCTGGTCGCATTGGCTCGCCCGATTAAGCTCCTCGTCAAATCGCCCATTGTCTTCCTCATGGTGCTCTTTGCCGCCATCACCTATGGCTACTTGTACCTGATGTTCACCACCATCACCTCCATCTTCGAGGACGTCTATCATTTCTCCCCGGGCGTCGCGGGCCTGGCCTACCTGGGATTCGGTGTGGGCTGTCTCATCGGCCTCGTCATCTGTGGTGCCGTTTCCAATCATATCGCGCGCACCCATTCGGCCAGGGGTTGTTTTACCCCGGAATCTCGCCTGCCGCCCATGGTCTTCGGCTGTTGGGCCATCCCCATTGGCTTGTTCTGGTACGGCTGGGCGGCCAAGGCGCAAACGCACTGGATCGTTCCCATCTTGGGCACGGGCGTCTTTGCCATTGGCCTGATGACCGTCTTCATGTCGGCCAGTACCTACCTGGTCGACTCCTACCTCCGCTACGCGGCCTCGGTGACGGCAGCCAACACGGGTCTACGATCGCTGGTCGGGGCCCTGTTGCCCTTGGCCGGACCTTCTATGTACGATGCCCTGGGCTTGGGATGGGGCAATTCCCTTCTCGCCTTCATTGCGCTCGTGATGTGCGCGTGTCCCCTGCTCTTCTGGCGGTACGGGGCACGCATCCGGACGCACCCTCGATTTCAGGTGAAGTTGTAAAAGATACCCTAGACGCATGTAGACGAAAGCATTGATAGAATAATATACATAGAAAGTCCTTTTTTGCCAGTATTACTCTGAAGTTACCATTCCAGCTTTCTTGTACGTATGAGATGGATGAGGTTACATATATCTACAGTGAGTGGAAGTGCTCTGAGTGACGCTGACAAGCTGCATCCCAGGCATAGAGTGCTAACTGTCGGAGCGGCAGCTGGTTCGTATAGTCTTGTTAGAAAGACTTTCCATCAACTTTCTTGTAATTTAGTTTGTCCAGATCACAGTTCTCCAGCAGACGCACCTGCATCGATTAACATCATTTTTGGGCCTTTCTTTAGACCGGTGCACTCACATTGACTGCTATAATAGGAGGCGCGTCTTCTGCCACCAAACGGATGAAACAACTGCTTCCGCAGGTCCCACAAAACTCATGTTTCGCCTGACGCCGGCCAAACTGGTGCGTCCGGGTTGTTTCATCGCCGCTCTCCAGGGTGAAATCTTTCAGAGAGGGGTACACGAGCAGGTACCCATTCTTGCTGCAGATGGAGCAGTTGCAGTTGACGACTGGGTATTCGGACAGTGGCGGTGACAGCGAAAAGCGGAAGCGCACAGCACCGCAGTGGCAACTGCCTTGGTGCATGCTCTGCTCTGATGTTGGGGTGGGGAAGAAGGACATGATGATCAGTCGGTGGGTTTGGGCGTTTAGTGACTGTCAGAGGGAAGTTGTGCTCTCTTCAACTACATCGTCTTCCAGAGGATTTGGGCTTCCTTTTTAAGGGGGTCATAATGTGACTCAGACCGAGAACGCTAGCGCAAAGTGATTGGCAATTCAAGATCTGAGACAATGTTTATCTAACAAACTTCGCACAGTAAGCAAGGGTATCCCCGCATGAATCTGACATCAGCGCGGATGACCGCAGCTCCCCCGTTAATAGGCTCATGCTACGGGTTTTCTTTGCACCATGACAGGCTGACTATTTTCAGGGCCCTATTGATTACGTTGAATGGGCACTTGATGGATCCTTTTATTTTCTATAGAAGTCGCGTATTTCCACATATATTGATCTGAGATTCACCCTCTCTCTCCCGCCGGCAAACAAGTTTTTCAGGCCCCTCTTATACCTTACCACACTTTTGTCTATTGAGTTGGACGCCAAACCCGGTGATGAAATGGATACCTAGTGCTTATATGATAGGAGTTGAATACTACGCATGCTCTCAGCCTAAAC
Source organism: Aspergillus welwitschiae (assembly GCF_003344945.1). Lineage (NCBI taxonomy): Eukaryota > Fungi > Ascomycota > Eurotiomycetes > Eurotiales > Aspergillaceae > Aspergillus > Aspergillus welwitschiae. The sequence goes on from NW_020798732.1 coordinate 3,955, forward strand.
ATGGCCCTTGAAACAAACTAGACTATCCATTTTCTGGATGCTTCACCCAAGGTCAGGATTTAATCATCATTGTATTGAACCCCGTACCCAGATCGACGCCGCGTATCCGCAAAGGGCTGCCCGACTCGTCTGGAACAAGCTATGCATCCCACCGTTCCCCCTTCTACATCAGTCGCGTGGTACCAATCCGCAGGGAAATTTACACTATGTATACGAGCACCGGGGAAGAGCCACTGATTACGGAAAGCGTTCGGACTCGGTAAAGGCGCGCCCGTCGATGGAGCTGTCTTCGGAGCCAAGCCCGACGGGACTTAGCTAGGGGAAGCGCTGTATATGAAATAAAAGCACCACTGCCTCAGGTCCACCAAAACAGTCTCTTTCGTTGACGATAATCATCACTTCACGATGTCTAACTGCCCTCAGTCCCCCCACTCGAACCGCACCCGCACCATCCTCCACGCCGCAAAGAATGGCAAATACGCCGTCGGCGCCTACAACTGGTACCCAATCCCCCCGGCAGTTTATTTCTCAACCACCCCAATACTCTCCCAGTACTAGAACTAACGAATAAACCAAAAGCTATAATACCGACGGCATCATGGCCGTCATCCGCGCCGCCGAGCGCATGCGCAGCCCCGCCATAATCCAACTCTTCCCCTGGACCATGCACTTTCAAGGTGCGCACTTCATCCGCTTCGTCGTCGCCGCTGCACATGCCGCTTCTGTCCCTGTCGCCGTGCATCTCGACCACTGCATTAACCCCGCAGATATTGATCTCGCTCTCACTCTTCCCTTTGACTCGATCATGATCGATGGGTCAAGCATGAACGAGGCCGAGAATATCGCGGTCTGCGCGAGCACTGTCAGCAAGGCGCATGAGCGCGGTATGACGGTTGAGGTTGAGTTAGGGCGCATTGAGGGAGGGGAGGATGGGCTTCCCAGCGTGGATTTAGGCAGTGTGTTAACGAGGCCAGGCGATGCGAGGCGGTTCCTGGAGGCGACTCAGGCGGACTTTTTGGCGCCGAGCTTTGGGAACGTGCATGGGGGCTACGGACTTGTGGGAGCGGAGAAATGTTGGGATTTAGACTTGTACGCTACCCTTCCTTTGTCTATTAGGGTTTGGTTGTATGGATGAGGAGGCACTGACTGCATGGATCTTGTGCAGGCTTCAACAGATCCAACAGGCTATCCCGTCCACCCCGCTGGTCTTGCATGGAACGCACCCGGTCTCCGACGAGCTGTTTCGCAAGGCCATTGAGTGCGGCATGAGCAAGGTGAATGTCAACCGGACGGTGCGCGACAAATACACGGAGTTTGTGGCAGAGAACGCAGGCGAGATGGAGTTGACGACGCTCAAGGTGCAGGCGGTCGAGGTGTATACCGAGTCGGTAGAGAGGGTGATGAAACTGTTTGGCTCGGCGGGCAAGGCTTGAGTTTGCTCGAGATGCAATTGAAGACTTCGGTGTGGGTGTAGAAGGTTAGGACTATAACAGCGTGTTCTGTGTAATTTTCGGACTATTCGTAGGCCCCGACGGAGATTTTTGGCTGCCGAGAATGCATGCATTAAGTAGGGTAGGTACTCCGAAGCATAATCCTACGTTGGGATTACCCGTACTGAAGATTAACGACTATAGGCGAACATCAAAGGAATGAACACCGATAGCCTGTGAAAGATCATTATATATCTGTTGTAATTTCATAATATGTCTAGCGTTCACTCGATAGCCGCCTCTAGACAGTAATTGAATGTAAATCTCACAGCACCACGTGACTAGAGCTACCTAAACCCCTACCTAAATCCACTGGCAGATCTATCAACGCGCGGGGAGGCTGTGTCAGCGGACGTTTTACGAACAAGAAAAGGGATACTATGCTGACCTTGCTCCGTCCCTCAGCGAGCCTCCATACGAGAAACTTGGATGCCCAAGCGCGGAATACTAGCAATGCAATGATCGGATCTAACCGATCTTTTCGGTAGCGGTCCGATGGAGTGGCCCGCCCATCGCTGACCGAAGGCGGGGTTAATGACCGCAGTTTGTGGAACTGGGCTGCGCATGCTTCTGAAATACTCTGATGTAGCTGCCCGGCATCGGACGCTTTTGACTAATAGAGAGTAATTGCATACAAGCACCATAGAATTTAAAGCCTGGGGAGAGTCAAAACTTTCGTAAACCACAACCACCCTAACTTTTTAATTGAACCAGACATGGGCCCCAACGGTCAGCTGGGAATAGACTGCCATTTGGTTCTTTATTACTCTGCCATATAATCGAGTATATATGGTTGGCATGAGATAGTGTATAACATAAATAAATTTGGTCTTCTTTCCATAACTGATAATGATAGATTATTCGTATGATGAGGTACTATGGTACGTTCCCAATAGCTGATAACACAATCGTGATCAACTTCCACATATACTACTTTCTATAAAAGATTGTTTACTCCATACATTTTCAGAATTGATCAGGTTTTGAACTTTTTTTCTTGAGTTTGAAGTATGATTGACCAGATGTCTAGAGATTCATTGTATGTTTCCAAAAATACTATTGCTACGGGCGTATGACTTGTCTCTTAGTCTTCCATAGCTTCACCTTAGTGCCAGCGGATAATCCGACAGGGGCAGTTCGGGGACCTCGTACTGCTTTGCGGCCTCAGTGAAGAGTGTCTTCTCTGCTTCCGTATAAGGAATACCCTCAGCCCGCCTCTGCAGCCCCAATCGGTGCTCCGGCTCTCCAGGAAATAGCACCTCCAAAAATCCAGGCGCCGGATTAACCCCGTGCACCCGCTGCGCAAGGATATCCATTCGAGCTTTGAAATCGTCCGTGCTCATTATGATATCAGGCTTGATAGCAATGAAGCAATGGCCTACATTCTGCGGCTTCGTATCCTTATACTGGTCCCCAACCTGTCCGCCGAACTCAGCTCCTGCCAAAACGCCCGACATAATGTCCATGAGAATCGCGATACCGGATCCCTTCGGCCCCCCAATTGGCGCCATGCTGCCGTTCAACGCCACATTCGCGTCGGTCGTTGGATTCCCATCTGCATCTAGCGCCCAGCCCAGCGGGATAGACTCACCACGACGTGCGGCGCGTCGGATTTTTCCCTTGGCGACAACAGAGGGCGCCATGTCAAGAATATACGGCACTTCCGTATTAGAAGGAGCCCCAGCGGCAAACGGGGAGATACCGAGAAGTGTTTCCTTTCCTCCGAATGGGGGCATCTGTTTGGCAGAATTGGTGAAGACAAGCGAGATCATATTCGCTTTAAGCGCTTGGAGGACATATGTTGCTGCCATGCCGAAATGGTTAGAGTGGTTGACTGTTACCATTCCGATGCCGTATATCTCTGCACGCTTGATAGCTTCGTCCATACCGCGAGTGGCGACGACGAATCCAAAACCGTTGTCGCCGTCCAGATGCGCGACTACCGGGGTTTTCTGGGTGATATTGATGCTTGGCCGGGGGTTGACCCGGCCGTTGCTGACGCGATCGAGGTACTGCGGAAGCCTGGCAAGGCCGTGAGTGTCCTATAATGCGTGTTAGGAGGTACTAGAAGCAAGGTAGTTTACAAATCTTACGACACCGCGAACGTCGGCTAAGACTAGGCATTCTGCCATTGACCGCGCGTCCTCTGCCATGAGGCCTGCTTTCACGAGGAGGGCGGCCGCGAAATCCTTGGCCTTTTCGGGATCGGCATAATAATGTGACTGGTTAGAGGAAGACATTTTGGGATTGGAACACGAGAAATGGTTAGCTAAATGCCCAAGCTTTAGGGGCTTGTTGGAGTAGATTTATAAAGCTGCCAACGTCTGAAGGTCCGAGGATCGGATGAGGGCTTGGTCGGTTAAACGCCGACGCTCACCCCACTCGTGATTTTACGGTAATTCACCGGATGGGACAGAGTGCAGTAAGCTGAAACCTGCATTCTTTACATAATTCTCAATGGTAGCTGTCTCTAAAATATGTTTGACCGTGAAAACAAGAACATGTGCTCGTCCTCGGGCGCAACTTCGAAATCAAACCGGACCAGGTCCTCCTTGTATGGGAACATATACGTGCTTGTAACCCTAAACACAACGACCATATTAGCAGCTTCCCGGACACTGACGTAGATTCCCGCTCACCAGTGGTGTTCCTTGCTTGCCTGATATTTTTCCAGGTCTGCAAGCGACTCATGGAAGCTCAGAAGTGCAAAGTCGAACCCCTTACTTCGTTCAATAGGGTCGGTCACAGATGGCCCTCCCACTACCAGTCGATGTCCTTTCACGCAGTCCAGTTCTTTAAGTTTCTTGAGTTCTCGAGCGAAGGTCTCTTTATGTTCCGCCGTTACTTCGGAGCGGAACTTGAACATCACTGGTATCAACCAACTTTGTTAGCTCATGATGAAGCGAATCGAATTGAACCAGTGTACCCATATGCACGATTGTCATTTTGCTTTCTTTGCAGAAATTATGGACGACGCTCTATGCCTTGACAGATAGAATCTGAGATCTCGGGTAGGGTTCAGCCAATACTGAAGAATAATAAATAAAAATCGAATGTACTATTACAGAAGACGCGTCCCGGTTACTGACCTCTCACGCAGTAGGAGAAGATCACCGCATCTATGCGGCATTTTGCCGTTCGCCTTCGGGCCCGAACAGCCCCATGCGGCCGCCATGGCTGCTATCAGAACACCTGGCTGGAATTGCCGTCTATCGTACTAAGAGATATGCCAAGGCTAGTATAAGCTGGAAGTGCTGCTCAGGCGGGTTGAAATGCGTTCCCCATGGGGTTTGGCTGCTTGGCGACCCCGTGGGGAAAGGGTATACTTGATAACGGTTATCCCATGTAGCGAAGCTTCTGCGACAAGGGCCCTTTCTGACATTATTGCAATCACAAAAATACCAGAATTTCTCCTTACAAGCCATCCCATACGTACGTAGTTCTGTCACCATGGAGCACAAATCTGTCGAGCACAACGAGTTTGTCAGTTCAAGCAAAGCCGATCTCGAGCCTGATCGACTGACACCTGCCCGGATACTGACTGCTGAGCAATTTGCCCTCGCGGAGAGAAAGCTCAAGCATAAGTTGGATTTGCGTCTTTTGCTCTGTGTGTGGATCATCTTCGTGATGAACTACCTGGACCGAGTAAGCGCCCCCCTACCTGCGTGCATTTGATCGGGCCTCATGATAACACGACAATTGTGTCGTAGAACAATATATCAGCCGCGAAGGTAGCCGGCATTGAGGACTCTCTTAGCCTAAGCAGCACGCAGTATGCTACGGCCGTGGCTCTGCTTTTCGCTGGCTACGTGCTCATGCAGCTTCCATCCAATATTTTCCTGGCCCACCTACGCCCCTCGCTCTACATTCCATCCGTTATGATCATCTGGGGCATGCTATCTGCGCTGGTAGGAGTCGTCCACAACCCAGCCGGTTTGTACGCTCTCCGATTTCTGCTTGGGTTTGTTGAGGCAGCATTTTATCGTAAGGTTCCCACCTTCTCCCGGGTGACACTCCTGACATGACCTCAACAGCCGGCGCGCTCTTCCTAATTTCATCTTGGTATAAGCGCTCTGAAATGGGAGTCCGCAGCGCTTTCCTTTTCTCCGGCTCTCAGCTGGGAAGCGCATTTTCCGGCCTCATCGGTGCCGGCATTACAAGCGGCCTAGATGGGACCCGAGGCCTCGAGTCCTGGCGCTGGATCTTCATCATCGAGGGCTCAGCAACCGTTTTCATTGCTCTCATGGCCTTATTCGTCCTCCCAAACTACCCCTCAAATACCCCTTGGCTAAGCCCAGAAGAGCGCGCCGTCGCCGAATGGCGCTTAATTGAGGATGCCGGACAGGTCGACGAAGATGATGAACGCTGGAGCTACGGGTTCAAGATGGCGTTCAACGACTGGCGGCTGTACACCTTCGCGCTAATCTTCCTCTGCATCCAGGTTGCGAGTGCGACGTCTAACTTCTTTCCCGCCGTCGTTAAGACGTTAGGGTTTGGCACCGTCAATACCTTGCTGCTTACTGTGCCGCCGTACATGGTAGCCCTAGTAGTCTCCATCGCTAATAATTGGTCTGCCGATCGCCTTCGCAACTCGTCGTTTCACGCTATCTGGCCCTTATCCATTGCGATTGTCGGGTTTGTTGTTGCGGCCGCTACGCTTAACACAGGCGCGAGGTATTTCGCCATGATCCTTATGGTAGCCGGGGGGCATGGCTCCAACGCCGTCGTGCTGGCCTGGACACAAAAGACCATGCTTCGGCTTAGGATCAAGCGGGCCTCGGCTGTGGCGTTTGTTAATGCCTTTGGGAACCTTTCGCAAGTATGTGCCTACTTCCTTGATTTCGACGAGCAAAGTAAGTAAAGGGCTTACCATGCCAACGGTGCTTTTGCAGATTTTCTCTTCGTACTTCTACCCCGATAACTCTGCTCCGCGGTACGTGACCGCCATGGCGGCGAACTCAGCTTTTTCCCTCGGCGCGATTTTGCTAGCTATTTTCATGCGATTTGTTCTTCTTCGCGCTAATCGGCGCATTGAGAGAGGTGAATCGACCGTGACGGAGGAGATGAGAGGTCAAAGTCAGCGGGAAATTGCTGGTGTCTCTGATGAGGAGCGCGTTGCAAGAAGGGAGGGGTTTCGATACATTGCTTAGCCTACGTAACACCTCGTGTATCCCAAAGGTGGTGGAGTCGTGACCGTTCCACCCTTTCTCTGCTGCTTTGTAGTCACTGCCCTCTGGCATCGGCATGTTTGCTGCTTGACGCGTTTATCCCTGATTTACCACTGTCCATCGAGAGGTATAACTGGAACTCAGTTCTGGGGATGAATACAGCTTGAAGCGATCGAGTTACTACACTAATGAAGATAGTGAACGGGATATATCAGATTTAATTCTCCTTTTCTAAAGCTGCCTCTTCATACACGGATATACTATCGGGCGCGAGGAACTGGATAGCCAAGCCATAGCAGCCGAGCCTTCTGTTACTATTCCACCCCCTACCGCTTTCTAAAGACCTTAAAAACATCCTCTACACTTCTTCCCGCCCTAATCCCCTCTGCACACTTCCGATCAGCCTCCACAATCTCTGGAATAACATCAAGCACCTTCTCAACCACCTCTCTTGGCACCCGCACAACCCCATTCAAATCCGCCACTATATAATCTCCCGGGTTGATCCAAGCTTCCTGGTGCTCAGAGTGCAGCCGGACGGGGACGTTAACTTCAGAAGGCCGACAGACTGCCCCGCCAGCTGTCGTGCCGACCGATCTGGCGAACAGCTGCACCATTTAATAATGCTTGTTAACATTGTTGTTAAGCCATAGAGTTGACCTGGTTGCAAGTACGACTTGTGAGGAGGAAGGAGATATATGACATACAGCAAATTTGAGCGCCCTGTGCTCTCCCAAATCCCGTACACGTCCGTCAATCACCACCCCCGCTGCACCTAGAGCCTGTGCCCGCAGCGTCATGAGCCCGCCGTAGACAGCGTTTACCTGTGGCAGCGGTTGGGATATCACAATTACGGCCCCGGGTGGGACCATATCAATCTACAACATAATCATCAGCCAGCCAAACCACGGCTGTAAAATTGAGTGCTCAGGCAGGCATGTCACGTACATAGTTCCCACTCAGCTTCGGCGCGGCTTCGTCATCTTTGGGCACAAATTTAACGGTGAATGCTTGGCCAACGATCTTTGTCTCTCCGGCTCGGTACTCAGGTGAATAGAGAGTGAGACCTTCGAGAAAGCCGCCGTGTGGGTGTTTGAGTTTGCTGAGGCCGTCAGCAACCTAGGGCAAATTAGCAGTGACCATGAGCTGGTCAACAAGTACCATTGTGTGGGGTCTGTGGATGGGTGGTCTTACGTCACAAGCGCCCCATTGCTTGAGACGCTCGATAATCTCCTGTGGCTCGGCGGTAGCAGTCATTGTAAAGGCGCATCCGATAGCTGTTGGATCAGCTGTTTCGTTGAGGTGGCTGATCCGGATTTTATTCCCTTTATGCAATTCGCCGCCGTCGTGAGGGGGCGATATCGGCGGTTTCGGCTGATCGGACGCGCTTCGGGGGCTTGCCGTCTCTGGGGAGAGACTCGGTCTTCGCGGACCCCATGGGTGTGCACTTATGGACGTTTTAAGGAAATAATAGACGGTCCAGCTGGCCGAGGTTCAAAGGACTATATATAATATACACAATAGCAAGCACTGATTAACGTTACAGAAAGGACAGTATCACCACTCTGGCAACATGCTCATCCACCACGACGACCTGCACCAGAATCCCGCCGAGCATCAAAGCCCGTCATAAGCCCTGAGGTATCCCAGACAGGCGGCTGCGTAGGATCCGAGCCCCAGTCACTGAGCCAGCCGAGGTCAAACAGATCCCGCAGGATACCCAATTCATCGATCAACAGCGACCTGCCGTCTTCTTGAGGCACGGCGCTAGCCCCATTCCCAACCTGTGTCTCAGCGGCCGGATTTCTTATATTGTTATCCGTAGTCTCAGATTGCCTTGGGTTCTCGGCGGTCTCGGAAATACTTTCGCGAGTCAAGGCAATGAGTCGTGAGAGCTTTTCGCATGGCTGCGCTGCTACAGACCATTGCCGTTTAAGGAATGTAAGGAGCTCCAAGGCGGACTCTACACGGGATAATGGAACGATTACCGGCATCAGACCTCTCACCGTAGGGTAAGCCCAGAGGCAATACAGCACTGTGATGGCAGCAACAAAGATAGAGTGAGCAGAGAGCCACGACAACTCCATGTTCAAGAAGCGGTGAAGCTCTGCGTTGATCTGGATTATCTTCATTGCGCTACCAAAACATGTTTTGATGGCATCGAAGCTTGGATATGGCAACTGAGGGCTCGGTCGGTAGAGGAGTATGATGCATTGGTGGAATTTGATCTCCAGGCGTTGCACGGTTGTTCCAGATAGTGAGCTGCGGCCGCACAGCGGACGGCCGCGCTGCTGATTGTGGACTTCGGTTAGGAGGTTCTTGCAAGCTTGTTCTGTCTCCCGTTGCCAGGCGGGAATATTCGATGGCCAGGGAAAACGACGTGGCGAGCGAGAGACGCGGTAAATCATTAGCTTGATCTCAGCAATGATTCGGTCAAATCGTAGGGAGTAAATAAATGCTAGATACGTCGAGGGTATCTGCTCGGAGGGCTGCATGTTCATTTCCGACGTAATACATGCACGATGCCACTGAGTTCCTGCTTCGTCAACTTCATCGCTTCCCTCAAGACCTGGAAATGGCTGATCAATGGCCTCATCTCTGAGGGTCAATGGACGACCGAGAATAGTTGTTAGTGTCCGATCCATTGAATATGCCGACCAGAATATGGCGCTACGTCTTTGTGCGGTCACGGGGTATGTCGTCAAATTCAACTCTGGAGCATCTAGACGACAGTCTTAGAGATTATTGCCCTTCCATCTTTTTGCGTCCACTCACATCCATGCCGTCGTTGAAGGCCAAGGTCTAGACAGCTTGCAATGATAGTGTGGAGAAGATACCAAGCATTTAGGCCCTCTGGACTATAGAAGCTGTGAAGAACCATCAGTAACAGGACTTGTATACCCTCCACGCTATCCTGAAGGCATATCTGGGAGCAGTGAGTCATGGCAGAGACAAGAAGGTCGCGGGAGTCAAATTCGGACCCGAGTCGTAATTCAAGGAACCGTGCCCCCAAGGACAGAACGAGACCTAGCTGCGCCGCAGCTAGTCTAATAGGGACCGGATGATTCCATGTAGATGTCTCTTTAAACTTCAGGACTTGGCTTAGGAGCTCATATAGCCTGTCCTGTGAGATAAAAGGATAAAGACACGTGCTCTCGAAATAAGCCTCTGCGTACTGCTGGCACTCTGTTGGGGAGGGCAAGTGGATGGGTGGAATGCTAGAGACTTCTGACGTGAGCGCCTGCCCCGTTACTGTAGGTGGAAGAGCGTGCAGCTCTTGCCGTGTCCCTTGGCTTCTAAGTAGCGGCAATGGCAAGCCTTGTGACTGGGGGGCGCTTTCATAGATGAGCTGGGCGAATGAAACTCCAGATGATGGGCCTAAATATTTAGGATCTGTATTGCTGGCCAGGGACAGAAGGCCGACCTCATGGGCCAGCGGTTGGTTGTGAGTGATCTGGGTCGAGCTCGGGACAGCCGATGACTCTACGGGAGGGCTGTGGTGGTTTTGACTCAGGTCAAGGCCATGATGTTCAGCCACTACAGAGGTTTGTGGCGGACTTGCATTGTGCCCACCAAGCAGTTGATTTTGATCAAAGGCGCTTTGGCTATTGTCGAAATTGTCGCGTAGTGGCGATGTTTCTAGTCTTTCTAGCTCTCGAACGCGCCGTTCCAGATAGTATAATCGGCTATTGAATGTATTTTATCTTAGCAGGTACCTTCACATTAGGGAAGGCAATTACCTTCTGGATACAGCAGACGCAGCTCGCCCTTCCATACAGTCTACACTAGCTTTCGCACAGTTGGAGCATGTGGGTACGGAGCCATCACAGCGGACCTTTCGCCGACGACAGCGGACACAAGCCGCAGGACGCCGTTTATGCCGAGTCGAAGTCGTTGAGCTGTGCGTCTTCGAGAGAGCGTTTGCAGAAGGGCGGACCTCTGTGGTTGGATACCATGGCGGGCTCGGCTGCTCCATCCTAGTATATCCGGATATAGCGCAATATTGAGATCTTTAGGCCGAAAGAGAGACGGGCAGAAACCGAGTATCTCGTCATCAGATAAAGCAACAAGTTTGGCTGAGAAACAGTGCGGGGGAAGACAAACTAGTAGTCCCCTCGGCTGGCAACCGAACCGAGGTGCGCTTCAAAATATATATACTGGTTTCGGCGTTGGTCCGTTCGTCATACTAGTAGGAGGTAAAGCCGATACACAATTCCGTCAGCTCGGATAGATCCGATAGCAGATCCTCTTATCAATTTCATTTCCCAAACAAAACGTGCTCTGCCGGACCATCACCGCGGATAACTCCGGGGTGCGGGAGGGGGTATGCCAAGTCGATATGCCTGTACCCATCATCTGAAATCCGGGGAAATGATCCCAAGGCACCTTATAAGCCGCAACGTGGTGGGACTGCCAGTGGGTGACGGTGTCTCCAGTCTCTTCCAGTATGCATTTCCAAACTACTGGCTTTACCATTCTGCAGGCAGTGTGTTCGTTGCATCCAGTAATAGACTTCACTAACATCAACAGTTGTCCCTTCTTGTCAGTATGACAATCGTCAAGGCCCAATCCGGGCTAACAGTCCCGAAATATGCTTGGTAGCACCCCCCTTGGGTACGTGGCCTACCAAATATGTGGTTTAACTCCAACACAGGGACTCTCATATTCATATTATTGAATCCGACAAGTATCCACTCAATCCAGATAGAGGTGCGCGCCGTTACCCGCATTCTAAATTAACGCCCAGTTTTGACTAACTTATATATATTGGTAGAGTACACCCCAAAGGCGGCGACTCGCGAACAGGCCGCAGCATTTGAACGTTCCATCGGCATCCAGCATGCTGTCATCGTCTTACCTAGCGTATATGGAACTAACAACAGCGTCCTCGTTGACGCCCTTCGCTCCTCCAATGGCACTTATCGCGGCGTCTGCGTCTTGGACCTCTCGGCGGAAATTGATAACACCACCCTTCAAACCTTCCACGACGCCGGCGTCCGCGGTATCCGCATCAACTACGGCAACGAAGGGACAGACGCTCAGATAACCGCCGATACCATCCGTGCGGCGTCCATCGCGCGAATTCACAATTGGACCCTGGAACTCTGGGTCCCTATCGCCGCGTTCAAGTCCCTCCACCCCATCATTCCAACCCTGGGGGTACGCGTCGTAGCAGATCATTACGCCCATGCTATGACAGGCTCCCGCACGGGCAATCCCATCAACACTATCGACCCCTTCAGCATCCTCGGGTTTCGCGAAGTGGTGGATCTCATGCAACGACACCACCTTTTCGTCAAGATCTCGGCGCCGTACCAGAACTCGCGGAATGAGCCGCTGTATAGTGATCTGCGAGTTATTGCGGAGACTCTTATGTTACATGGGCCGGACATGGTGGTTTTTGGAAGCGACTGGCCGCATACGGCGAGTAAGGAGGGGAATGAAGCTGGCGGGAGATTGGTTGAGCAGGACTTTCGGGACGTCGATGATCGGGCTATTCTGCAACAGACGCTTGAGTGGGCGGGAACACAGGCGCAGGTGAGGCGGTTGTTTGTGGATAATCCGAGAAGATTATGGGCGTGGACCGATACGGAGTCGTGATATAAGTCGTCGTAACAGGAATTTGTTGGTCACAATATGGTGTCTGCTACTCGCTGAGGCCAGTTTATTTCATTAAGCGATTCAGGTAATGGAGCCCCAGTCCGGCTCTCGATAGCTTGCTTGAGCTCCCTGGCAAAGGCAGTAGGAGCATGTTTGTCGAGGAATCTTCTCCGATAAGCACAATTTAAGTCAAGCCCAGACTCTACCATACTGCTTCTAAGGGGCCAATATTCGTCGACCCAGTAATGCATCATGTCCCATGAACACATAAATCTAACACTTAATGTGACAAACGACCAGTGATACACACCACGCGAAGAGGACAACCTAGGAAAACAAAACGGAACTAGTTCGTCTAAAACGGACTTTTGTAGTTTCTAAACACATTCAATGGCTGCGTTCCCATCAGGATATTCTGCAGCAAGGTGCTGTAATCCCACCCCATCGCTGACGCAGCAATGGCCGTGAAGACTCGCCTGGTCTTGGCGCCCCGGTCGACCTGGGCCAGTCATGTTCTACACTCACTCAGCCTCTCATCATCGCGACTGCTCAGGATTAATGTCTTACCGGCTTCATATTTATGTCCAACAAGGCAAAGTCCGATCCCTCTGCGAACCGGCGGACGTCGACGCGAATTGGCGCCGTAGCACCGATGAGAGCAGCGACACTCTCGCATTCACGCATTACCTTTTCGTAAGCGGGATCTTTGAGCTCGTTTGGTGAGATGGCTCGGGAATTGGCAGTCACGGCGACGACACCATTGTAAGGGGCGATGCCTTCGGCGTGGTTGAAGCGTGTGACGGGGAGCATGCTCCAGTGCTGGGGACGATCCCTGGTTGGAGGCATAACGGTTATGGTTGCCTCCTCACCGGCGAGAAACTCCTCGAGCATGACCAGTGGCGATTCATGAAGGAGGGTTTGGATGTGTTGCTGTAGTTGGGTCTTATCGTGACACACTTTCACTCCATGGCTACCGCGTCCTCAAACGGGCTTCCCAACAATTGGATACGAATTGATCTTATTGATAACTTCACTGAAATCTTTAGGACTGACAACCCACGAGCTTGGTAGAGTATATCTCCCCAGCTCCCGTAGCTTATCGTTCAGATAGGCCTTGTCATCAAAGTTTTCGACAAGACTTGGCGGCTGGCCGACGACATAGATCTCAGAGACCAAAGGCGTGAGCTTTGAAGATGTTTGAAGCGGGTGAGAATTGAAAAGTATGGTGTTAGCCCAGAGATGCGTCGCGCCCTGAGGAATCGCGCTGCAGATGCCTTGCTCCGTGTCCGGGAACGCCCAGCCTTTATGAGAGGAGACTGACGCCGCGGGATCTGACTTTATGATTTTCACACCCCTTTTGCTGAAAGGTGAAAGCAATGTCTGCACCGGAATCTTGATAGCCTGGGGTCATTCAGCTGTAAGTATGTCTCTGAGGGCGAGGAGTGCTTACCACCCGGCTTGCGAGGCTTTGTGACGCCATTGATCACTGGTGGGTCAATGGCCTGGTGGAGAACGGCCACGGTCGGGGTCTTTGTGCCGAAAGCACGTGCGGCCTGCGCAGATATTCTGACTGCTCTTGAAGCAAACATGGTAAAAGTTTGCTAGGAGGGTGGAAAATTGAAAGGGATGAGTTGACGATGACGGTATTTGAGGTTGTGATGGGCTGGCTGGAACTCTCCGGTTGGACCGGCCTTTCGGTTCTTTTCCGCTCCCTGGGATACTCCGCACTGCACATTGTCTAAAGACCCCAAGTGTATTCGGAGAGTCTCCGAAGTCCATTTCAAGTTTAATAAGGCGACTAAGTGGGCTATTAAGAGACACTATATGTTGTCAAATCAGCGAAAAGTGCTTCCTTGCACTTTGATGATCAACGCCGTAGGGGGCTCTGTGCTGAACGGCAGTCTTCTAGTCTACAGAAGCCAGCACAACGCTCGAAATAAGCACTAACAAACCCGCTTGCGGGCTTGTGTGGAGACATTATTCAACTGTTGATGTCTGGGAAGTTAACAGCCAAGAGAGGAAAGCTATATCTTTGTCGTCTTGACTTCCTTGGATGGCAATGTAAACGTCACCAGAGGGGCTTAGTCGCCACTGAAGGTATGCAGTTATTATATTGTCTTTCACACGCATATAATCAATATATTGGTAATGTGATGGAGTGATTCTCGTATATGGGCCTCAACGTCTTGAGCAAAGCGCGGGTGCCAATCTGAATTTGTATGATCAACCCTGCCTCCCGTTTACTGTACACGCTGGGCCTGGTCCAGACCAGAATGTTTCGCCATGGTCGCGATACCATTCCAGTGTCATTCTGAGTCCGTCATTAAAGGATACTTTCTCCGCCCACCCTAACCGCCGAAGCTTGGAATCATCGGTCCAGTACATCCGGTCGTTGAAGGGTCTATCTGCGACTGTCTCCAGATATTGTTCGCACGTGTCGCTCTGGACTGCATGAAACCACTGAATAATTCGTTTCGCAACGTCTACGACCTTTATCTGCTCTTTCGAGGATATATTGTACGTCTCAGATACAAGACCTCGATGAAGAATGATATTGAAAGCGCTCATGGCATCACTGACGTAGACAAAACCACGAACTGCCTCTCCCTGACCATGTATAGTCATTCGCTGGGAACGTAGCATTTGCATCGCGAACTTTGGAATGAGTTCTAGCACAAGGTATGTCAGGGAACAGCAGCCCGTTAAATCAGCATCAGGAAGCTCTCACTTTCGGGGTACTGACATGGACCGAAAACATTATTGCAGCGGGTTATTATGATGGGCATGTGAAAGGAATAACGGTAGGAATTGGCGATCATCTCCGCAGCGGCTTTGCTAGCAGAGTACGGATTGGTGGGATTCAGCTGATCTTCCTCGGTAAAGGCATAGTCCTGGCCTGGCAGGTTTCCTCCGTATACCTCGTCAGTAGAGATGTGGATGAACCTTATCACTGTCCCGGCTTGTCGTGCTGCTTCCAGAAGAACATGGGTCCCTGTGACGTTGCTCCGAGTGAAAGAGAGAGGGTTAACTAGAGATTGGTCCACATGAGAATTGGCCGCGAAGTGGACAACTGCATCCACTTTGAACTGCTGGAAGACAGCAGTCACTCTGTCGCGGTCGCACAGATCCCCCGGAAAGAAGTGAAAGTTAGGCAAATGTTCAACGGGTTGTAGGTTGCGCTTAGATGCGCAGTAATCGAGGATATCAAAACAGAGTACCGTATATTTCGTTCCGTATACCTGAAGGAGGTGTCGAACGAACCAGCCTCCACTGACAAAGCAGTGTTAGTTTACCTTTCTGTGTCTCGACACTCCAATAACCATAGCCACAGTAATAGACTCACATAAAGCCGGCGCCTCCAGTAACCAGTATGGTCTTCACATTTTTCATGGTATTCTCCTCGTCTGAGCCATTGATTTCAAGTCGTGGTTGTTGGACAGTCATCGCGCCGCCGACTTTTGTGTAATGATCGCACATAGACAGCACAGTTCTTGCACAAAGGTTTCGATGCTCTATAAGTGAAACATTAGCATCAATGTAGGCACGTATAACGTCATGGGAGCAATCATCCCTGTTAGTTCAGGGAGCCTCGCATTATTTCTCCTTGTTTTGTTTCAAATCTGCGGAGCCGTTCACGCTTCCCACCATGCTGACTTCTCACTGCCTTCAATGTTCAAGCACCTGTGGTTATGTATATGCTCTTGTTTCGGAAATCAGGCACAGTTTACCAAGTCCGACTTGTAGTCGAGCCGAAGTAGCAGAAGAGCATATAGCTAGGCCATTGGAGTATGCCACGAAGGCCGGCGGGTTCGCCACTATGAGGCAACAGGTCACAGCATACAATTACACACACCAGGCGATGATATCGGGCGCTCCACAACACTTTGAGCTCCCACAAGAAGTAATTTGGATTTCAACCATGATGTAGACCTCGTGTCCCATGTCTATATCCATGACGGCTGGGCTCGGATTTGTAGTTTTCACTGTCACTTCGTGGCCAAGGAGTAATAATGGTGAGAATTCCAACATGCGCCTTTACGCAGTCAGCGTAACCAATAGACCATAATGACACGGTTGTGTGCGATCAACTAAGCACAGGGAGGAGTTTCCCAGTCAGCCGGATAATCAGACCATGTTTTCCGCTGCAATGCGTACAGGAATGCAATAGTGCACCCCAAGTTTCTGCTACTATCTCCGGACCCTGAAGAAGGCGCCATAGCTACTATATTGTACGGAGGGAGTAGAGCTTGTCAAAACGCTCGTAGTTCAGTAATACGATCAGGTTCCACGTCTAGTTACCTTTCTTTTGGAACACAAACCGACTCAGTCATCTTGGAGACCGAGAATCTCCTTAACTGAAAGGCGTAAGACGATCAGCAAAAATAACTTACTAGTGAGCCCCATCTCAGCGGCTGAATAGCCAAATGCAATTTTTTGATGCAATCTCCAAGCCGCAGATGAGTATAGTGGGATATCACAGTGTTTGGTATTTAGTCATCAAGCTCGGTATCGGCGTCAACATGCATAAACTGTACCTTTCAATAATGGTATTAAGGACTAGCCGACCTTGAAAGACAAGTTGTTGCTCCGCCGATGAATACCTCTTGTCCGCTTCGCTCAGTTCCCGAGATTGGCCATCGATTACTTCTCTGAAATTAATGGTCATCAGTACTATAACAACAATAACTAGTCATACAGCAGGTTTCTTGGACCGAACTCGACAGTAGACATTTATGCTGTACGACGATCCTTTTGCACAGGTTCGATGGAGGGTAACGCCAGGATATGTTGTGGTCAATAGCCATGTTTATGGTTGAAAGCTGCGATTATGGCCACGTGGGGACGAACCAAGGCTTAGAGAGGCACTATGCGTTAGGGACATGACATCAAGAACTGAGGATGCTTGAAGACATAGCGGCCTTTCTTGGAGCTGCAGGCATGGGCAATTTTAGCCCAAGTTGCATGAATGGCTGTGGGCTAGCAACATGCATGGGGAACGCCGGCAGCAAGGAATTGAGATAAAAGCGCAATTCCCCTCTCGTCATCCTTGCTGGTCCAGCCAGCAACTGAGATCAGCCATGGCTGAAGTCCAACTCATAGCCACCCTGCGACCGGCTCCCGGAAAAGAGAAAGAAGTATACGCCCCTTACCTCACTGTTTGTCAGGCATTGCTCATAACCCACTGACGTCCATGGTCTCGTTAGCTCAGATGCCTCCTTTGCCACACGACACGTCTTGTGGAGCAGGCGGAGCCATTATGCCTGACATTTCTTCTAACAGAACACCACCGAGCGGATGGCAGCTTGGAGTTCAAGGTCATCGAAAGGTATGTGTTGGATGGACCCGGCTTAGGCCTCTGTAGGATGATTAGTTGACATGGTTACACAGATGGGCCAATACGAATGCACTTGAGCACCACCATAATCGTCCCTGGCTCCGCGAGATGTATTCCACATTCCTGGCGAAGCAAATATTAGACGGACCAGAGCAGATTGAAATGCTGACTGTCATTGCTGGGTTTGCCGTGCGTTAGAGAAGTTCCGCCTATTTGAGGCCCTGGAGGTACTATATTACATTCGTGCACGCTTCAAATATTACCTGAGAATCAACGATATATCCTGATTGCAATCGCTTTAGTTAAAGTGGAGTTGCATTCCAGAACAGAAAGGAAATTTTGGATTTAGACATGCCTAATCCCTTAGCTGTCGGAGAGAATGATTACTAGTGCCACAGCCCATGATTTGGTAACCTTTGATATTGGAATATGTGACGCAGGCGGAGGAAATGAGCCATAGCCGCTGGAACTGCATGCCTCAATGGCTTCAACATGCGTAATGCGTCACCGTATCGAAAGGTAGAATCTGGCTTTGGTGTAACACAGGTTAATCGTGGTTAATATTCTGAGGGGTCTGTCCAACATCCATGCTTTTTCCTGTACTCGAGTCAAAGCTACGAAACAGTCCTGTAACCTGCGAACTGGCGACACAAGAAATGTCAGATTTTACGAACACTATCAATATCCATAATGCTGGTTACCTTGCGAGTCAAGTAGAGGATATACGGTTTTTGGACTGCAACGCATTGGATGACTTTGGCAGAATCTTACATCTTGAAGACGGGGCTCCATAAGGCTACACAACCCGTCTTGCTGGAAGATCCATGCTTGGGGACTTAGCCGTGATTAAAAGGTTAGTGATCAGAGTGGCTTAAATACTATGTATCAGAACGGAAGTCCACTGTATCCTGCGCCTCAATGCAGCCTAGGCGATCTTGTTGCACTGCCTTGCGTTGCCGTTCTGTCCGCCACAACATGTTGATGAAGCAGTTCCGGTCATCAACCACTTTTGCAGTTCTTGTGGTCTGTGTGGCAGTCTTCACTGATATCTTTCTCTATGGGCTAGTCGTACCCATGCTTCCCTTTGCCCTCGCCGAGCGTGTGGGCCTCACTGATGCCGATATTCAGCGTTGGAATTCCATTTTACTTGCCAGCTACGGGGCGTCCATCATGCTGGGGTCATGTGAGCTATTCATTATTAGCCGGACTGACCCTTACCACAGACACCTACTTACTAATTTATGGTTACAGTGCTTTTTGGATGGATGGGCGACCGAACCCGCACGAAGCAGCTACCATTTTTGCTCGGGGTCGGGGTTATGGGGGGTGCGACACTGCTCTTCTCACTTACCAGATCATTGGCCGTGATCCTTCTCGCTCGAATCCTGCAGGGCTGTTCGACTGCCATAGTATTTACAATTGGATTTAGTCTAATGCTGGCCACAGTTGGGGAGCAACACATTGGACGTGCCATCGGCTTTACGAGCATGAGCCTCAGCGTTGGTTTGTTCGCAGGGCCCATCGTGGGTAGTTTCCTGTACGACCTGGCTGGATACTTCGCTGTCTTTGTCCCAGCCTTTGTGCTTGTCGTACTGGAGTTTGTCCTTCGGGTGCTTCTCATCACGCCGTCGCTGAAAACTGATATCAAGCGAAACCTCACCGAGGAGGAGGGACGTTCATTGATGACAGATGCTGCGGGAACTCCCACCACAGTGTCGCCAAGAAAGCCTGCACTTTTATACTTGCTATGCATGCCTAGGTTCATTATCGCGATGACGGGAATGTTCATGCTGAACTCGTTCATGACTGCCTTGGAGGCTGTGCTACCTGTGTATCTTCCTCAAGTTTTCCCTTACCGGTCGACGGAGATCGCCATTGTATTTCTGTCTGATACACTGCCCATGATTTGCTCTCCGCTGGGCGGAGCTGTGGTAGATCGCATGGGTCCGTTCTGGCCGGCGGTCCTGGGCTTTACCTTGATTACCCCTAGCATGATGTTACTGTCGCTGGTCCGTGAGCCGGAAATGATCATGTCTGTGCTGCTTCGGCTGTTCTTGTTCCTGTTCGGCTGTGGGGTATCTCTTGCCATGCCTGCCATGATGACAGAAATTACACTAGCCAAAGACGACATGGAGGATGGATATCCGGGAATCTTTGGAGATGAAGGCGCCTCTTCACAGGCTTACGGTCTGAGTAATGCTGCCTTTGCTGCAGGGACACTAGTTGGGCCTTTGTATGCTGGATATATTCGAGAGGGTGCGAGTTGGAGTGCAATGGTTATTTCCTTGGGAGCCTTCAGTGCCTTGATGGTAATCTTCGTTGTTGCATTTACTCCGCTGAAAGGTCGGGTGTTACACGGGAGCCGGGTGCCTGATTCAACAAGGCAATGATGCGATCATGTAATTACCTAAAAAGATCGTTCCTAAATTTGCCAAACTGAAGAACAAATATGTGCTCAGTCCATCTTTGCGGGCATACACAGTGGATACTCATCCGCCTCGACGATATTCGAAAAGTGAAGCCCATGAGCCTTGCGTACTGCATCCAGTATATCGAGAACAGCCAAACTCTCCACCCACGGCATGGACGCACTTTCCTGGCGCCCATCTCGGACACACCGGGCGACCTCGTCCGCCTCAAAGCAAAGCCCATGCCCGCCTCCTGGAATGCGATACTCGAACTCTTCCGCTTCTCCCACCACACCAAACCGCTGCTCTCGTTTGACGACCCGGTACTTGGATGGACACCACGGGCGCCCATAAATCTGGATCTCCCCTCTGTCCCCCTGAATCCGTACGACCGGAGTGTGACCATCCGGATCTGCAGTGGCGCGGAGGCTGGCGCTGGCAATCGCCTGCACCGAGATTGGCGACGGACTTTTGGCAGAGAAGGTCAGAAGGACGGTTGTCGATTCGTCCACCCCGGCTGGGGCAAGGGGTGTGGTTGTCGAGAAAACGGTGCTGGGCTTTGGGTCTGGCATGGGTGAAAGGGCCTGGAAGAGCCAATGGATCGGATATACGCCCACTACGCTCCAGCAACCATTAGTTTCGTTTGACGCACAGAAACCAAACAGAACGTACAATCCAGCAACGCCCCTCCAGCCAACTCTTTCTTGGTCAGATAACTGTCCTTCAGCTCCTTCAAAGCGTCTGTTCCAATCGAGTTGTCCGCGAAGACCCGAATAACGGGCCCAATCGCACCCTTCTGAATCTCCTGGCGGATCTGAGCTGAGATTGGCAGGAACCGTGTCCACATGCCTTCCATGAGGAAACGTTCACGCTCACGAGCTGTCTCGACGAGTCGATGTGCTTGTCTAGCCGTCACAGTGAATGGTTTCTCACAGAGGACGTGCTTTCCGGCCTGCAGCCCGAGCATGGCGTTCTGGTAATGGTGGGAATGCGGAGAGGCTACGTAGACGACATCTACGCGGGGATCCGCCACCAGAGCGTCGTAGCTACCATACGCAATGCAGGACGACGGCGCCCCGATCTTGTTGATGAAGCGGCTGGCGATCTCGGTGGATCGCGAAGATGCCACCGCCACCAATAAATGCGACACATCGGTAACACCTCGCGAGGCGGGATCGATGAGAAGGTCTTTTGCAAATGCTATATAGCAGATTAGACACTGAGATAACCAGCACTACGGGTCGAGTGTATTACTCTCAGCAATGGTACCGGTGGCTACCAAAAGTCAATAGTCTGGTAAACGTGTTTACGGGTAGGCCAATGTAAGCAAGGCACATACCGAGGATACCCCAACGGAGGCAGAATGGCACGGGCGCAGAATGGGCACTCATGATCGTTGAGTAGGTATATGGCCGACCTCTTTCCACTAAGAAAGCAAGGGATAGGCCTAAATCGACGGCTTCTCGCAGAAGAAGAATAGAATAAGTCCCATCAAGCACCTTACAGTGAGCCAGGTCATCTCAAGTTTGAGAGCCTTTACCTGTGCCATTTCTGCCCGCCCCGACCACGCCGAGACAATTGGGCAAACACTCTATTGTGTGACAAGCGTGAGACAAACTGACACACCACCATTTCACAATAATCATAAGGGAGGGGTTTGTGTTACATGCCACAGCAGCACGAGGGTTGGTAACATCGGGCCGAGATGACCAGGGATTCGAAACTTCTGACAGTGCCCTTCACGGCCCAATACTTCAAGTGATCCAAAAACTTTCTTCTTCGGCGACCGAGCTTTGAGTGGTGGTTGGGTTCGTGCACGTCACTCAAGCTACTCAGCAGGGAAAATAGATAAAATGGGACAAGGATAGCGTGACTGATCACATATGTTGTGAAAATGACGCAGCTGGCTAACGATGGTACTGTATTTTCAAGCAAAATAAGTGTTTCGGTCAGACCAAGCAGTATTTACCATCCTCAGCAAGACTTCCGTTCCTGAAGTCCTTGGACATGGCTATGTCGGAGGCGAGTATACCTACTTTCCAGCCAACCGTCACGGGCCAGGAGCTCGAGGCCATCCAAGAGGTACTCGCCAGCCGAACTCTTACGGGAAAAGGCAAGTACACGGCACTGTGCCAGCGATGGCTTGAATCAAGCATGCCACATGGCAAGGCCTTTGTCTTGAGCTCGTGCACTTCAGCCTTGGAGATTGCGGCCCTCCTCGCCGAATTGCGACCAGGGGACGAAGTGATTGTACCAAGCTACACGTATGTGTCAACAGTGAATGCCTTTGTTGTCCATGGGGCGCTACCGGTTTTTGTTGATGTTGAAGAGACGACCCTGAACATCGATGCACAGAAAATCGAGGATGCCATCACGCCTCGGACCAAGGTCATTGTCCCGGTGCACTATGCAGGGATGGCCTGCGACATGGACACCATTCTGGACATTGCCAGTCGGCATGACTTGCTCGTGGTTGAAGATGCCGCCATGGCCTGCGGCAGCATGTATCGAGGACGCGCGCTGGGAACCATAGGGCACCTTGGCTGCATCAGTTTCCAAGAGAAGAAAGTATTCACCAGTGGCGGTCAGGGAGGGGCATTACTCGTCAACCAGGACTCACTCGTCGCGCGAGCTGAGATCTTATATGAACACGGCACGAACCGATCTCAGTTCCTGCGTGGCGAAGTGGATATCTATCGTTGGCTGGATGTCGGGATTAACGCAACCCTGAGCGAGATTCAAGCAGCCTTCCTATATGCCCAGTTGCAAGCCGCGCCGCAGATTCTTTCATGCCGCCGACGTCTCTGGTCTCGCTATCACAGATGCCTAGCCCCTTTGGCCGACGCGGGCGTCATCCGATTACCCCAACCGGCTGCCTTGGCGGACCATAACGCAGCCATCTTCTGGCTTCGGTTGACTGACGCCACGGACCGATCTGCATTCATTGAATATATGGCGGCCGGACAAATTCAGACGCAGGCACAGTTCGTGCCACTACACTCTTCTCCATTCGGCGAACGGGTCGGGCGTTTTCATGGCGAAGATCGGGTGACTACACGCGCCGCAGCGGAGATTGTCTTGCTACCACTCTACGCGGGGCTCACAGAATGTCAACAGGAAATTGTCATTCGGCGCGTGTTAGGGTTCTGGCGTGAAGCCACAAGCACCCCGAGAACGGAAGCTTCCCGAGATGCTGAAGTGAATAATTCTTAGGCAATGATTTGCATCTGGAAATCTACCTATCAGTGCTTTCCTCATCCCTTCGGAGCAGATGGGGCGCGCTGCAAGCAGCAATGGTGAGCTGAGTTTAGGCAAGCCGTCACAATGAATATATTTTGCGGATACGAAGAGGATAGAACACCTGAGACGGCGCTAGGATAGGATAGGAATTGCAATCGTAATATGCGGTTGAGTAAATCATGCTGTACATTTGACACTAGTCTTGACGATACCCGTCCGTTGTTTATACACGGTGTATCCCCTAATCCAATATGGCATCGGGCAAGCTCAGGAGTGCCCTTCCACCGTGCGGGCATCTTTGCTCGTGTTGCGCGTAACAGTAAAGCCTAAGACCCTACAAAGCGCCTTCAGTCCATGGCCGAGAATGTACAGCCCCAGACTGATGAAGTTAAGCCACACTAGGGCGATGAAGTAGACAATTGCCTGAGGTGGGATCCATCGAAATAATTGCGTCGGATCGAAGCCAGCCTTTTCCTTGAACTCATCAATCTCAGCCAGCGCCGTCATCGTTTGGGTCTGGTCGGCTACCGGCTCTGCCTGCCAGTTTTCCGAGAAGTTGGGGTCGTTGTAGATTACGGTCGCCATGACGCCGCCAAAGAAGGTCAACAGGAGCAGGAGGACGCCTTTGGTCAGCAGCTCGTACAGCCATGTGCTGCAGAAGGAGATGAGAATGAGCGAGCCATGTCGGGAACCGTAGTCTGCTGTTGCAAGGAGATGCGCGATGGTTCTCCCCTCGGTGGGAGCGACAGGCTGAAGGCGGACCAGCAATCGGCAAACGAGGAACGTGAGCAAGCTGACGGAGGCAGCTTGCGCGGTGAAAGTGGCTTCAGTATTGAGCACATTGATGGCGGTCAAACTCAAAGCGGTAATGACCCACGAGGCTAGAAAGCCAACAGCGAGAAAGGTGGAGATCTGCCCATTGAGGCGGGAGAGGGCAGCCATGGCAGGTCAAACAGCGAAACTCGCGGGTGGTATGGTGGTGTAAACGTTTTCTCAATCTCTGCAACCGGACATTCCGAGTTTTATATTCTACAGGTGATGCTTGGCGAACCCATTTGAAATCTTTGGACCCTTGGGCCCTGGATGAGCCGAACAGCGATAGTGTTGACAGGGCCATCGCCTATTCCCGAAAGAGGCAAGGACGAGGCTATTCCAGGCCTAATATGGAAGGCGGACGCTGCTTGACTGAGACACGCCCCACTGTTCGTCTTTCATCTTCTGTCAAGGTGGAAACCCTTTCATCTCTCCGGGTACCTGGCGAGGTAGATAGTGGTAGGCAGACACGGTTGCCTGTTAGGATCTCTAATGAGGTAGCACGGTTTCGGCCTCTTGCAGTGAGTCAACAGTGAGCAGGCAAAAGTTTCCACGCAGAACTTGCGATAGTGGAGCGTCCGAGGACCTCACTAAGAGTGAATACTATATAAGAGAAATAGGAGGATACTTTTCCTCTTTCTCACAAGGAGGTTATGCAGGATCCGTTGGGTTCCGAGTGATCCTTAACAGTGACCATTTTCTGTTGCGCCGGGAAGAATCTCCTCTCTAACAGATGGAAGAAAAGAGCTGCATCAACATGACGCTAGTCTCGATGTCTTCATGTGCCTATGTAGAAATTTCCAGAGATGCATTATATAGTACAATGGGAACGTGTCTCGCGGTCTCTTGGGATTCCCTCATCCCTTTGCAAACTCTTCGCGGAAGTCTCGGATAGACTCCTCGCCAAGACATTTCCCTGGCCCCGAACAAAAGGCTGAAATTACTGACCAAAGGGTGCCATTACTACCAGCATAGATGCTGACTAGGATCTTCAGAGGTTAAAAACCCAGCAAACACCGAGAATTGCTGTTATCTCCCTCTACTTGGGTTTTCTCTCGCGATAAGTCTTTTCTCACCGGCAATCCACCCCTCAGGATTGATTCTATCCGTAATCTGCCGAGCATCGGAGAATCCTCGGAAGGCACAATCGATCGAATGGGATTGGATTGTGTCCGGGGACTAAGAAGCAAGAATCAAGGAACGGCGCAATCGTGCCGGCCGGTTCCCTCGTGGCTGATTCCACGCACGTTCCATCCACCACGAACCATATTACACAATTCTATCAAATCTCCCTCGCGCAGCTAAAATAGTACTGTACTGGATATTCACTGGACACAATTATGGTCCTGACACCCGACCACCGGCTGAAGCAGAAATCTTTGCATCTTTTTGGTCCTTCACACGCCAGCTCCCCGATCGATCGATGAGGAGGGGTTATCGCCATTCAGGGCCCAATAACTCACGATGATCGGTGACGATGACCACAGAGGACCGTCATTGAGCGGGGATGTACAGTGGATTATACCGCGGACCAGGGCCAACCAGCGAAGCATTTAGGGGATCAGGCCAGGAACCAAACCCTGTTGCGTGTCGATTCCTTTGCCTCTCAAGCTTTCCGACAAGCCCCATTAGGATCCACCCATGACGCCAGTCTTTCCCATGTCTTCAACGCTCCCCGATAGTCTGCCCGCACCACCACAACCCACTGGCCTGTACATTTTGTAGATCTCGCGCATCAATGCTCAATGGCCGGTGTGGATACGCTCGCTTACGCCCTCGCTGCAGTCTCTGGTCCAGTCGGAGATGCGGAGAGGGCGCCAGCAAGTCGTCATCATGTTTGCTGCTGCTTCACGCCATTCTTTCTTCTCCTGTCTTTTATTGTTCCCCTACTCCTGTTGCTTACTGGCCAATTTTTGAACATCTGGAACATCGGCTGGGCATCTGAGTGTGTCACGCAGCCATTGCTTCCATTTGAGTCGGCCATCCGCATCCCGTCCATTATCCGCATCCCATCGACAGGAGCAATTTTATCAACCTTAGAATAAGCACATAGCATCTATCTCCGTCACAATATGGACGACGGGGAGACCAGGCGCCCACGGGCAACGGTATGTTCACTCGTATTCTCCTTCAGTTGAGCCAGGAGCTGATCGGAGTAATCTCCTCGCTTGAGCAGTCTGATGCGATCTCCCCCCAAGGAGAGAACCCTCCCACTTCACCTCTATCACCTACTCGCGGCCGCCGAGGGACTGCTGGTGACGCCGACTTTGTCTCTCCCACCCGCCGCGTCTCTGGCCGTGATGGCTCTGGGGCTGGAGTTCGTCGACGCAGCTCCGCCGCTTCCCGTCGCAGTGGTGGAAGTGGCATCCCCAGTTTGGCGCCACGCACCACGCTGGCTGAACGAACCCAAGGTCGTTTCACCATGGCTGGCCCAGAAGAGACGCCTCAGCTGCGCTTGGCCCATGAACCGTTTGTGCAACCCGGCTATGGCGATCTAAACCCATCCTACGAACAGCCCGCCAACTCCAAACCTGTCTGGGGTCTGGCGAAACCGCTCCCTCGTGTTGTCCGACCGGGCATGGTGCCGACCAAGGAGGAGCTGTTGGAAGCCCGTCAAAATATTCAGCTGCCAGCAGAAAACTCACAGAAGCTAGGGCTGGAGGTCGACCCCAATGACCTAGAGCTGGGCCAGATCGAGAAGACGGCTGACCCTCGTAAAATGGCGGCCCAGGTGGAAGATGCCCGCATCCAGCGTGAGAACAACTTCATGAACAAGATTCTGAGTGGGGATGCCACCACGACGCGACAAGGCTCGCGCCTCTCGCGGACTTCATCGTCGCGTATCCGCCGCCCATCGGCCTGGGATCTCCCGCCTGAGAATCTCTCGACGGTGCCCGAAGGCGAGACCCCGGCTCCCAGTGAGACCCATGAGGAACCCCCTCAGATGAGTAGTGAGGAGCCCTTGGAGCCCGTCCTGGAGGAGCCCGAGCTGCGCGCTGACGATGGCAAGGACGGGATGATGGACGACCTGCCCAATCTGGAGGAGATCGAGGCCGCCTACCCGGAAGATCTGCATCCGCTGGTGCAGGAGCTGGTGGAGGAGGAGGTGCACAACAACCACACCACCTGGTCCGTCATCCGCACTCATCACCGCGAAGCCCTGGCCGAGTCCCTGGGGGTCTTCGTACAGCTTTTCGTCGGCTTTTGCGGCGATCTAGCAGTGACCGTGGCCAACGCCGGTAATCCCAACACCACCGACTGGGTCTGGGGGTTTGCTACCATGATGGCCATCTACGTCTCCGGTGGTGTGTCCGGTGCACATCTCAATCCGACCATCACCATCATGCTCTGGTTTTACCGCGGCTTCCCCAAGAGCAAGATGCCCGAGTACTTCGCCGCGCAGTTCTTGGGGGCCTTCATCGCCGCGCTCGCCGCGTACGGTCTCTACTATCACTCCATCCAACACTATCTCCTGACCAACTCCACCACGGGCATCATCACCAGCTTTGTGACAAGTCAGCGCGAGACCTGGATCGGTCCTGGTACTGCCTTCTTTACCGAATTTCTGGGCACGATGATACTGACGGTGGTGGTCCTGGCGCTGGGTGACGATCAGAACGCACCCCCGGGAGCGGGTATGAACTCACTCATCGTGGGTCTCATGGTGACCTGCAACACGATGAGCTTTGCCTACCAGACGGGTGCCGCCTTGAATCCGAGTCGAGACTTTGGGCCCCGACTAGCGTTGCTGGCTCTTGGGTACGGCTCGTCGCTGTTCACCAATCCGTACTGGTTTTACGGACCATGGGCCGGATCACTCGCGGGCTCCTTC
This sequence comes from Aspergillus welwitschiae, assembly GCF_003344945.1. Lineage (NCBI taxonomy): Eukaryota > Fungi > Ascomycota > Eurotiomycetes > Eurotiales > Aspergillaceae > Aspergillus > Aspergillus welwitschiae. Next base: position 31,842 of record NW_020798732.1, read on the forward strand.
CTCGGTGCCTTCCTGTACGACTTTATGATCTTTACGGGTGGTGAATCGCCGGTCAACTACCCCTGGGAACGGACGCAGCGGGCGATGCGCAAGAGTCGGATGAAGTGGGGGAAGCGGTTGCATCTGTCGCGCCGAGACAGGGGAGAGAAGACTGTGCGTTGAACAGGAGCGGCGTAGACAAAGGGGAATTCGAATTTAGTGCAGAATGTTTCACCAGATTGTTTGAGAAAGCCTTGCTACGTGCATGCGGGATGCATACTAGTGATGTTTGTAGTTACATGATACACTCATATTGACCGCAATGAGCGATGAACGTTGTACATACGCATTGATGATTCGGGTTCTGGATAATATATATATATATACTAGTTCAATTACTTTCTTATTATTTTTATAATCATAGTAGCATCACAACTCATGGCGAGGTAGTGCTACTACTTAATAGCCCCGCGATTGGTAACTTCTCTCGCCTTTATTGTGCCAGTACTTGTATATTCCCCTGCGGCAAGCCGATCGGTATCCCGAGGCAAGTATCGGGCCACCCGGAAATCGACCGAGACGCGGGAAGGTTGACACAGTCTTCTTGACCGGATATTGTCATCTGCACCAGTTGTTCTTGTTCTTTCATCATCTGCGCCGACGTGCCTGGTTGAGAGCGTCTCCACTGCGACTGAAAATGACGTCACCAACCATTGCCCCCAAAACCATCACACTGGATATGATGCTCGGTGATGCCCAGAAAAGGCAATAGACAGCAGAGACAAGGATACGGAATCTTCTTCTGAGACGCCGTATAGGAAACCGGGACATATTTAGTCGAAGGAACCCCTGCAACCTGGCTGTGATTGTAGTCCGACCCCTCCGCCCTCTTGTCAACCGTCACCACCGCCATCGACATGAGCCAGGATGCAGAGGGAGGCTATACAATGTCTCCAATACGCAGGGTTACCTCATCGGTAGCCTGGGGCTGGTATGCTATCTCACTCAGCTGGGGTGGGATAGCGGTGCTGCTGCACCAGACCCCTAACCAGTTCACCGGCCTCACGACCATCGGAACCATCGTCTTTATCGCCAACCTAGTCATCTATACCACAGTTACGCTCTGCCTTCTCTTCGAGGCTGTCCGACCACAGAAGGTTCCCAAGCCCTTGGAGGAGTCACCTAACTTTGCCGCGCGGTGGCTGCATATCAAGAAGCCCCAGGACCTGTACTTTGTCCCTGTTTCGCTGCTCGCCTTCGCGACCATCATCTTCTGCACCTCCTACTACGGCACTCCGCATTGTGGCCGTTGGTTGACCCTCACCCTGAACGTCTTCTTCTGGGTCTACACCGGAGTGTCGCTGCTGCTGTCGATTCTCTTGGGCTGGTGGATCCCGTATACAGGCACCAATCATGGCGACCACTTCGCCATTGTGAACATCCTACCCTACTTTCCACCCATGCTCAGTGGCACCATGGCCGGCGTCTTGGCCCCAAACCAGGACCCTGCTCAGGCCGTCCCCATGCTGGTAGGTGGCACCACCATGCAAGGATTCGGATTCCTCATGTTCCTGGTCATTTTGGTACAGAGCCTGACGGAGATCTCCAGCGAGGGTCTCCCAGTGCCAAATTTCCGACCGGAGATGTTCATCGCAGTGGGCCCGCCCAGCTTTACAATTATCGCCATGATCAGCATGGCGGATGCGGCGGTTGAGAAACTCCCAGACCACTATATCAGCGCTGCAACCAGTGTGCGCACTGCGGATGTCCTGCTGATTGTTGCTGTGGTCGCGTCGGTCTTCTTATGGCTCTTGGCCTTCTTCGTGTTCTGCATGGCGGCACTGAGCATGCTGGAGGCTCTGTGGCACCGCACCATTCGCTTCGAGCTTATCTGGTGGTGCATGGTCTTCCCCATCACAGGTTTTGTGCTCGCCACCATCGACATGGGCGAGTATTTGGCTTCACCGGCGATCGAGTGGGTTGGGAGCGGGATGACCATCTTTCAAGTGTGTTTGTGGTTGACTATCACAGCCTGCCAGCTATTTAGATGGGTGTATAAGAGGGAGTTTTAGCTTCATCATGCGGCATATACCCCGGACGGAGTGGTTATTGTTCACTGGATTGGAGAGAAAAATAAAGCGGCATAGCTGGCTATTTCCTAGTCATTTGCGGTTACTATATCCTTTTAAGAACTATAATAACAATGTCATGTTCTATATCATGTACGCCGGAAATATGCCATGCCATCAATTCGGCAGCTCGGAAGGTAAACTGGTGAGGTTGACTGGGAGGATTGCAACTTCCTCACTTCTTTGCCGGCCATCAATGCTTCCTGTTGCCACGGCCCTTCGCTGTCCATTCTCGTCTTCGGTCCACTTGAGTGGCCCTTGCGGGAGTGCCTCCTTACTGGAGCTGGTCCATTGTAGAGCCTGCTGAATCCCCTCATCCAGGTCCGGCAGCATCCCATTGGTGAACTGGAAACCTCCTCCGAACTGGCTTGGAATGTCCTTGTGGTCCATGTGTTCCGCCATGGTCGCGTATGCATCCGCGGGCCTGGTGATCACCAGCTTGTCAGCCGTTATGGGGTCGACAAAGTTCTTCATAAAAGCCCATATCTTGGCGAAGTAGAAGGGCGCATTGCCCACCTAAGAGATGAGTTAACATCAATACCAGTCACGGTGTAAGTATCCCTTACAATGATTCGATCAATAGTCTCCGGATAGCAGGTCGAGAGGATCCAGCTGATATCGCGTGCAAATTCCCGCAAATCCCAGGCTTGCTTCAGAGATAGGACGGAGGCATCGACGATGTAAATGGATTTGTCGATGGGGGTGGTCGGGTCGGGACGGTCGCTCATGGCCGAGCAAAGCGGGAGCACGAATCGAGTAATGCTGTCAAAATAGATTGCTGCGCGTTGTTCCATATCCGGAATGATCGGACCCGTTGCAGCCAATTCAGTGTGCCTTGAAATGTCGCGCGTCTTCCTCCAGGCTGCCATAGTGGATGCGTTCAAATGAGCAAGATCGAGCACCAGGATAGGTCGCCCTCGGCGGTCCCGTCGGCCCGTCCAGTGAGGATACTGGTTATCGTGAGTTACTACTACTTTGAATGCCACTCGCGGGATTTCCCAACATACCAGCTTTCGCGTCTCCTCATAATGCTCTACGGAGATCAGATCATACAGACGAAGAACCTGTCTATCGGCCTGAAACTGGGTTGCTTCTTGCAATTGCTTTAGAGCCGCTTTTGGATCCATGCGACGAGCCCCCAAATATCGTCTATATGCGCCAATCAGTACAGCACCGATGAATAGAGGGCTTTTTGCTCACAAAAGAGTAGTGTTGTCGTTGATCCCATCAACAACATCCCCAGCTTGTAACCCCTCCCGACGCCCCAACAGGCCTTCTGCAGCACAGCAACTCCTGAAGGTCTCTAGGACGGTCGACTGGTCCGGAGCTAACTCTCCCATCTTGTGATGTGAAAAGGCCGGGCTCCACAGATGAGGACGATGGAATGCGAGGCGGGTAGGAAACTGATCAGATCTATGTTGTTGCAGGATAATGGTGCTGATTCAGTCTCTTGTGGTTGCAATGTGACGGCGGGGTTCCTGTGCTGAGTGGCTGGGGGCGCGGCTGAAAGCGTCACAGCCTGCTGCAGGATGTGGGATGGCTAGCACATTCCCAACATTGCGATGCAATGTCATTCGCCTTACGCATTGTCAAACCCAGCTTCCGGTTCCTTTCTCCGCCATCTTACCCCTCTGAATGCCGTCGTTCGGGGCTTTGCCAGGGTTGTTAGCGTAGTGAGAGATGAAGTTTAAATCCATGATATGATGATGGCTTCACCTGCCGATCTTCCGGTGCCCAGCTCTCCTCACGAACAGCCGCAACATTATTGGCCCGGGCATTGCAAAGGACCCGAACTTAGATGAAATGCCGACATCGAATGTCTGAAATCAATGACTTAAGCTTTGAACCTGTTCCTCGAATGAGCCGAGCTTGGATCAACCTCGCAAGCTTTGGTACGTACTCTGTAATCCCATAAGGTGATCTGCACCCTCAACGATCTTCAAGCCCGCCCCAACCCAATTAGATTCGAATGATGAAGGACCTAAGTGGATTGAAGTGGATTCTTTCAACCCTGGCACACCTCATCGCGACGCAACTTCGGTGGATGATTCACAGACCCCCACTGCCCGCAAGGGGTTGATTGGCCCATGTCTACAAAGATCCTCTCGATGGTATCTCTCCATCCCCTTCAGATCAGATTGTTCTTCCCGCTCAGATGAACGCCTGTTCGCGTAAACAAGAATCTCCTTGCTGGCAATGGATGATGTTGACAATTACACTATCATGCCTCATTATGGAGCTGCCAGTGCTCTTTCCGGACAAGGGGCTCGTCCGTCCATAATGATGGATTTAAAGACGACCATGTCAGTTTTGGAAAAACTGACTTCTCTTGGCTCCTCATCTTCCCTGCATAATCTATAAAGCCATTGGAATTGATTAGCGGTCGGTTATTTCTTGTCTCCAGTTCATTATGGCACTTAGAGGTTCATTTTCCGACGATTACTCCGATCCCGTCCCTCGGACCTGTCCGGACATCCAAGGATTCTGCGAAAATTATGCCCTGCGACGTCACAAGTTTGAGAATAGGGCCAACACAGGATCCCAACAATGCCGAGACGATTGGGAGCTGTATATCGGCCCGATAGAGCGCTGGGGATGCTGTAATCCGTGGGAGGGTCACTTCTCCGCGGTCGTCTTGCCCTTTTGCCGGCCCGATCGTATTGCCATCATCAGCTACTGTTTCGAATGTGAGATATTATTGACTCACTGAGGCAACCCGCTTTTGCCAAGGCTCACATGAAATAGATGCATTCATGTACGATAACGTGGTTGAATCAGCCACCAGATCCACAGTATGCCCGATAGCGAAGTTGTCTTCAGAAAGTTATCCATGTCTAACTAACGCCAGGTGAACAATAACACAGACGATATTGCCCTCGATGAGACGGAATACCGAACCGTGCGATCGGTCACTGGGACCAAACAGATCCAGTCAAAAATGTTACTCGACCTCCTGTCAATCGACCCTGCATGTGCTGAGGTTGTCATTGACTCCTGGAAGACAATGATCAACACAACCGCAAAGCAGGACAAGACGCGCGCATGCAGTAACCTGGAAGAATATGTCGACTACCGGATCGTTGACACTGGAGCACCGTAAGGGATTACCATGTCGTTTCTGGTTTTTCCATAGATACCTAACAGACATTGTAGATTTGTGGACACATTGATGCGTTTCGGAATGGACATCCTCCTCACGCCCGAGGAAGAGGAGCTTGTCGCTCCTATTGTCAAGCCGTGCTATGCTGCCCTCGGACTTGCCAACGACTACTTTTCTTTTGATATCGAGTGGGAAGAGTTTCAAAGTTCAGAATCAAGCCAGACCGCCATGACAAATGCCGTCTGGCTATTCATGCAATGGCACCAGGTTGGCAAAGAGGAAGCGAAAAGGCTCGTTCGGCAAGTCACAAATGACTACGAAAGAGAGTACCAGCAACGAGTACAGGAATATATTGCCGGCGAAGGGAAGTCCAATAGTAAGATCCAATTGTACCTTACTGCATTGGGATACCAGATTCCCGGAAATGTCACCTGGAGTCTGCGATGTCCTCGGTACCACCCCTGGTTGTGTAAGGAGGGCAGTGCCCTCTTGCAAGCGTCGATGGAGGAGGCTCGCGACTTGCCTAACGTAGGTAAAAGACGGAGTGTCTCAGAAGATAGTCTCTCGTCCGAGTCCTCCGTCTGGTCTGGAACAAGTGATCGTTCTGCACGCTCATCAGTGTCCTCGGCACCTTCTCTCGACGATAGGGAAAAGGAGCGCGACCGTGTTACGCTTGGAACGGAGGTAAGCTCGTTGTCGAATATAACATGTTATCAATCAAAGGTTCCTGACAGCCTACGCAGCATCTCCTTGCTCCAGCAGAGTATATCGCCTCACTCCCCTCCAAAGGAGTTCGCGAGGCTTTCATCGACGCGCTGAATGTGTGGCTTGCTCTCCCGGATCGTTTCGTAAGCGTCATGAAATGCATTGCAAAGACATTGCATAATGCCTCTTTGATGTGAGTGCTCGAATCAAATTCGTACCGTGGATTCCACTCCGCTAACGACCCTGCCATCTTGTGTAGGCTGGATGACATCGAAGATGGTTCCCCTCTGCGTCGGGGCCAGCCCGCGACACACACCGTCTTCGGACAGGCGCTCACCATCAACTCCGCTAACTTTGTCCTCATTCAGGCGATGGACCAAGTGAGGTTGTTAGAGGACTCGCGCTGTGTCGACATCTTCGTGGAAGAGATGCGTAATCTGTTCATCGGTCAGAGCTTTGATCTGTACTGGACACGACAGGACGAGTGTCCTTCAGAGGAAGAATATTTCGAGATGATCCGCCAAAGTAGTACTCACTTTTCTCCCTCTCGGCCCTTTCTATCGAAAATTTTGTGCTCACTATTAGCAGAAACTGGTGGTCTCTTCCGGCTATTGGCTCGATTGATGATGCAAAAGGCAACATCAAAGAAGAACCGGTAAGAAGCGCGAACGCTTTGATGGAAAGAGTTTACTAACTTTCCCAACACAATAGGTGCCTCCCGTTGGAACCTCTTGTCGACCTTGTGGGAGAATACTTTCAGATCCGAGATGATTACAAGAACCTTACCGATGAGGTCAGTTTACCCACACAGAACGACTACACCTACAAGCTGACCCAATATCGCAGTATACCGGACAAAAGGGCTTTTGCGAGGATCTAGACGAGGGGAAGTTCTCATTTCCGCTGATTTATGCTCATAAATTTTTGCCTGAGACCTCGGATATTCGAAACATCCTTAAAGAAGGTCGCCGGTCGGGCGGACTTGGGATCACACAGAAGCAGCACGTATTGGGCTGGCTCCACGAGAGCGGAAGCATGACGTACACAAAAAGAACACTTCGGGGCCTGATGAGTGAAATCCGGCATCAGATCGATCGGGTGGAAAAGGAATCGGGCTGCCCGAACTGGGTCCTGAAACTCCTCGTTCACCGACTGGAAGTCTGATATTGGTTAGATGGGATGATGAAATTCAACGACTGTAATGCTCTGTTTGGCGTTTATTCTGCATGTTGGGGGGTAACTATCGCTATGAAATTCCTGGGTGGCCTTGTGAATTTGAAGATTTGTAGTAAATAGAATATTTCTGTGTGTTATTACATATAAAGATCTGAACACTGAACCGAATCGGCCGCTGTGCAAGCTCTGCCTACAGATGTGGGACGTAGTCCGACCAGCTAACCGTCTGAAAAGCAGTGGCAGGCAGGCTGCGCAATCCGATAAAGTCCTCCGTAAGAACGTACGCGCGACCCACGCAGTAAGCTGCACAGAGCACAGAAGTAGGAAATAAGACGCGAAGGGGAACCTCCCTCTTCGGATCGCGATACGGGTCGATATTTCTCAACTTGGCTGCTAAATTTCGCAGGCACGACCGCTGCCGGGATGGGTTGGTGGAAGTTTTTGGTCTCGACAAGGGAAGAAGGAGTCGCCGTTTATACTCCCTGGGCAGCAAGATCTTGTCGCAATAACCAGCATGCAGTCCACCGATGACGGTGAATGTCAAGTTGTAGATACTAGCGACACGCCACAAAAGATGTTCGGTGGGGGAAGGAAAGTGGAAGTTCCAAGCAAGCATGAAGATCGAACCGAATAGGAGCAGAACAGGGGTAGCAATACAATCGGCCTTCCGGTCGGTGACGGGAAAGTTATCACTGACAATGCGATCGCGTGGTTTTGCAGTCATGGGGCGTGAAAACATAGGAATATGCATTTTGCGCAGGATTTCCGTGTAGTAGCGCCAGTGCACTGCACAGAAAGATACATCGTTGCACACGAAGTCGAGGGGAGTCTCGTGCCATTCTTGCAAGGGATATGGGCAGTGCTGCTCCGGAACGGGATACTGTCAATGGCGCTGAATATCAGCTGGGATAGGGTCAAACGTACCTGCTTCCGCATGATGTCAAAATTGGTGTTAGAGTGCAGAGTCTGTGTACTTGAGATGTCTGATGGCTTGAACCGCCAGCAGAAAGACGTCACTAGGAACACAACCACAAAGGAGATGGTGGTGAGCTCCAACGTAGTCAGTGCCAGGCCCTGGGCTACACGCATGGCGCAGTTGACGAGCAGCCAGAGTGCCTGGCAGACTGCGATCACACTGGACATTCGAATAAGCCGATGGGCAACAGTTTTGAGTAAGTGTGGTACATACCGAGAGAAAGCGTCGGATTTGTTTCGATCGTTGATGTCGTCTTCGTCAATCATAGGGTACTTGACGTACCCCTTCTCGATGAGGAATCGAAGCTGCTTCGCGTTTACTGGAAATGGACGTTCGGTTCCCGGACCATCCACCAAGAATCCCCCCATATCCGCATAGAAGGCATGAGTTAAGGTCCAAATGGGTCGCTCGGTGGTCTCCGTCGTCGCTAGTCGCTCAAATTCCTAACGTGGGTATTAGACTAGGTTGCTCTGAGCATCGTATTACAGCAGAAATCGAGACCTTGACAGACGCTCGCGCGGAGGACCACTGCCCCAAGGCCAGCATAAGAAGAAATTCAGGGCCCAGGAGCCCCAGCGCGGCCAAATGCAGTCGGTCGCGCAGGCCATGATACCATCGGTCGGAGCGGGCAGGGATGTTGGGCATGACAGCCGTCCAGCAACACAATACAATAGTCAGTAGACAACTCGAGAGAATGGACCAGGTTCCTCGTCCATCGGGCTCGTCAATCCAGCCATCGATGATGGCTGCGGTAGATGTGGAATCTGTGGACATGGGGATTGTTCCCGGGACTGACAATCAAAGAGGCTGCCTGTCAGCTTTTCGGGGAGATACGCTGGCAATATAGCCCTTCACGCGCTGGCTGCTTGAGGTTACGCAGGCACCCCAAGACCTTTCTTGGAGGAGTCTTAAGTGGCCATGAGATAGGCGCCTACCTGAAATTCCTCCCGACATGCACCAGCTGCGGATGCGACCGGTGGCTTGGCCAATCCGTTAATCCCTGCATGTCTGTCACCCGGTCCAGCGTTAAGTGGCTAGTTGAGCCATTCGCGTCTTTAAGAGAGGACAATTTGTCTCCACTTCAAGGCGCCGCGGTCCGCGCCGCAGTCCACAGCCATTGAGACGCTCGGGTGGACAGGCTGTGGTATTTTAGCAAGTGCCTTCCTGGTGGCCTACTCTGGTGGTTGCGTCTATTTTTAGGTGGCATTGTGGCTTTGCAGCTTCATGCATATTTGACCCGAAGATGCCTGCTACGCGAAGGAGTAATAGTCGCAAACGTAATTCTGATTGAACTTGGGCGAGGCCCTCGGAGGGAACCAATATCAGATCGGGTTATTCACAGGGGTCCGGCGAAAGGCTGAACTCCGCTGCAAGGATTACGCCAACCGCTGGTTGCCTGCGCCAGAATGCTTTCCCCGGCCACTATTAATCCAGGCTGGCCCAGCACTTGTTCATGACCATTCTTTTGATAGTTCACTGCAATAATGACTTCCAACGCACCATCTGAGTGCTGTCTGGTGGGACACCTGCACGAGGGCAAGGCCAGCGGAGAAGTCCAAGAAATTGCCAATAGTGAGTACCGACAACAGAGTCATTACCACCACTGACTGTCCGACAGTCTCGACCTACATCGCCTATCCACCTGATCGGTCGACAAAAAATGCCATCTTGTTTCTCACTGATGGCAATGGCCATCGCTTCATCAACGCCCACTTGATGGCAGATCAGTTTGCCGCCTGCGGCTACTTCGTGGTGATGCCCGACCTCTTCCACGGAGACCCCATCCCAATCGACTATGGGCCTGATTTTGATATAATGGGCTGGTACAACCAACACCTGCCGCCCAGGGTGGATCCCATCATCGATGCTATACTTGGGGAGATGTGCACTACTTTCGGCTGCCAGCGAGTCGGCGCTGTCGGATATTGTTTTGGTGGCAAATATGTGTGCCGCTACCTCAAAGCTGGCAAACTTAATGCAGGGTTCATAGCCCATCCAACCATGGTGCAGGTGGGGGAGCTGGAAGGGGTCGAAGGGCCGTTGAGTATTGCAGCTGCTAGTGAGTGGAGAAGGAATATCTCTCCCCTCTCCCACATATCGGTTGTACTAACAGTTAATAAGTTGTTGATCCCGTCTTCACCACTGCCAACCGCCACGAGAGTGAGGCGATCCTAGCCAGACTTGGTGTCCCCTTTCAAATAAACCTGTTCTCTGATGTAGAACACGGGTTTGCGGTCCGCTGCAACTTGGCAGAGCCCCGGCAGAAATTCGCCAAAGAAGCGGCATTTGAGCAGGCTGTGGCGTGGCTCGATCGGTATGTGAAGGAATGAGATTCAGAAGTCGTGGAAATTAGTGTCAAAGAAGATCCCACTATGGCGAGAAGCTCCATAAGTTATACACCATCGAGATCCAGGGCACTAGTGAGACCGCAGACCCAGTCTACTCTGCATGGTGCCTATAAATGTGTCATCTCCTGCAAAATCCGGCAGCTTCGGGGCTCCGATGGCGGCACGGAATGATACTTTATTAGGGATTGCAACAGATTCTGGACACTCCTCCACTGATTATTCTGAAGGTTTACCCTGGCTCTTTCCGGTGCGAGACCCAACTCAGACAACACATAACTACAACTACTTTTTCTTTGAATCCCGCGCCGACCTGAACCACTTAATTATCTGCAGCATCGGCTTTACAATGAGCAATGGAGGTTGTCCACCAATATCATTACCGCCAAGCACATGAACAAACATAAAACGATCCCAACTAGTATGTTCATAGGCAATTCCATTACTAGATCAAAACAACGTCAAGATTGGCCACGAAAGTTTGAATCTTCTGCTGGTCTCAGCGCTAACAAGGCGCCACTACCATCAGTCCAATGAAGATGGAGGGTGTAACATTTATCAGCCATTACATTTGTGCCTTGCAATCACCTGCCTACAAAAGGTTGCTGCGGCTAACTTCACCTCCTACCTTGGCTCTGGCGGTGCCCGCCTGAACTTCCTGCCTTTCATCGATGACAAGAAAGATCGTCTTCAGCAACTACACAGCCCGCTACCTCGGTGGCCACTTAAGTAACAAGCCCGCACCATCCTGGCCGGCGGCTCCAACAATGTCATGGCAGTCCCAATGTCCCGTGTCCTAATCGATTGTCTATCACCAGTCGCGAGGTCTGACCACCTACCGCGACCATTACTGAGGCAGCTTCTCCCACGTGTCCCTGTCCGCAAGTCGACGATCAACAAGTTTTAATGCTTGCTGGCAAAGGTGCGTCGAACCACAAGGTTGTGAATGCTCTCTTGGCGGGTAGCATCATTGACGATGCTTTCACGAGCTACTACTCCAGCTATCTTGTCTGATGGCGATGTCGGTGATATCCGTGAAGTGAACTGAATCCAGGTTAGGGTGTGCTTCCGTCGGGACTTGTCGATATTGGTATATGTTGAGACATTCACTGCAGCCAGGCAGCTGTCAGCTGATCCTTTGCCTGTCTTCCTGCGTGGTCTCTGACGACCACCACCTCTTCCAACACACAACCAACCACTCTCTTGAGATCAGATAGATCAAATCCCTATGTCTTTGACCCTTCGTCTTGACAGTATATCATCTGTTCAAAGTATTAGACCAGCATTGATCTGAGGCTCGGGTCGACTGTAGATGGTGAAACTCCTGGTAGACCGAATCTAAATATCTGGCATGAATTGTTATCGCGCGACGCGCTTTCTAAAAGAGGTTAGCCGTCCGCGTTGTGCTGTGCATATGACAAAGTGGATAATTTTATGAACGGGAATGCCGTGTCGCCCCACCTTCCGCTCGCAGCATACAAGGCAACTGTGGCGCAAAGGTGATGTAACGTAGCATTCGCAGGGATAGTCTTCCACTGGTCCCTGAAATGGTATCATCTTGGCTACAGGGGGAAGTCACTTTCGCCAAATAGAAATTCGTGATCCAACACCACCAGAGAGACTAAAAAGATACCTTGACGGCCAAGTGTCCTCACGGCACGGGCGGGTATGTCCTCGGATGAGGATTGTGCTCCCGTCATGTGAAAGCGGAGATGCGGAGATGCAAGAGCATGCACTAGTAATGTGAGTTTTATTCGAGGACGTCCAGCTCATCCAGTGTTTTAACTTGCAAGTTTATCTTACAAACTGTTGGCTGCTGAAGTCATTTGTTTTCTTGAGGTGTGTTTGTTATGCCACGTTCAAACAGTACCGGTTGCGGATATATATATCCATGCTATCTAACAAACGGCAGCACTAGCATTCGTAGTACCAGTTACTTCGTGGTCTTATTGTAGCATGATACTACTACCTTACCGGTGTTACTCAGGCTTGCGAATCAATTGAAATAAATCCACATGACTCGTAAGTACTTGTCCTAGGACAGGGACAAATTCCTCGGTAGTTTGCTCAGTTAAGCAATTGATACTGGCTTTGATCCACTGAAAGCACGGCCTGGAGGAAAGAAACTAACAGAATCCTGTTGATATCAACCTTGAGAAAAATTAGTCAAGACCAGGAAAAAGTACTAGGCAATAGCTTTAATATGTTGGTTTGGCGCATATATATGTACGAATCCGGTAGTGAACAACGAACGCAAAGGGGTATATTAAATAAAAGTCTATCTATAATACAAATCTATACATATATACAACCCGGTCATGAGGAAGCAGTAGCTCATGACCCAAATTAGGCATTATTGGCGCACGAAAAGCTGCTGCCAGAGCTGTCACTAGAGATCGAGAGGCCAGAGACCCACAGACCACAGACACAGATGGTAGCACCAATGCCGAACAACGCCAGGTTGGCAAGAGTAAGGAGCGTTTTGCGAACCGAGGTGAAGTAGTTGCCCCAGTACATGTACAGCCAGAAGACACCGGGCAGACCGACTAGTAATTATTAGTGACCGAGTTCAAAGACGAAGTAGAAGAATTTAGACTGTATCGGAGACTCACATGAAAACCAACTGGCAAACAATGCGCTGACCAAGCTGACGAGATCGCTAAAGACAGGAATGGCCTCGGCAATCACCCAGGCAATAATCCAGTAGCCCGCAGCGAGCCCAATCCAGGCACCGATACCCAGGGCACTGCGCTTGTGCATGACATCCGTGCCGCGGAAGAGACGGACATAGACGTTCTTGATGGCCACGTGTCCCAGAACGACACCCGCGATGACGATGGTGGGGATGGCAATGCCGTAGGCGACCTTGCGAACGACGATACCGGCAGAGCCCAGGGCGGGAGAGGTGACGTTCTGACCGGCGTAGCGGTAGATAACGGCGGAGGCGACCGTATAGAAGACGATCTCGAAACCCTGCAACATGCAGAGGGACTTGGGGAAGTCCTTGGGTTCCTTCATCTCGGCGATGAAACCAAAGAAGGCCGGGTGACCACCTGGAGAAGGGGTTAGTTACTCAGATGCAACCGGATGACAGTGGACATAGGAAAGGGAGACGAACAGTAGGCGAAAGCGATGTTAGTGACAGCCGAGAAACCCTTGACGAAAGAAGTTGAGCGGGTAAGCTGCATGGGCGGAGGGTTCGGATGTTCAACGGCGACACCAATCATGGTGATCAAGACGGCCGTGAAAATACTGAGGAAGGCTGTGTGGAAGTGTTAGCACAATATAAGGAAACTGGGGATGAACCCAATGAGATACTGACAAGTGACAGCCAGCCATGAAACGTTCTTCATGGTACGAGGAAGAGAGCAGGCGAAGGAAAGCACCAAGCCGACGACACCAAACACGACAGAGCAGGTTCCGTGGTTGGTAAGGGTGTTCATCATAACGGTGAAGGTCACCAAGTGACTGCCAGATGCAAACATGAAGAACACCAGCTGAGCAAATTCCGTGAACATGCGACCGTAGCGGCCACACAAGACCTCGCCGGCATCCGCCATGCTGTGGATGAAGGGGTATCTGGCCCGGAACTGTCCAATGACGTAGCCGGAGTAGGTGGCAATGATGCCCATGCCTACGATGAGGATGATGGCACTGATTGCATTACTGGTTAGCGACAGACTGGGCGGGCGACGTTGAAGGCACGCGATCGTATGCTACTTACGGAATCAGGCCAACCTCAGCCACGGTGGCGGGCAGAGACAGAACACCCAGGGATACAGTCTCGGCGATCATCACTGGAGAGAAAGGATGTTAGGTTACATGCACAAAGAGACAATATTGATAGCAAAGTGGAGGAGAGCATACGCATGCCAGATTGCCTATAAACGAGAAAGAATAGTTGGTTAGTCTCTGCCATCAAGTATATGCCGCCTAGTATCAACGGTCGGGTATAGTTCACGGGGCTCAAACATACCACCAGTCGAGAGTCTTATAGTGAACCTCTCCCACAGCTTCATTTCCAAAAGGATCCCTCTCCACGGAAGGCGTCTTCTCCATATCATTCTCCCACATGCCCCCCTCTTCCTCGACCCGGCGAGCCGGTCCATTCTCAATATCCTTCACGTCCAAGGTCGACATGGTTGCTCTTTAGGGACGGTTGGCAGGCTGACTCCACGAGTAGAATGAGATGGATGGAAAAAGTGTTGAACAAGCACCCGTCTCAAATCTCAATTCTCAGCGGCAGCAGCAGCAGCAACAACGACAAGTAAAGGAGTAGCGGAACTAAACCCAGGCACGCCCGCACGACGCGGGCGTCAACCATATATGGCCACGGCCTGAAAAGCATTGACGCATGGCGAGGAGGTTTTTCTTAGTTAATAGAAGGGTCGCATTGGCAAATCAGAGGGCGCCTCAATGCAATCTCTGCTGGTGTGACACAAACTTTGCCGCCCGCAGAATCCTGCTCCGACATCGGGCTCCTGCTGGGCCTCGCGGCTCCACCGGTCGCACCATGCAGCGTTCAGGCACAAAAAGACTCTATTCGAGCTAAAAAAACGTCCAGGGACCATCTAAAGATGATCGACGAACATCCTGCACTCTTTTTAGACCTCGATTGCACAAGATGCAGCAGCGGCATGCTGGTCCGGCACCGGACCTGGGGGAAGCATGAGGATCAAATTAAGCTCAGCCCCGGAAATACAACTTGCGTCCCCTCTTTTCCTATGCAGTCCGGCCGCCGGAGGGAGAATCGTAGCCACTAAACCTTATGCAGCGACGCGGTGGCGGATTCCAGGTTCCCCATCTCAAGGTTTTCCACTTTTCCGCCTTTTCCCTCGGCGTTCTTGGTTAGGGCTGGTGGCCAGACGGAGGCCTTGCCCAATCAGGTTAAGGTTTTGGTCTCTGAGGCATGGCGCCTGCCGATACTTCGGGGCTCCTTGGAAGCACTCCGGCTTGCCTCCCGTTGAATTTGTCAAACCTGGAGAAATCGAAGTTTCTGAAGAAGCCTACGAAGCCGATCTGACTCGTTCGTCTACAGCCCGGTTTGCCGACCCGTGACAGCTCCAGCCAAACTAGTTATGATCCCAATGGGCCTGGATCCCATTTTCCCCCATCCATGCCACGTGCTCCCATCTGGCGGATCCCCGGAATCGGCGGCGCTTCCCTTCTTGCCCTGACTCATAGCGAGCGAGCACTTTGCAGCCTCACGCACGATCTTGTCCGTGGACCCACCTTTCCCATCGGTGACTATATTCGTTTTGACAGTGTCTATCGTGTACCAGTGGCAAATATCTCCAGTTATAGAACTTCCCCGTCGTGACGTGCGCCTGACTCACACAGTGAGCCGATGCAAGGAGGCCATGGATTGGCAAGAGGCTGGCTGTTTCGCAATTTGCTGCTCGTTGGTGGACTACACCCTTGAATCCTGCTATGAGGGAATGGCGCATTCATGCACTGGACCGAGGAGTCATGACTCATGGGCAGTGCAGGTAGGTTACTGACGATATTAAGTTCATTCAAGCCAGTGGCGCTGCGGACAGTCAACTTTGAGTAGGAAGTATCACTATCTTTAAACATACTAATATCACCCCTAAAGCAAGAGTTTCACAACAGTGTCATCTTGAATCATGCACTGGAGAGCGTGCAATGTACATTCAGCTCTCACTCAAGAAGGGCGCTTCCACAAGCATCTCAAAGAGTACATGAGTATGTTTGTAGCTGGGTATTGGCTGTTTGCTGACGGGCTATCTGATGCAAATTGGGAAACAACGCTGACAGATTTGAGATTGCCCGATTAGGCCGTAGCGAAGATGTGGTGCGGTTGAGGTAGTAAGAAGCCGTCATGCTGCAGTCGCTTATACTTCGTGCATCAGATGCAACCATTATAAGTAGCCATTGTGAGCATGGGCCTCCGTTCCACGTAACAGATTAGCTGCTTCTAATCGCCGAATGATGTTTCCGCCAAGCCTTCCTTGTCGCTTTCGACCAGATCGTACCGCTTAAGCTTTTTACGTTGTCAACCCTGGACAAGAAGACTGGCTGTGCAATAGCCCCGCACTTGTTGGTTGTTAATGGTGTCTTTGCCTGACGTCCGCCGTCGGCCTTGCCTGTTCACCATGCCAGGCCTCTGCAACATCCGCAATCACAGTCTTTGTTGCGCAAGCTCCAGTGTAGTGTACTCTGGTCAAAGCTGCAGTAGTACATGCGCATATTATGGTGGATGGATGCTTGTAAATATCTTGGAATTGATAAATTTGGATCCTATTATAGACCGTATGTAGACCATATTCATAAGTAGTAGACTAACTTAGCTTAGAAAAAAACCCTGTGTATTTGCTGAGATTCCATCCACACTGTTCAGTGCAAAGATAGATTGGTCAATCCCCGGAATACCCCTCATTAAGCCGGAGAAAAGCCCAAGCTCGTGTGAATACAAGATGTGTATACATTGAGATTGAGAAGATATCTTGCAACTGCTCCAAGATGCAGTGAGCTGCCCCAAGCTCAGCCAGAAGATGCACATGAAATATCAGAAGAAGAGAATGGTGGTTTACGTTGAGTGCATGGAGAGCATAATCTGATGTCGGATGCAGCGGAGTCTTACACATCTGCATCACCTCGGACGTGGTAGCAAGTGCTTTTATCAAAAGTCTGAGTAAGTTGTGGCACCACGAGCGCTTTATTATTGACACAGGCTTACCATATGGTCCTGTCTCTGCTGAATAAGGGGGACTGTTGTCGGACTCACGAAGATATAAAGAGTCCAAAGATCGCTCACTCGAATAGCCTTGCCAGCATTCAGTTCATCGGAAGCTTAAGCATCTGTCCCGAATCAAACCAAATCCTGCCTAAGTATATCTACAGCAACATTCTTGTCCACGGACGGTCTTGCAAAAATGGAGGCGTCCCCCCTGTCCTGTGATAATGGCCACAAGTTCGTTGGTGCTCCAGAGGGAGTGGATGTGAGTGGTGACTATGGCACCCCCAGTCTCCTCTTCATCTACTACAACAAGCCGGTCTCCGACAAGCACCGGAAGGAAGTGCAGGAATTGAGACATGACCTGGAGACTTGGAACGCCTTTGAACTTGGGCGCGCCGAATCCCAGGTCAACGAGCTGATGCAAAAGGGAAACCTGCCAACCGACGATTACAACGAATCGCGCGTCAGACGTACCGACTATCGCAGCAAGGTGATCCAGTATCTGCGCAAGGAGCACGAATCATGGTGAGTCACTATATTCAGAGCCAATGCCCCTGAACTCGGTCCACTAACATTCCGCCATGAAGGCTGGTGGAAGCCGACAAAAAGGAATTTACCGTTGAGCTGAAGACCGACGAGAGGCACATGAACAAGAAGGTCGAACAGGAGCTGCGCGGGCGGTTGGAATCCAAGGAAAACCTGCCGGCGCAGTTTGGTGTTGTCTTGCGCATCATCAACCGCATCATTGCTGCACGCAAGCGAGACGACATGCAGCAGTACCATTTCACCAATGTGGAAGTGTGTGCCGATGGCAGGGACGATCCAGGTAGGCAGATATTTGTATCCTTTCGGTGACACACATACTAATGGTATGTCATAGTTGTCAAGTCAACCATGTTCCGGGTCTACGAAGAGGGTGAAGAGGATGACGAAGGATCTGTCAAAGTCAAGATTGACTATGTCAACCATCGCTGCCAGTTTAATAGGGAACATTGGGCCAAGGCACGACACAATGTCGAGGACTTTATCAAAGAAGGAGAGAGGATCCGCCGGGCCATGACATTGAACTTTTGTGTCGATGCCTAGGTAGCACTACCAGTAACTTAGGAAGCCTGTGTCACGTACAGGACTATGCGGATAGTCAGTGATCATGGATGGATTGAGCAGATTGGACGAACATGATATTCTTGGTGGGTTGAGAGAACAAATGAGCATAGTTTTGACAGAATGAATATGTTATCAATTTCGGGGCCAACATGACATATGGCTACCATCTTGAGAACATTCAGCCAATTTATTGTTGTAGCCATGCAAGCCTATGCCACATTGATGCTACCAAGGAACTGCTCAAAGTTGCTCCAGTCGAGACTATACTGCGTGATCGTCTGCAAAGACTCTTGCCACAGGCTCGGGCTATCCGAAGCAGTACCATCCAGGTTGCTGTTAACACTATCGACGCAAGGCATGCGAAGCTGTGAGGGCACATGGTCAATTCCTGCCCCCTGTGCCAAGCCCAACGGTGCGACTTCATCATTCTCACCTCGCTCCCGAAGTTGCCCGTTCGCGAGAACGGCTTCGTCGAACTTTTGAAGCACTGCATTAAATCTCTGCATTGTCGGACATTTCGCGTTTACTTGCATTATGGACTGCAACTTTGTCACCATGCACTGAACATCTTTCTGAGCTGCACCTTCAAGCTGCCACAAAGACTTCGGAAGATCCGGGGGCATGACCCACAGCCGACGGAGGAGCAGAACCATTCCAGCCGAATACCCGTAGAAAAGGTCCAGGCTAGTCTTTCCATTGACCCCATTGGCATAATCAAGCAGGACGAGAAGGTTAACAATGTGCATCGCTGCTGTGACGCAGCTAGACGCCAGGTGCTCAGCGCTCTTCTGCACGTTTTGGAAACTATCTCTCGGTAGAGTCCAAGGGTACTGCTGCTTCGGGTTCTGCCTTCGGCTCATCGAAATTACTGTAAGCAAATATGGCCGTGTAAGTTGAATAAGGAGGTTATTATAGGTTAACTGGAGGAGAACCGTTGGTCGTAGTTGGTCCGGTGGATATCCGGGGACGAACGCTTTCAGCACTGCCGCCGAGGGGGTGGTGCACGCATCCAAGATATCGGATGGTATAACGAGATAGGTTGGTATCTCAGCTTCCCAGGTTTTAAGGTTACTCAAGAGTAATATTGGATCAGTACATTGCGTATCAGCGGATGATACAGGTGAAGCAGGCCGATGCAAGAAAGCGATCGCATCGCGGAGCCGACTGACTTGTTGTTGAAGGTCGGTTGCCACCTGGTGATGGCTGGGATGACCGAGAAGGGCAGTAGCAGAGTCTTCGGGAGCAGGTCCCAGGGTTACCTCCCGACTGTCGATCACACTTGGGCGGCCCAAACATAAGCAGAGAAATTGCTCAAATGTAAATAACGTAGACCAGACTCGCCTTCTGGAGTCTTGTTCTGTTAGGCGAAGGCTCTCGTCGATATCGCTGCGATGCAATCCTAAAGCAATAGCAATCCTCGCAGCACTACCAGTTAGGGTCCACGCTGCATTCCGATCATTGTTGTTGTGCAGGAAGAGTGCCATAAGCAACAGGGCTTGGATATTGGAGACTGTACACGAGGTCAATAAGCCAGCCAAAGCTCCTCGAGCGAAGTTCCAGCAGCGAGACCTTAGCGTGCTTAGTTCATCGGCTTCGAATCTAGCGTCATCATCCAGGATCCAGCAGCCAAAGGCGAGAACAGCATGGATACAGGCCACCCAACCATCTTCTAATCCCTCAGCGGGGCCGATGGGATAGATGTAGGACTCAAGCTTGTTAAAGAAGTATCCCCTGTCCATTAGTGGGAAATCTGAATTTACAGAGTGAAAGAAGGCATGTATTATTGCCAGCAGACAATCCCGGGGCATTTCCTGCAGCTGTGCCTTGACAAGCGATAATTCTTCATCGCGTGCAACTGGTGTCATGTCTGTACTCACTGCTGACGGTGACAAGCGACTCGAATCTTGTCGAGCTTCGAGAGACTCTGTCAGAATATCTGCAGCGAAGCAAGAGGAAGGCTGTTGCTCCGATACTAGGCTGCGAAGATCCGCAAAGAAAGCAAGGGATGCTGACGGCCCGATGTAATGACTATGGCCACGGCTGTCTTTGACCAGCTGCGGTGGGCGCTGGCTGGTTCTGATACACCCTGGCTGATCGTTACTATTGCTAGCGCATGTCAGGGTCTGATAGGCGCGTTCTGGGCTCCGCAGCTCAACTCTCTGCTCATTCTCATTTTGTTGTGGAAGGTCCAGCTTGGGCATTTCATAGCCGGCTTTCCGGCCCAGCTCTAACAGAGCAGAAATACTATCAACGGGCTCACCCGGAAACGCCCCCTTAACGATTGCTTCAAGACAGTGAATCCTACAAGAGTGTTAGTCAGCCTGACAGTAAATCCAGGGAGGATCAGCACGGCATACCGATCGCGGATGGTCTCGACACTTCCGTACAGTCGGGTCTTTCGCTGATAGCTGGATACGCACGGGATGCCAGATCGTTGGCAAGCGACACAGCCTTGATCTGAGCCTCCGCGACGAATACATTTGCAGCGGCGCTAATACGTTGTGGTTAGCATAATTCTGACTGGAGAAGAGCCAGCCAGGCAGGGTGAGGTCGCCACTTGCCTTCCGGCAGGTGTCACAGCTCGCGAAAGTACGTTTCCGCAACTCATCAGGAACGCGACGGCTAGCTAAGCGTTTCTCCATACCTGAGCGATAGGCTATCCAGGAAGAATCGATCCGCAGAAAGCATATGAAGTGGCGGGTGATAGCCCGATTGAAGGCTAAGACAGCTCGACCGGCAAAGGGAGGGGGATCGGCGGATGCATGCACCCGGAACCTCGGATAGACTTGCATTCACTCAAAGCTTCTATGCTTGGCGTCCCAGCAGTTGTAGATGTTATCAAAACTTTTCCAGTCATTGGATGACAAATTCACTACCGTCTACATTGTCCTGTTCCCGGGTATCGAGTCTTCCGGTATGACCAGCGCGGACATGTGAACCCAACAACTCCTGCCATGTTTTACAAGCCGGATACGGACATGATAGCATCTGACCTAAAACAATTGCCATACAAATCGCACTGCCGGTAGACGAACTGTATGGAACCATGCCTCGCGTCATGGAAGTGATACCAAAGACTATGCAGGCAGGATGCGACCGCATTGTTGGTTGGACTATCAGCTCAAAAGCTGAAAGTATTGCCGTGGTGGCCTATAGGAACGTACATATCGACTATTTTCCGAAGCCCAGAATCCGAATCTTTAGAGTAGGGGATAGAAGCTCTCTGTTTGAGGGTACCGCACAAGAATACCTCACTTGGAGCTAATTCCAAAGATTACTTAAAGATATTATATGTATGAAAAGGCAATGAAAAGAACAAAAAAGAATAAAAAAAAAGAAATCAAAGGAAAAGAAAAACTTCTTTGTATTATATTTATCGTTAATAGAAAGCGCAGCGACATCTGCCTTCTGCCTATACTATGATCGGAATAATAGTGAATGAAAGCCTATCAATCTGCGTAGCCACTGCGCTGGAAGTTAACAAGCTGGCTTAGAGAAACTTCTCAGGCAATTGTAAAGTCAAATACGTTGCACCGCAAGTATAGTCTTCTCAGAGTCGTTCAGGGCTGATTAGATGAGCATAGCATCGATTGACACAGAAAATACCCGAAAAGGTTGGATGACACAGTGACTATCGATTCACAGCTGAAGCACTTGATTCAATTAACGGGGTCAAGATTTGAAATCAGCTTTGCAAACACCATTCCTATCGTTAAGAAGTAGAAAAAAGCTTCCCAGGTCAACAATAGTAACAAAAAGCACCTGAAGGCTTCCCTACCGTAACGCCTAGTCAAGCGTTGCCGGTGGGTACGCGGCTGAGAGGAAGAGTCAGGCATATTCAATCACTCTCTTTTCTTCGCAAAGTTCTCAGAGGTCGGCATCCACAGCTGTTGCACTTCCTGCAGCTAAGGAGCGAGAATCCCAAAGCAGCCTTGCTAGCGCTATAGCTATGTATACTATGCACATGAAAGCGTGACAGGAGGATAAGAGTAAGAAACAGCACTTGAAATTTTCAGTATCGAAAAGCTCAGTCAAGCGTTGCCGGCGGGCACGCGGCCGGGAGGGAGTCGGGCATATTCAGTCACCTCCCCATTCTTTGTAGGGCTCAGGTATGTCAACGTAGGGTTGGAACTAGCTATGATAATCGATAGAAATGCAAGGAAAGCATACAAGCGATCGGTTATCGCCCGGCCTTTAAGTGGGTGTACGTATCCATTCTTGTCTCCATCCACCGTTCATATTCTCGTGTCTCATTATACTGCTGCTCATAAAAATGAGCTATTGGACTGGAAAACCCGGATCATACTACTAAGTATGATGTACTGACCCGACGTTGCTAAGATACATCTGCTAATCCATAACCACATGTGGTGTTGCCTTCCGACAAAGATGATATGGCATTTGTCTTCTCAAGCTAGGTGGATCGGTTAGCAGAAGGCGTTTTTAACAGGTCCCAGTCTCTATATGGTAGGTGCGGCACCTCCCTGATAGCAGGCGAGAGGGAGAGAGCACGGATCCCACTCAAAACAGACTTGGTGGCTTGATTCGGCTGTGTCATATTTTGAGCAAAGGTCAGCTGACAGGATCGTAAATTTTCAAATTGTAGCAGATGAGCCATAGTGACGGGGCGCAAGCGTTGCGGTCTTCCTTTTTGGTATTCATGTCGAACCCGGATGCCTGCTTCCCCTATCCGAGGACTTCTGCCAGGACACCAACCAGTGCTGCAGGTTGTCGCAATAACTCACCCATGAGATCTTTCATAAAACCACGACAGATAGCTACTGTAGCATGGATCAGTGAAATGCCCTCTTAACACTACAATGTCTCTGAAATTTGAACCCTTGAACATCCTGATCGTGGGTGCTGGACTTGGTGGTCTGTTTGCATCCTTGGCTCTGCGCCAAGATGGGCACCGAATAACTCTTCTCGATGCATCTGCTGAATTCAAAGAGGCAAGAATATAATCGCTCACTTCTTCCTGGAGCAAGATTAGCTAATGCGCCCATGAATAGGCCGGTGCCGGTATCCGCATCCCACCCAACAGCACTCGCCTTCTACGCCGATGGGGGGTTGACTTTGACAAGATGCGAAAATGTGTCTGCCAAGGATATCATTTTCGTCGATGGCAAGATGGATCGACAATAACTGAAATCAAGTTTGAGGATATGATCGCTTGTCACGGTGCACCGTATTATTTGGTCCATCGTGCTGATTTGCATGCAACTTTACTAGCCGTCGCGATCGAAGCCGGTGTTGTCATTCATAAGAATCGACATGTGACCTCCTATGACTTCAGCGTTCCAATGGCTGTCACAGCAGATTCGGAGAAATGGAAAGCTGACCTCATAATATGTGCAGATGGTAAGACTTCATCATTTGCATGTTGGTCAACTGCTGCTGATGAAAACCACAGGAATAAAGTCTACAGCTCGACCGCTTCTAACAAGTCAGCCAGACCATCCTCGAGACACGGGCGATGTTGCATATCGGATCCTCATACCCGGTCAGGATCTACTGGCCGACCTGGATCTTGCCGGTCTCATCACGCACCCGGAAACAACGTCGTGGTGTGGGCCAGATGCCCACCTCGTTGGCTATCCTATACGAGATGGTGAGCTGTACAACATCGTTGTGTGTGCGACATCGAAAGGAGAGACGACAGATGAGATTTGGGTTGTGGAGGGCGATAATGAGGAGCTTTGCGCCAGATTCTCCGGATGGGAGCCCCGTGTGCAGAAGTTATGTCGTTTGACAAAGTCCTTCATGAAATGGCGATTATGCGACCTTCCGGCACTTTCCACGTGGATTCATCCGTCAGGTAAGGCTTGCCTTTTGGGAGATTCCTGCCATCCGATGCTACCGTATCTGGCGCAAGGAGCTGCCCAGGCGGCTGAGGATGCTGCCACAATTTGCAGGGCTCTGGCTGAGGATACCGATATCACAAGCGCTTTGAAGCGCTATGAGCGTATCCGCAGCCCCAGAGCGTCCTTGATTCAATCTAAGACGCGAGAGCACCAATACATCTTGCATGTCGATGATGGTGAAGAGCAGTGCGAGCGAGATGAGCTTATGCGACACGATAGTCCGTCTAGTCCGATCTTCTGGGGATACGAGCTGCGTCGAGAATGGCTGTTCAGCCACGATGCTGAAAAGATGGAAGAGGCCACTGCAGAGCCACGTTTGAGAACAACTGCTCTATAAGGGGTGGGAGAAACTTAGATTACCTAGTACTTTACTCAGGAAAACGTGGCGTAGCATTTTATAGCTGGAATTTGAAGGGATGTTTGTAGTTTGAAGATCTATCGGCCATCGGATGGCAAGGGCAGGCGCAGTCCATAACATTAGAGCCAAAGCATTTGATCCGGATATTGCCATGTAGTTGAGGAAACTGACAACATGCTTCCCATAATGTAAGTGCGGTCCGGGATTTCCAAGCATTGGCTTGCAACCTACCTTGCCACCTGCACTTGCAACCGACCTTTGCAACCTGGTTGACTGTCGATCACTTCTCCCTCAAGGAATCAGGAGATTCATTCACCACTTGCGGGGACCCCGCACTCGGCTCATCTCAGCCGGATGGCTGCTTCCCTGCTGTCCTTAAGAATGTTTCCCGGCTCGAGCATGGTCTTGATTAAGAGGCTATCTATGATTCATTTTCTGTCAAACAAAGGTGGAGGCCAACTTAGCAGACATAGCATCGTCCAGTATGACTACCAATGTCCCAGCCACTCGCAAAGTGGCTGTCTGCATTGATACCCAACACATTGAACTCGAAGAACGCCCCATGCCAACACCAACTGGCTCAGAGGTTGTTGTAAAAATTCAGGCGACCGGTATCTGTGCCACAGATCTGCACCTCGTGCGACGGACTATCCCTTATCTTCAACGGAAGGTAGACGTCTGTGGCCATGAGGGTGTTGGACATATTGTCGCTGTTGGGCCGGATGTAGATACTTCAAAATGGCACATGGGAGACCGAGTCGCCCACCGGTGGATATTTGATGTCTGTCTAAACTGTGATATGTGCCAAGGAGGGAATGAGCAGCTATGCGACTCGAGGAAGCTGAGTGGGAAGGATGTGGAGGGATGCTGGGGAGGTACTACCCCATCGAAAATCCACGTCCTACATCCTAGGCACCACTGAGACATTGCAGAATACACGATTGTCAATTCGAAGTATCTCATGCGTATCTCTGAAGATATCTCTGCAGCCGAAGCTGCACCGACCTTGTGTGCTGGTATGATTTAAAGGATCGCATGTGGGTGTGCCTATGCTAACTTGAGCCGGCATTTCAGGCACAACAGCATATAGAGCCATTCGCACTGCCGGTCTCACTTCTGGGCAGTGGATAGCAATCGTTGGAGCTGGAGGTGGGCTGGGTCATCTGTGAGATGTCTCCAAACGTGAATCAACGGGTCCATGAACGCTCACCTACTGCCAGGGCAGTACAATACGCTAAGGCGAATGACTTACAGGTCCTGGGAATAGACACAGGCCCAAGCAAACGGGAGCTGTGTAGCAGACTGGGGGTCACTTCATACATTGATTTCATGGAGACACGGGTATGCAGACTGCTGACCTTAGAGGAATGTAGCTGACAGGTATCCTGCAGGACTTGACAGCAGATGTCACTCGTGTAACTGGCGGAGGACCTCATGGAGTGATTGTGGTTAGCTCTAGTACCAGGGCTTATGAACAGGCCCTAACATATGTCCGCAAAATGGGGATTATAGTCTGCATTGGAATCAGTAAGCTACGATGGTACCTCCGGGCTACACCACGGGCTAACATTCCACCAGCACCTAATAAGATGCACTTCCCTATTGGCCCAGAATACTTTGTGGCTCGTGGAGTTCGCCTTACTGGCAGTAGCACCGGTACGATGGAGGATGCGTGCAAAGCACTGCAGTATGTGCGCGATGGCCGAGTCAAGCCTATGATCATTGAAGCCCAGTTGGAGGAAATCGAGGCGTGTCTGCAGGCACTCGAGAAAGGGGAGGCGGACGGTCGATTCGTGGTCTCGTTTACTTAAAGAGGTTACCGCTGGGCTCTACCAGTCATTCTTGAGTATATGTTTCTAAGCTGCCTCGTTTCGCTTTATAGTCCAGTATCTGATTCGGGTTTTGTTTTGCCCTGAGCTAACGTTTTCATGTAATTGTATCACGATCATTAAGGACACTTATATACAGAGTACCCATATCACCGCAAATGTAAGCTATACACGGATATCGATTCAATCCTCATCCACCAGACAGATAATCTTGCCGGCGTTCACATTTGACTCCAGACGTTTATGAGCATCCGATACATGCGTCCATGAGAA
This sequence comes from Aspergillus welwitschiae, assembly GCF_003344945.1. Classification (NCBI taxonomy): domain Eukaryota; kingdom Fungi; phylum Ascomycota; class Eurotiomycetes; order Eurotiales; family Aspergillaceae; genus Aspergillus; species Aspergillus welwitschiae. Next base: position 58,383 of record NW_020798732.1, read on the forward strand.
CACTTTGTCCACCGTTGTCTTCACCTCGCCTGACTTGATATGCGGAAGGATCTTCTCACAGAATAGATCACGCAACTGTCCCTGATAATCAGCCGCTCGAGTTCTCAGCGTGGTAGCCATCAGCCAAATTCGCTTATTGAGCAGTGCACGCAGGTCAAAGTCGTCCACCTTGCTCCCGCTTAAAGCAGCGACCAGGACCATGCGAGAGTCCATGGCTGCTGAGGCCATGTTCTGGTGAAAATAGTCCCGTCCTACTAGGTCGACAATGAGATCCACGCCGCGTCCATTTGTTTCTCGCTTGACTACCTCGGAGAAGTCCTCTCCGGAGCGATAATTGATCGCAAAGTCTGCTCCAAGGGAGCGACATAATTCGCACTTCTCATCACTCCCAGCAGTAGTGAAGATCTTGGATGCACCGCCGACTTTGGCAATCTGGATAGCGGATTGACCGACTCCAGAAGCACCAGCGTGGATGAGTACTGACTGGCCAGGTTGAAGGTTACCGACTAGATGGACGGCCTGGATAGCTGTGAAGGAGGTCTGTCCGATCAGTCGGATGAAAACAAATGCGGTGGGGGTAACATATCCTACCTCTGGGATGCCAGCAGCTTCTTCGAAACTCAGCGTAGGGGGAAGATGCATGAGCATCTTCTCTGACACGGAAATCTTTTGTGCATACTGTATCTTGTCAATTGCATGTCCCTGCACTGTGCGAACAATCACGTACTGCCCCGCCATATGCAAGCCCAAACACCTTGTCTCCCACTTGGAAGTCCCCGGAACCTGTTGTTGTCAGCTAATGCCCTCGCAATGGCGAATAGGCCAACTCACAATTGGGCCCCTTCTCTTCCACTATCCCACTAAACTCCACGCCCATGATCTTCCCTGACTCAGGCAACAAAGGATATGGATACCGATCTTCCCTCTGCATTATGTCCATGCGATTGAGACCGAATGCCTTGATGCGAACCAGGATGCGATTACCCGTCGGAACGGGATCAGGCACACCCTCCTCGATGAAGAGGGCATCGGCATTGCCTTTGCCGTTTCTAACCCCAACGGCCTTCATTTTGACGATATTGGGCTGTAATGTGTGAACGCTGTAGAATGAGGTAAAACGCTTTCAATTTACAAGGCTATGCGACCGGCGCGACACAGAAATAATAGTAATAATAATGGCAATGGCGCATGCGCCGGATCGAACGCATCCCCGCTGACATCACTTGCGGGGACAAGACGAACAGTTTTGTGGAGTTGGAAATGGACCATGACTTGCCACTTTCCGACGCGGTTCCACAGCTCCGTCTGACGGAGAACAACCCTCCGTCTCTGGATCTGTCGCTCCGACTGGCTCACCCAGTGCAATGGCTGCTGCCACCGAGATTCTATGCCTTCTGGAATCAGGCACGTGGAGGGGGTATAAAATACGCCATTCTCGGGGTCAATCGATCGACTCGTCTAAGCATTTAATCCTGGCCCTATTTATTTGACTAACCCCGTTTGTCATACACGACTCAGTACCTCGATATATATACATATATATATATATATATAATAGCGCTCAAGGACATTCAAATCATGGCCACGACTACCGTCACTGAAACTGCCCCTCAGAACGGCAACAGCAATCCATCAGCTTCAACCAGCAAGTTCTTCGATGATGTGCACTTCCTCGGTGACAAAGAGGGCAAGGTCGTGATCCGTTCCCCTCCGACCTTCACCAACATTGAAGATGAGCGCGCGTACCAGAAGCAACATTTGGCCGTGGCCTTCCGGGTCTTCGCCCGGCAGGGATTCGATGAGGGAGTGGCTGGACACATTTCCCTGCGCGATCCCCTCAACCCTCGTCAGTGATCCTGTCTTCCCCCACAGCAACTAACGAGTAACTAACAACCTTTACGTTAGACCACTTCTGGATCAACCCACTCAGCATGCACTTCTCCATGATCAAGGTATCCGACCTCGTCCTCGTCAACGAGAACGGCGAAGTTCTCCCGGGAGGCGCCCAGCACCCGATCAATGGCCCCGCCTTCGCCATTCATAGCGAAATCCACAAAGCACGCCCCGACCTCAACGCCGCATGCCACGCACACTCCGTCTACGGCAAGGCATTCTCCTGCTTTGCGCGGCCCATCGAAATGCTCTACCAGGATGCCCTTCGCTTTTACAACGATTTGGCTGTGTACCCTCGCTACGGAGGCACCGTGCTGTCTACCGAAGAAGGAGCCCGGATCGCCAAGGCCCTCGGTCCAACCTGTCGCAGTGTGATTCTGCAGAACCACGGCATGATTACCTGCGGGAGGACAGTCGATGAGGCAGCGTTCCTGTTCATTGCGCTGGATCGGTGTTGTCACGCGCAGATGATGGCCAATGCAGCGGCCGGACCGGGGTGGGAGAAGGTCTACATCAACAAAGAGGAGGCGGAGATGACGCATAGAAAGAGTGGAAACTCAAGTAAGATGTGGTTGGCGTTCCAGCCGTATTATGATCAGGTGGTCAAGGAAGATCCAAGTGTTCTGGAGTGAGCTCATTCAGTTACGATATGATGTTTTCATGATGTTATGTATTTTATGTATTTGATTGAATGTCGGTTCGGTCCTGATTCCGATGTTTATTCGATAGTGAGGTCTATATACACGTCACTAATAGGGTACAACCCCGGTGAACATGGAGGACATGGACACGTCGGGCTCGTTCATGAACCCGAACAGCAGGTCCAGGTCCTGGTTGAAGTCCTGGAAGCCAGAGATGTGGTTGGCATGATCAAGTCGCGCAGGGCTGAAATCCAGACCGGGAAAGGTTTGGAAATCTAAATTTATATCTACCTGGAAGGGATCCTGAATAGCCGGGTCACATCCTGAACGCCGTTAGTGACTTTGGGGTTTGCTGAAGAGTGCGTAGGCTCCTTACCAGTCTGAATGGACATGCCGTTGGCTTCCATCAGCCGGCGAATAATCTTCGACGGCGCCGAGACGCCGCAATTGGGGATGGCCAGCTCGTCCAAACAACGTAGACATACTGTCAGCGGAGATGACGCTTCCTTGCGGCGAGTGCTTTCTCGGATGGCCGGATTGCGCGCATGAATGGTGCAGGCTACATATACCGCGTAGCTGAGCATGTAGTTGGCTCGACGCAGGGAGTAGGCTGATCGATAGGCCAGCGCCAGGCTGGTGATGTTGCGGGCAGCCGTGACACAACGCTCCCAGGAGTCCGCGGGCGGGTCGTCGGAGCGCAGATGCCCACTACCCATGAACGGACGATGGAGTAGAATGATGAGGGCATTGTAGGTAGTTAGCAGGATAATGACATTGGGTGCTACAGTGGCGTGCGGCGATTGGCCATCATCTGCCCAGGGCTCAAATCGCAGCTCCGCCGGCAATTTACGATACCAAATCTCAAGACGACGGTCAATCAGCTCCAAATGCTTGCGGGTCTTGCTTCCAGTGGCACCAGCCATGTAGAAGCGGTCAATAATGCTGGTCATAATTTTGGACAGAGAACATAGTTGCTGAAACACGGTCACGGAGTATATGCGAGTGGGAACGTGACAGCGGGCAGTATTGTCTGGCTTGAGGGGATCGATGTACGGCGTCCATAACTCGTTCTCTTCAAAGGTATCCATGAAGTCTCGCGACACATGCGCATCACGTAGCTGAATTGTGAAAGGACGTCCAAAATACAAGCTCTGGAGCTTATCACAGATGAAGGCTGCCCAAAAGACACGGCGTCGGACCTCGATATCCTCCGCACTGGCAGCAACTTCCTTGCAGTCCAGATGCAAGCCGAGGTCGTATACCATGCGCAGAGCAAATCCCGTGTAGAGCCAGCCCTTGGAAGTCTGTCCCCGGGCATTGAAGGTGCTGCCAAGCATGATTAATCCGGCAATGGTCGGGATGCTCGAATGCGTCAACAGCGACTGTTCTGCCAGTAGTTGATCACACCGATCGAAGAACCGTTTGCCAGCTGATTCGGGCCGCTGCGGATCTTCCCGCACCTCGACCCGTGTTGAGAACTTGCTCGAACAAGCGAAGACGGCATTAAGCAGAAAGTCCGAGCAGTACGGGCCGCCAGTGACGAGATCACGCATGAATGCCGGACGATATGTTAGCAGGAATGTGTGATGCTGCCGGTTCCAGTGCAGATCAAGCAGATGCAAAGCCAACTCGGACGGTATCCCTCCAATGGTCGGTAACCGACGTAGATCAGGCTCACGTTGGCGCTGGAGGGCGGCCTCGGCGATAAGTTGATATCGGTCTGGCTCTGCAGCAGGCCGTGAGTTGGCACTGTTGGCTAGGCCGAGAGGGCTCCGGGCATGCAACGCCGACGACGGGCCAAAGATGCCGACAGTGCCGCATTCGTCCCGGGAGAGAAAAGTGGTGGGATCGTAGTCATCATCTTCGGAGCTACTCTCATTCAACTCGTCATTTGGCGTACTGTACACGTTCGAGCTATTGTCCGAGGCTTGGGTGGGTTGAGATACCGGAGTGTCGTTGATATTAGCACCGAGGCCGGCCAATGATGCCGGCAGTTGCAGGACTCCGTCCTTGACATGAATAGAGTCAAGGATAGCAGTTCGAGCAACTGGATCAGCCTTCTTCAAAGCAATAATCACGTTTTCCGCCGCACGCCTCTGGCGGTGAGCGGCATTGATGAGAGCTCGGGACGGCCTGGAGCAGCAGCGTCAGCGCATGCGTGGCAAGATAATTGCAGCCATGGATGGCGAGAGGCGTCCAGGTGGGAAGAACACCTACCTCTGGCGGGGTGGGTCGACCACATAGACACATTGTCGATCATGACGCTGACAGGAGCCACAGGTGGGCTTCTCGTTGTCACAACGGATCTTGCGGACGCGACAGAATTGACAGGCCCGGGGGGTGGTCGGAGAAGACTGGCGCTTGGGACTCATTTCCGCACATGGCCGACCTTTCTCGGAGAAATAGACAGTTAGAAGGAGATGAGAGGGGAGCGGACTGTAAGGCAGCGTGGGCCAGGGCAGGCTAATTCAGAGACAGCAGGGGCCCGATAATCTGGGGGAGCTAAGAGCAGCTAGTTGGGGGCACAGCCAGCATGACGCAGTGTCACGATCTGACATTTGCGGGGAGACCGTGCAGGGAGGGAATTAAGCGACAAGAATTCCCGAGATACAGAGCTTAGAGGGTATAATGAACAACGGGATTGGATATCCCCGCGCTGTAAGCTGAGCCGGGGGTAAATGTTGAAGTCGAACTTAGGGCTGCCACTCAGTCCCGGTTCCTTCCTCTTTGGGACGAGGGGAAGTCCCGCTGACTAATTGCTTACGGCACATTGTGATTGGTCAATGGGTCACGGGGCCAACGCCATCCCACGCTAGCTGTTTACAGACTGAAGTAGCGGAGCATCTCGGTCCGTGAATTCCCGGCATGTGTAAGGCCAGCCTGTATCAACTGATCACAGCATTCATCCTCGATCCACAATCATCCCCACTTGCCAGACGCTCAGATCCCCAATCGCTTGAGACATTGAAGCGAGAGTCACAGTGAGGTAGCACTGTGGTTATGCTGTATCTTCTCCATTCAACTTCAAAAATATTGCCAGTGTACGCTGTCAGCTGCACGGGGGATAATGCCCCGTTGGAGCGGTCCCGCGGCAGTCCTTTGTACAGCAATGAAAAGGCGTCGTGGGGGTAGGAAGATGCTGACGGCCACCCTGTGCCAGTTCAATTATTTTTTTTGGTAATGTCGGATGGCATCGATGACCACAGCATATCTCCCGGTTACCCAAGAGGAGTGTCATCACACCCAAAACTATCAGGTACATAAACTCACTTTTGAGCATGCTTGGTACACTGCTAATTGGACCTCACCAAAGTCGAACATCTCATCCATGAACCCCTTGGTCGCCGGTGAGCTGACTAGGGGTGCCGAAGTAACACCAATGGCATCTGTCGCCCTTCGGACCACCCTCTCACATTCCTGCTACACCATTCATATCTTATCGAGTGCGCCAAGACATGCTTGCAACTGGCCGGAGATGGCGGGGATCGAAACGCCGTTCGGTCTATTCTGTCAGGTCATCGCCGCAGATGAGCTCGGAGACATATATACGGGAGCTGGAGTCTGCTACACTGGGCCATGTTCGAGCCGGATATGCGGTTCCTATCTTTCAACATGATCAATAACCAGTTGGTGGATGATGCAAGGCGGTTATAAACAAGGAATGGCATTCTATCTGACATGGCCGTGGTGTGGTCACCATGACAGTTGAGCAAAAGGAAAGCCGGCCAGTGCGTGTGATGTCCTACGACATGCTCAATGGGGCTTCCAAGCAGAGACTCGGTGACCTCGACAGAGTTACAGCCCTGCTGCCGGGTTCGCTAGCCGGTATCATGGGTAGGGGTATTACATTTACCGCCCACGAGCTATTCGCCTAAACATTTTCTCTGCGGTTTAGCAGAAGGCACAGGAATGATCAAGGACTATCTGACACAGGACTAGGTAAGATCTAAAGAATACATGCTATAGGAAGCATATCTCTGACCATAACTCAATGCTTGGGTGGGACCCCCTCGATCTGTGCTCGAATCGAGTCGGTCACCAATTCCTGAAGGCCCTTCGTTTCCCTCACGCCAATATCTTCGTTATCCCGGCGATCGTACAGGGTACCTCCCTCCGACCAGATGCGCCGGAGCGTGTAGACCGTAGCCACAGGGTCCTCCTTCTCCCACGCCTCCTTCTCTAATGCCCGCAGCTCATCCAGTGGGGTATACTCAACGGTCCACTTAACACCAGTCTGGCGTTCAAACTCGGCCAAGACATCGGCCGGCGTGGTAGTGAACGAGTTGACCTTGAGTGCGCGGTTGCGAGCGGCATCCCAATGTGTGAGGGCGTGCACGACAAACTTACCAACACTATGGCTCATTAGCAAACTCGAGATCTAGACGAGGATTTTCCATTCAAGGGCCATCATACTCTGAACAGGCCGTGAGACTGATTTTACCATGCTCATCCCCCACAAGGACTGCTTTCTTGGCCAATACATCGAAAGTGCCCGCCTTGGTATTGCGGGATCGACCAAGATAAAAGGGAAAATCCGCGTAGGGCCCTGTCACCACGTAGGCATACTCTAGGGTACTACGGACCTCTCTGAGAGCTGCGCGGACCTTCAGTTTCTGTTGGTGCGGCTTCTCGTGCTGTGAGGCAGGGCTGTATTCAATATCCGTGCCATATTCAGAAGGCAAGAAGCGCTTGATATTGGGAGTTTCGTTGGCCAGTTGAATCAGAGGGATCTGGGCTGCAATGGCGCCGCGACCGAGTGCGGAGATGACGGTGTCCACGCCTGGTGTAGTCGATTAGTTTTAAGGTGCATATGGGATGGGAGGGCGAGTTGCGGCAACAATGTACCTGCATATGCCTTGAGCACATCCTCGCGATTGCCAACATCACCAATCAGGATGTCGACTCCCTTCTGACGCAGAGCATTGAGCTCGTCGGGCTTGCTACTGACGGTGTGGGGGCTAGTGAAGATGGCGATGCGACCGAAGGAATCTCGGGCGTTGACGATAGCTTCGATAATGTACTTGCCAATGGTGCCAGTAGCACCGAACATAAGAAGATTAGACTTGTCGGACATTATGAACCTCTGGTATCGTCACAAGGTTGTTTGAATGTGATGTGGTTGCGATGTGGAAGTTGGCAATTTTGGATTTATAATAAAAGCCCGTCCCCGCAGCCCGGCTATCGATGGCAATTTCACCCCGCGGGCTCGGATCGGCGATCCGGCGATTAGAAACCGCATGGCAGTTGATCTCACTGTCAGTGCTCGGACCTATGTTAAATCCTATACTCTTGGAGTTACTACGTGGGATGATTACGGTGCCATTTCCCATTTTCTCCTGGGAGACTTCAGATGTTGTATTTCGGGTAGTTTAACTAATAATTCATTCGACCTTCAAGGCTATTCGGTAATCGGCTTCGTATGCGATAAAGAGATAAGAGCACAGCACGCAATGATTGATCGTGTCAACACAAGAAGACGTCATCGGGGTATTCAATCAATGAATGAACTACTGAAATAATCTGGCCGGGTTATTGACCCACAGGTTCTGCCAGGTTTCCTCGTCGGGGATCCATTCACGCAACGTCCGGATATGCCCGGCATCGTCAACCTTCCGAAATCCTTCCACCTCTTCCAACCGTTGCTGGTCAGTCTTGCCTTTGCGCGTCACTCCTAACTGTGTATGAGGCCAATCCGTGCCGAAGATAATGCGATCCGGACCGGCCTGGATCACTGCCTTCGCAATGGGCTCGATGGCCTTCATGCCGCTCTCGTGACCATGGTACAATCGCTCAAAGCCCGAGACCTTCACCCAGACTCGCTTTTCCCGGATCAGGTCCAGGAACGTGGCAAACTCAGCAAAGTTCTCCTCTCCGGGGAATGTGCCCCCAAAATGATCAGCCACCATTTGGATCCGGGGGTCCATGTTGCGGATCGTGTCCGCCATGGCTGCCCACGCACTGACAGGGCAGAAGATGCCAATAGCCCATCCCAGCCGGGCCAGCCGGTGGGCCAGTGCTTCCACTTTCTTAATGATGTCGTTGCCGCCGCTCTGTTTGCCGTGGCCCCAGGCCATCTCGTGCAATCGCGCCCCGCGCACTCCGGCGGCATGTAGTGCGTCCAGCTGTTCATCGGTGACGGTGAAGGGATCGATGGTTGCCAGGCCCCGGAGAGTGTAGCCGGGCATCTCTTGCTGCTTGGACAGGGTATCGACCAACGGGGCCGGCGAGGCCCCTTGCATGGAGGCGTGAACGATCACTATGTTCTTGCATCCGGTGATGACCGCCGGATACTCTGCCATCTGGGCGGCCTGAGGTGTATACGAGCGTGGTACGGCATAGGGGAACTTTTTAGGATCGAAGACATGAATATGGGTATCCCATGCATTTTCGGGGACGAGCTCGGCCATGGTGAGTGGGCGGGGAGTGCGATCAGGCCAGACAAACGTTCGGAATAAGTCTTACCAACTTGGAGGCAGGTGAGAACTGAACTTGCAGTGATTCTGGGCAGCCTGAGCTGAAATGAAGAGGCAATGGGCCATCCCAAGCGAGATATGCATGCACGACCGACATATATGTTGCTACCAGCTGACTTCGCATGGTTGCATCATTGGTTGGAGCTTGATGCTCCATCTGCCCGTCCCGGACCGGCGCCGCAGCGGTCGTGCGGACTATCGTTGTCCGTCGTGCCATTCTGTTGGATCCCAAGGACACCCAACCCCCGCAGGACGGCTGCTTCTCGAGATTTCCCCTGTGGATGGAAACTGGGGAACTGGGGGATCGGCATTTGATCAGACCACGTCGTGGTGGCGACAAACTAGTGGCCTTGGTCGCGCGATACGGTGAGAATGTCATCAAGAACGAAGGGGAATCGGTTGGTTGATATCAAGCATCTAGGGCTCGATATCGGCGAAGAGCAGAAACACCGATGGGGGTCAGATATTTCCGATCGGTCAAAGCTTTCACAGCCGACTTGCATCACTAGATCTGCTCGACGACCGTCATCGTGTCTGCAAGGTTATGCCGCAATCTTACTGTGCAACCGGTTCGGTGACCACCTGAGGCTGGCGATTGGCGAACGATGAGGGGAGAAAGACATGTCAAACCCACCTCGCTAAAGTCAAAACCGAACCAACTGCCAGACCCCTTCTATTGTGTCCTCCCCCGCACATCTAGGATTCCCCATACGCCAAGATGATGCCAAGTATGGCGTCCCAGATTGAGGTATAAACGTTGCCTCGCTCGGGGAGTTTTCGATTGTGTCCTCGACCACTCCCTCAAGCTCTCTGTCCACATTCACCATGAACATTCTTGCCACCCTCGCCGGTCTCCCCAGGGAGATTGGCTCTACGCTGCACATGAAGCCCGTCCAGGCGTTGATCTGGCTGGCTTGCTGGGCATGCTGGACGCTGGGCTCTCTGCAATACTATGCCCTCCCGTTCACTCTCAGCACCGTGGCGGAAGCGCTCGACGTGGCGGAAACCAACGTCTCAGAGGCCAACACCACTACGATGCTGTCCCGTGCTGTAGGGGCAGTCATCTTTGGTATCCTGTCTGATCAATACGGGCGGAAGATTCCCATGCTCATTGACCTGATTCTCATGTGCGGCTTCACTGTCGCCACGGGGTTCTCGCAGACCTTTCCCCAGTTGATCGGATTCCGGTTCCTCTTTGGTGGGTACTACAGATGAACAATGAGCGGGATAATTGTGCTAATGTGTCCAGGCGTTGCTTACGGTGGTACATATGGTCTCGCCATGGCAACGGTGCTGGAAGCGGTGCCGGAAAAGTCCCGCGGTGTGGTGGCTGGCTTCACGCAGCAAGGCTTCTCGTCCGGGTATCTCTTTGCATCTGGCTTGCATCTGGCCATGAGTAGGCTTACACTGTCCCCTTTCTTTACTCATTACTCACACTCTGGACAGATGGCTATGGTTGGCGCTCTCTTTTCTGGCTCTGCGCGGGTTTGACAGTCCCCATCGCTATCCTTCACGCAGTGACCCCTTACTACAGCGTTGCCTCTCCCGCCTCGCAGGACGAAGAGCACGCCGGCGGACCAACCCAAAATTCTCGCGCGGCTGTGGGAGGAAACCTTCCGTTCCATAAGAAGCTCGCCTACGTGCTCCGCTACCACTACAAGGCCTTCATCTACGCCTGCTGTCTCACTTCCTGTCTGGCTACCATGGGCCACGGCACCATGGATCTCTACCCGACCTTCCTCGTCAGCCAACGCAAATTGAACATCTTGGAAGAGACCTGGGTGACCTGCATCCTGCAGATTGGAGGTATCTTGGGCGGCGTGGTCGGCGGGTTTCTTTCCCACAAAGTGAGCGCTAAATGGGTGGCGGCGGGCGCAGGACTGCTGATCGCTCCGTGGTTACCACTATGGACGCTGCCCACGAGATGGGGACTTCTCGCCCTGGGAGCCTTCTTTTTGCAGTTCTTCTACGGCGCTGCGATCGGTAACTTGGGAAACCTGTTGCAACAGCTATGTCCTCATCCCGGTATCAGAGCCGCCTTTACTGGTGTCGCATACAACATCGGTAATGCAGTGTCGTCGATCGCACCGACGATTGAGACGTCGCTGGGAGAGCGGTTCCCGACTGCGGACGGGTCACCGGATTATGCGAAGACGCAGATGATCCTTGTCGGGATTGTAAGTATACATGTTTCCTATGCTTTACTTTTTTTTGGACTGAGGTTTGCTAATAGGCCTGCTATTAGGTTATTTTCTGCTTAGTGTTGACCTTGACTCTCATGCCGCTGAACAGCTTGAACAAGAGCTGGGACCGAGAGGATCCCAATGCCACGGTCCCTGCGACGCATGCAGAGATGGAAGTGATCGATAAAACCGATTTTAAAGCACAGGAGGCAGATGCAGAGAGGGGTGGTTCAACACATGTTGAGGATACCAAGGCTTAGTTCCATGCTTTGTTTTGTATGCTCAAGTTTTACGGTGGTTGGCGCTTTTGACACGTCACGAGGTGGAATGAATGTAAATCCCGGCTTCAGCGTTCTGAATTGATTTGATTGATAAACAAATGCGCGCGCCGGCCTGATGATGCTACTCCCTTGGCATGGTTTAGAGAAAATGCCACCTTTTCTTGTCCTCTAAAATGAGTGCAGGTAGTAAGTTGCTCAGGACCATGAAGGTTGGACCCTGTACCCGCAACGCTCACCCTGGTCGCTTGCACATGCACAAGCACTGCACAATGGTAGAAGATTTCGGCATTAGCTTTGCCCCTAGTTCCAGATCTAAGCGCTGCAGTGCATCAGTCCACCTCAAGGGGTCCCCGTGGCAGGAAAAAGAATGAGCCGCCTGGCGGGGGAGATGCAGCGACGGAATCATGGATTCACTGCGGCATCGAGGAAAGATCGGCGGCCCGGTGGATCAACCATGGAACGAGGGATTTAACGCTCTTGAGTATTGTTGAGGGGGAGTCGGAAAAGGGTGTACCGCAAGCGCTAGGCATGGGATATATTCCTGACATGTAACTCGTTCCGCCCTAACACAGGACCGCTGAAGCTGTTTACTGAACGAAGCTGCAGCGAGTCTCTTCATCGCCTTTCGAGGCAAGACTCTGATGAAGGGAATCGAACATGGCTCTGCTCTCTGGTATTTGTGAGATAATGTGAATCAGTAAGAAAGCCTAGGGAAGATGCCGAGAGGAATATGGCCCAAATTTTTCTTTTCTTTGAAAAGGACTGCGATCCTTAAGACGTTCAGCAAGCTTGACAGTAAACGAGAGGCGGACTAGAAGACCACAGAAAATCTCAAAGCATATTAGCTTGCACGGAGGTATTATTCTCCGACCCCATTCGCGATCTATACTTTGTTCCATCGCCATATTTCTTCATGGACGCATGTGACCTATACCCACCTCCTAACATCGATTCCGCACCTCATATTCCTCATTGGCACACAACGCTTCATGTAAATGCTGGTAAGGAGTTGTTCTCGATTGTTTATCTTCAAGCAACTCTTTGAGGATTGAGGATCCCGTTGAAAGTCTGACTCATAAACCGTCATAAGCGTTATGGCGAGGCCTAGCAGATATACCCACTGTATCAACTAGCACTAGTCCCAGTGTAATTACGGAGGTCGGCTAGAGTAAGTACACATCAGAAGCGTAGCTTTCTGGTCCTATTATGAGAACTAAGTATTAAGGCTCGGGATTCCAGAAGCTATACCGTCTAAGTACAGTAGAGTGGTGATAGCTTGCTGCTATCACAGAGGGTAGTCCGTGCAATATTTCTAAGGTTGCCTTACCCATATTCCAGCTGCGCTCGAATCTACGGGCTCGAAATTAGCTCCCATATGACAGCAATCTTGTTACGTGGGAAGGAACTAATTGGGCGGACCAATCTAGGGGTATCCTGACACTACAGACAGGCTTCCTGTTAGGCTGGTGAGCAATCATGAATGGTCCACTAGCCTGAGATGACGAGAAGTATATTGCTATGGGCGGCTAAACAATATATATTGCTTCGCGGTAGATTTACAGACGATATTGTCTCAGACTGTCTATGACCTGGGAAGAGACAGCCTGCTGTGGTAAGTGGTACCAAGTCTATCTTTCTCGTCGATAGCCCGATCAGAAACCTATGTCAATCCAACTACTTGTATGACAAAAATGAGGCTATATTCAATGTAATGTTATATGTACAGTGATGACAAACCCTGTTTATCTCTGCTCAAAAATTTCCCTTGAGTAGCCGACCCTTAACAAAATATTCAGTGCTGGGGCTTCCCACATTCGACGTCCTTCATACACCGAACCCCAAGCTAGCAACAGCTAGAGTAATGACAGGTCCTTAGTTGTGGTTGTTGCATCCAGTGACGTAGTCAATTTTGATCTGACAATTGTCGTTACCATTATCATCGTCCGTAACAGTGCCGCATATCTTACAGTCATAGGCCCTAATGTTGTTGAATGCTGCTTTCATCTGCTGGGTGGTTCTAGTGCACCCTACAGGCCCCGCAACAAAGACACCGCATCCAAGACCGTCAGGTGCACCCCAGCAAATGCCCGTACGGCCACCACTAGAACATGTTAGGTTATTTTGTCAGGAAATGGAAAGAATGGTTCCTTACTTGGTGTCAAAGACTAGACCTGGAAGCATAGTATCAACAGCCTTTGGCAGTATCCAGTCATGCCTGGGAAATGGCCACATTGGCTCGAGCCTTTGCAGTTGAACGAAGGACTGGCTATCAGACTTTGGCCAAAAGGAGTAGGGGTGGCGGTTTCCACGCTGTCTTCAGGATCCGCGGGAATAGAGGCCGATGATAAAGGCCGATGCCAATGTGGAGAGGAATGGGAGAGAGACAATAAGAAACTTCATCGTGATGTATTTGAAAGGAGTTTTTGGAGTCAGGAGAATTGCTCTAGATGGTTTGGAAATAAAAGTGACTCGAGGGTGTTTAGGGGCCTCCTTATATAAGTCTCATTTACTAGCCTTTGCTTCCACTGTCACCGAACTACGTGGCTAACAACCAAAAGCGGAGACACGAAAAGTGAGAACCTCCCTACGCGGAATACTACTATCATTAGCCCAGGATTAGGTTATGGTGAGTCAGACCATGTGCACTGCTCTAGTATTATTGCACTTGCAAGGGTTTGCACTAGTCTTTACTGGCCTTCGCCATCTACTGGTATTAACCCCCACGATGATAGTATATAGACCGTAAGCTACGCATGGGTATGCCTCTAAGAAACCTCCGCCAAGGACTGGAATGCTTCGATAAGAACCCCCCGGGAAAGCCGAGAAATTACATTACGGAGCTAGCAAACTTGTCTGCATAGAACCCTGTATCCAATTAGGCATATACAACTGATGAGGCAATAAGACATGACCCAGTAGCACCTTGCCAAGCGAAGCACGCTTAATTCTAGTATGAGCTAACGGCTTCCTCGGACGCATTCTTCCTCGTCTTGGTCGCTCGTCACTCTCGGAACTGAATGATACTGTCCCATTTTCATTTCATGAGCGCTGTCATTTGAGGTTACATGGGCCTAGTTCAACTCCAAGACTCCGGCAACTAAGGGTTGACTTTTCAATTATGAGAGTGAGATTATACTCTATGAACACCCTTGGAATATATGAGGCACTCAGCCGTGGCATATATTGCCTATGGAGAGCCAATATCTTAGGTAGTATTAAGAAGATTACCAAGGGTACTAAAGGAGCTGGCACTGCGCTGCCTCGACGTCCGGCTAGGCTGGCATAACCCAGGGTGGCCAGTGCGAATGATGGCATCGGCCGGCGTGGTCAGTCGAGTCTCAACATCTTCACCTTCTTCTTTGGCTTCGAACTCTTCCCTTTCGATTCGATTACCATGTGGTTAATCAGTACATGACTCCGGAACACGCTGGGTCGCATGGAAATCGTTAAGCATCCTTCCCAACATTGGTTCTAATCTTGCATCCGTATACTCGGTGTGAAACGTAGACATGCAACACTTACCCTTTTTTACCTAGTCCTTAGCCCTAGTAGAAAATACGAGCAAAGAAATATACATACGGTACTCAACAGAGAATTTAGATACTTGCTTTGGTTTACACTATTCTTGGTATCAAGAATTTTGCCGAGGTCCCCGTTGCACCTCTAGTTCTACTGTAAGGAAGGTAGTCCTTACAAGAATAGATATCCACCTCCTCCCAGTGGGAACCTGAGTATATAGGGGATTCTAGGGGTCCGCAGAGTATCTGCGGGTAATGATAGCCTTATGGTCTTGTTTTGACTCTTCCTCTTGGCAAGGTTCTGTACACCTAACAAAGAAGGAGATTATCGATCACTATACAATTCTCGACCACAAAGCTGCACGTTGCATGTCCTGGTAATACCAATTCTAACCGATAATTTCATGTTTGACGGATAATATTTCCTAGGGTCCCACTATGTTATGGGACCAGGCAAACACGTCGAACGTTATAGATTATTTTCGTTGTGGAACCAAGACAAGCACCCACAACATTTGCCAGAAGTAGTATAGTGGCCCGCCGCGACGTACAAGTAATTGCTAGAAATGGGGCCAGGGCTGACATTCTTTACAGGTGCGTCGAATGAGAAACCAACATAAACAGGGTGCAGCGGGCGTGAGATGTGTGGTAAATACCTCGGTCACTTGTGTACTGCTATTTGCGTCTCGGGGGGTTGGGAAAATGGCGAAGATAAATTACACTGAAACTAGGGTGAATTAGTATGCTTAGAGGTACTTTTTCACAGGCGGAACACATGTGTTAGATATTACATGGCAAGGGGTTCAGCTGAGCACGCCCTTTAGGGCATTAAGAGCCCCATGCGGCGCAGTAACCGTGCGTTTTATGGTAGGCCATTTGACTAAGTAGTAGTAGGGCCTATTAAGGACAAATTGATCCTTTCCCAAGAAGGAACCTGTAGTGGGTCCGTTGAGGGTCCGAAGGGTCTACAACAAAGAAAGCGAAGCCTCGGAAGTACGCCTCTATTTCAGTAGAATTGCTTAAATTGTGGATATCGCAACAGGCTTGAATTGTGCCAAGGATGTTTCGGTCAATCGTGCCCTATCCGGGTAATTTTATTTAGCGCTTCATGAAGTGATGTGATTTTATATCACTTGAAGTTGGCCAGCTATTGCAGGTGAGTAATCCTTCGTTACCACTAGCAGAGACGTTGTCTCTTCCCCCCTCTCCCCTACTAGGCACTGACTGCTTACCGTCTGCTGGGGTGAACCTCTATTGCTCCCTGAAATTTCTCTGTTCACTCGACCCTTTCAGTACTACACAACGAGAGAATCGCTGAAATGGGGCAGCGTATGAAATTTAGTGCCTTCCACATAGTCACTTTGGCGTTGGCTGCGGTTCTTGGGATCTCTATCTGGTCACTATGGTTAGGAGTTAACAGTGATAGAGACAACATCCATCCACTGCTCAATCAACTAATCCCCGCTGGCCACTGTGCTTGCCACACTGCTGCTATCTTTGAGTGTGACAGCTGTCTTCGATGCCCCGCCCAGTTGCCCTTTCATGACACTGTTTCCTCGTCCTCTGCACCTCCCACGCGAACTTTCTTTGATCCGCTTGAGTATTCATACAATGAGACTCAGTGCACCACTCTCTTCCCGGGCCTTTTTGAAGATCCCATCCGCGCCCAGTCATTCTGGACAGCCAGGCATGGAATCAAGAGGATTGATATTGACAATATCAAAATGGTAGACGGCATGGCTAGGGTGGCTATCTACCAAGGACGGCTTTATGTCCTTAGAGCTCTGGCGAAGGGGGAGGATCACCGCCGTAAGATTCTAGGGATCTTGGCTTCAATTCATCGCTCCCTCGTCTCGGCTCCACAGCTCGCTGTCATGCTAAACACGGAAATTATCTTTTCTGTTGAAGACAAATTGGAGGACGTTGCTGGACCAGATCATCCGCTCTGGGTGTTGGCACGGAAGGCTACTGAAGAATCTGTATGGCTTATGCCAGACTTTGGCTTCTGGTCTTGGGGCCACATTGATACTCAGATTGGGCCATATGACGAGGTAGTCAAACACGTGGAAGAGCACGAGCTCCCGTGGGACGAGAAAGAGAACAAACTGGTCTGGCGTGGAAAGCTCAGTTTCGCCCCGAAGCTACGACGTGCCCTACTCGAGATTGCACGGAATTACGCCTGGGGAGATGTGAAGGAGGTCGAGTGGAAGAACGAGGCCAACTACCTTAGCATGGACAAGCATTGTGATTACCGGTTCATCGCTCACGTGGAAGGTATGGGGTATTGCATCGTCTAAGCATTGCCAATATCGACGAGAAAGTCCAGCTAATGTCTTCTAGGTCGGTCCTACTCAGCGTCTCTCAAATATCGCCAAGCCTGTCGATCGGTAGTAGTGATTCATAGATTACAATATATCCAACATCACCACTATCTTCTTGTCTCGTCCGGTCCGCAGCAGAACTTTGTTCAGGTGGAGAGGGACTGGACGGATCTACCGCACAAGATCCAAGAGCTTCTCGATAACCCTATCAAAGCTCGCATGATTGCAGACAACAATGTGGATGTATTTCGCGAGCGATATCTGACTCCAGCTGCTGATGCATGCTACTGGAGGGCGTTGCTGCAGGGGTGGACCACTGCATCGCCTCAGATCACCGAAACTATGAGTGACCCAACCAATGTCTCTAACAAAGGCATTCGGTACGAATCTTTTTTACTGCTAGATCCAAGCAACATGATGCGCTTTAGGCCTTGAGATTAGAACCCTGTATTTTATAACTTCGTTGAATGTTCGAGTCGGTCCACAAGCTGATCTGGTGAGAGCGGATTCCTCCTATCCTCCGCTACTCCAATAAACCATATAGCCTTTTCCTAGGGCAACGTAATACATACGACGATGCGTTGTAGAGAACAGGGCCTCACCACCTGCTCAGGCGGGCCGCTCATACAAGTACTACTTTTGTGGTATACTAGTTGCAACAAGACTGCCTTGGGACGATCTCACCATGGTCTGTATTTCATTCAACTCGGTCTCTATGTATTCCTGCTGCGCCGCACTGAAGTTAGAGCTGTACCGGACACCGGGGTATTATAATGCCCTTTTGACCAGATGCCTTGCAGCCAGGTTAGATCCATTTGCGGACGGAACAACGTCGGCCCTGCTGGGGAAAGGCTAAAATGGAATTGCCAGGGCATGGCGAAGAAACAGCGTCGAGATGAGGAACTTGATGGTGGCAGCTGAATTAGCCATAGTGGGAACCGACTGTAGAGCTAATTTGATATAGCAATTGAATGTGTGAGTGAGTAAATTCAGCAGAACAAAATGATATTAGAGCGAGTAGATGTTTTTCTGTCTGAATGAGCGACAGAATTGTAAAAGAAAGTCACCTCCATGCACAACTCGAGGAGGCTGGCTAGTAAATGACTTTGATGATGCCTGCCTTTCCAGTGGCAGATAGGGCATTGTCTTGTTGTTCCCTCATTGCTATATTCTACTGAAAATCTCATCTACCCTTCCCCTGCTATCTCCGTAGGCTTTTAGTGTTTCTAGTAAATTATCAGTTTGTTACGGAACCTATAAGTATCCAATCTCCGAGGATGTCCCAGGCCAATTACGAACACCAGAACATGCATATTGCTCCTGGCGTCAAGCGGAAGATGAATATCTGATAGAATTAAATCAAGATAGCGCTGTGCGGCTGTTATCATATCTTATTAGAAGAATTTTATGTTTAACACAACCACATTAGTGCGAGATATTTGATTTATTAATTAATATGGACTATGCCGACACAGGGCCTGATAAGGACTGTATAGACCCAAGCTGAAAAATGGAGCTAGAGATAGAGATGAACCGGTGTGCTATTTTCTGAATAATTAAATTAACCGACTGTGCCCCCTCATAGCGCTCCTACCTGGAACCCAGTCTCATGTTGCATCACTAACAAAGCCTTGTGGGGTTGACAATAAGAACTCTAATTTAGTGTCCACCCCCCAACCACCTGGGGATCATTTGACGGATAAACCTCGCTGAAATTCATGATTCTTGGCAAGATGTCACGTAAAGGATTTTTCGATATGTAAAGCTAGAGAACACGCTAATCTATATTTACAATTACTTACTATGTTAGGCAATATTTTGGTCCTTTTTAGTGAATTAAAGTATTATTATAAGAGTCCATCACTGTCACGTGATTCATTTAAATTGTAACGACTTCTTGGGGTGAAAGTTGAATTTTCATGGAATGGTGTCCCAAAAGTGTAATTACACCATCCCTACTGCACCAACCTGGCACTAGAAGCTTAGCTCGCTCAGGTTTCTCAAAGGAATGGGAAGGAGCTGGACCATTAATACACTAGGGCTAGTGCTTATGCCAAGCAGCCAATCTCCGTCGGTGGCCGCGAAGTGGTTGATCGCCAAATGTAAGAGACTCTCTTTAGGGGAAAAAATCAATACAAGGCCATAAGGCCAGCGCTACCCGCAGATACTCTGCGGACCCCTAAAGTCCCCTATATACTCAGGTACACACACATACAAGTGGCTTGTAAGGATTCACTTCCTTACACCAAACGATCTATATTCGCAAGAGCCAGACAATTGATGAAAGGTGGAAAGACTTGAGAGAGTGAGCGACGCTACGGTTCCTAACTAGTATCATTGTTATGCGCATCGAAATGAACAGCTCCAGAGAAAGGGGCTACCCGTGGACGAAGATCATCTACTCAGGGTAATATCAAAGCCGTCCGTTATAGTAGGGAACAGGCTTTAGTGCATGTTTGCCGGACTGAGATAAGAGATATACTGTGTGCGGACTTTGCAATATAACAGATAATAAATATATAATAGTTACTGCTCAGCGCTTTGTGTGCCCTTTCTTTAGTATAAGTAGCTGTGGGGTCCTGCTTGGTAACTGGTCTATATAATACTGTATATTATTTAAAATATAGATTTTCTGATTTATAGATCAGTATTCTGTTGAAGTAATATTTATGTTTCTAATTATTATGTAGTAGCTGAGTATAAAAATATATATCAATAAGAAAATATTATTAGATTTTTTATAATATGTTTAGACATGGCAGGGCTCACCTGCTGGTGCCGGGCTCACCCGGGCCCGCTCGTACCCGGGCTGAGTCAGATCCTGCTAAGACCTGCGGGTTCATAGCTGCTAATCCAGGCTCGAGTAGGTAGAATATCTTCTTCCACCTACAGTTAATATTTTCTATAATTTTCTGAATACCTCTCTGGTTCCTGTTTTCTAGCATCATCAAGCATTAATATAAGCTTCGTTTCTAGCTGTTCAACCAGCCATACTGCTTCGTTTGACTCTACGGACCTCGTGTCTCTCAGTATAACGTAACCCACGGTTAAACGGCCCACACGGTTAGGCGTCCCAGCATAAAAGATCCTTTTTGAATATAAGATATCTTAACCATCAAAAGTCGAAGAGATATGAATTTTGATATATAAATTTAAAAGAGTATAAAGAACCTTTAGCTATATTCTAAAAGTCTTATAAATATGTATAATAGATTATTATAATATAATATCTGTAATTTATATGTATCATATAAAAATAAGATCTATTGATATAAATAAAATTTTTATAATCTGAAAGATGTATAGAATATATATTCTTATATATATAATCTATCTATAATATTAGAACTACTCAAATACTGTATTTGTGGAGATATAATAGATTTAAAAAAGTATCTTTTATATGGGATAGTAGGATGGGCCGCCTAACCGTGTGGGCCGTTTAACCGTGGGTTACGTTAGAGCTTCTTTTGGACTCGCAAGTTTTATAGGACAGCACAGAGCAGCACATTCCGACGGATGTCTTATCTCCGAGGAAATCCCCGAGTCTTTGATCTCCGACCTGCTGGGGATGTCTTCATCTTGTATTAAAGGCTGTCCAGAGAGCAGGGGTCAAACTGCTATTTTGACCAGGAACTAAGCATCACACTAAGATATCCCGATCTGTCCAATGACGGTCTCTCAGGAATCCCGACCGCTGCAGGTCCTCATCGTCGGTGCCGGCATTGCGGGGTTGACGGCTGCCATTGCTTTGGGCCAGCAGGGCCATCACGTTGTGGTACGTCAACTGCTTCTATAGAAACATCGACCCCAAAAAGATATACTGAGGACTACAGATTATCGAGAAATCCAAGTTTTCCCGCGAGACGGGCGCAGCCATCCATGTGCCTCCCAATTGCACCGCTCTGCTGAATTGGCTGGGCATTGACCCCAAGGACTTTGGTGGCACTTTGTTGGAGCAGGTATACCTAGCACTCCTTGATATATGCGCAGGTGCTAAACTTACAGATTCATCGATATGACCATGTCGGCAACTTGAAGTACCTGAAAGACTTTTCCGAGATCCGGCAGAAATGGCAGGCAGTATGGCCCCCATACAAATCTGGAGAGACGAATCACACTAACAACCCAGGAATGGTATCTGGTCCATCGAGTCGACCTACACAACTACCTCAAGCAGCGCGCCATCCAGACAGCCACACTTCACATGGGCTGCAAGATCGTCAATATTGATCTCGATAGCCAGCGTCCATCTGTCACACTCGACAACGGCGACCGACATGAAGCGGATCTGCTACTCGGAGCTGACGGTCTGCACGTATGTACTACTCCTTGCTGCTGACGATAAAATGTCTACTCACCGTATATAGTCTGTCGTCCGGGAGGTGATCGGACAGACACCCCCTCCTCCCTTCCCGGCTGGCAAGTCGTGTTTCAGATGGCTTCTGCCGACGGAGAAGTTGCGCCATCTCCCTGCCACCCAGAATATCGTGCGCGATCCCGGGGTGTTCATCGAATGGGCCGGCGGAGATCGCCGACTCGTGGCTTATCCCTGCTCTGACAACACGATGTTCAATCTTTGTGCATTCCTTCCCACTGCCGAAGCTGGTGATGCCGCCGAAGGTATTTCCCGCCCCCCCCCCTAACCGTGTCGCTTGAATTTGTCCATAACAATTATCGCAGGCTGGCAGGCGGTCGGCAACAAGAGTGCTCTCGTTGATGGATTCTCCGAATTCAGTCCGGAAGTCAAGGAGCTTGTCCACGGAGCGGACGAGAATCTCAAGGTCTGGGAGCTGTTCGATATGAAGTCTCTCCCATCGTGGGTTAGGGGATGCTCCGCTTTACTGGGTGATGCAGCACATCCTTTCCAGCCCTGTGAGTTCCTCGCTCCATCGCTGTCGGCACATAACCTAACGATAGCAGACATGGGTCAAGGAGGCGCCATGGCCATTGAAGATGCGGTTTCCCTAGCGGTATTGCTCCCAGCTGGGACTCCCGTGAACGAGATCCCGGCTCGGTTGGCCCTGTATGAGAAAGCAAGACGGTCACGTGTTGACTTGGTTCTGGAGTACACACGCATTAATGGAGTGGATGAGAATGATACAACTGCCAAGCGCATTACTGGTGAGTTTATCGCCACTTGTTGACGAACGCAAACTGACGACTGCAGCTGCCGAGATGGTCAAATTCATGGGCATCTGCTTTTCGCATAACGAGGTCCAAAGCTCCGGGGCGCTACTTGCTTCTCAATAGAACAATTGCCGGATGGTTTGTTTGCGTGCTGGTTCTGCGTCACAGCCTGCGACTGCAGACTGTATTTGCCACTTGTCTTGGAGAGATTAGACGGGGTTGTAAATAAAAAATATAGGAGTCGAATCATAGTACTAGACATATTACCCAGTTGTACATATTTTCCTTTCCTCTGCCTTTAAATGTTACTGGCTAAACTCGTTGTAAAAAGTCTCATTCGTGGTATACTTAGCAATAGCCCTCTGGATTCATCAAGTTACTACTGGTATTCCATAACGGGGATCAATAGCTTTGCTCCCGCAGATATATATTCCTGGCTAGAGAATGTACCCTCGCCCATAATTGTACGCCAAGAACACCAAAACTTGACGTAAAAAACATCCCGTAAGGCTCAAGCGTGCATATATACCGCATCTAGTGTGCAGATGAAGAAGTGGTTGCGAGAAGCATCATGCTGAAGATCGTCGGATGCGCCAAGCACTTCGCCAGAAAATTTTCACGCCTTATCCAAGACAATCTCCAGCGAGAGCCACTCTCCACCATTCCCCTTACGACGTTCAGATATACTAGTTCGATTATCAAAACCATAAAAGCGCACTCTCTACACAAAACCATAGATACTGCAAGGCCCCCTAAGCAACATCAGACAGCCATCTCTGCAACAATGGCGATAGACTCCGAGCCCCTCCGCTTCGCCGATGTAAGCCCAACCACAGCACAACATACCCACTCCCAACTAACAAGTACCAGGTAGCGGTAACCTACACGGCGGACCAATTCCAAGGAATCTACCGCGGCAAACAATACCATGCCCCGGACTTCGGAGAAGTTATCCAGCGGGCCAAAGCCTACAACTGCGAGAAAATGATGTTGACGACCATGAACCTGGAGGGTTTCCATCGCAACCTGCAACTTGTCCGCGAGCATCCAGAAACATGCACCCTCACACTAGGCGTGCATCCCTACCACGCGGCGGAAATATACACCTCTACCAACGAACCATCCTATCTCTCCCAGATCCGCGAACTAGGCCAATCCCTCCTGCGCGAGGAGAACTCCCCGCTCGTAGCATTCGGCGAGATCGGTCTGGACTACGAGTACCTCGACCGCGCGGACAAGGAGACGCAGATTCGCGCTTTCAAGGATCAACTCGAGCTCGCAGTGGAGTTCCAGCTCCCGCTGTTCCTGCATGTTCGGGAATCCTGTGCCGATTTCATCGAGATCATCCGTCCGTATCTACCCCGGTTACCCAAGGGCGGGCTAGTTCATTCCTTTACTGGCTCTGTGAGCGAGATGCGGCAATTGACTGATGAGCTGGGACTAGATGTCAGCGTGAACGGGGTATGTTTCCGGACGGAGGAGCAACTGGAGATGGTGAAGGCGATTCCCCTGGACAAGTTGCAGTTGGAGACGGATGCGCCGTGGTGCGAGGTGCTGAGTGCGGATGAGAAGATTGCACCGTTTCTACAGAAGGCGAGGGAGATGCCGCCGGTTAGGAAACATAATAAGTTCATTCTGGGACAGATGGTGAAGAATCGCAATGAGAGCTGTTTTATGGAGAGGGTGGCGATGGTGGTTGCCGGGGTGAAGGGGATTTCGGTGCAGGAGGTGGCTCATGCGGCGTGGAAGAACAGTGTCAGGATGTTTGGGTTGGGGGTACGACAGTAGATCAGCTGCACCAGAAGAGAGATGTGTTTGTATATAGAGCAGGATGTGTATATACTTGAAGTCACTAGACAGGGACCACCGTATAGACCCCTCCAGCGTCCGTCTGTATGCCTCCCGTATATCTCTCCCCGTTGACTGTAAACTCCGAGCCACCCTGAACACGAATTTCCAACAAGCTACCGCTTCGCGAGGTGATTCTCGCCTCTGTCAAAACACCTCCTGACCATTCCATATCAACTACAAAGTTCCCCCTGGCCACCAAACCAGACACATGTCCCGTTGGCACAGCGGCTGGCAGCGCCGGGAGCAAATGCACAACCTTGTAGCTCTGCAGCAGCATCTCTGCGATCCCAGAGGTGAACCCGAAGTTCCCATCGATTTGAAACACCGTATCCGGACCGGAGTCGGTGTTCCACAAGTTCGGACTGGGAAACCTTTGCAGATAGATCTGCGTATGGTTCCAGACCTGGTCGCCGTCAAACAGCCGCGCATACAGATTCATTGTCCAGGTACGCGACCAGCCCGTGCTTCCGCTGCCATGGGCGATGCGCCAGTCCAGGAACGCCTTGGCGGCTGTGGCTAGCGTTTCGTTGACGAGCGGGGCCATCTGGTCGCCTGGGAAGAGACCGAAGATCGGACTCATGTGCCGATGACCTGGGTCGGATTCTTCGTAGTCCAGTCGCCATTCTAGGATGCGACCGGAGGAGCCGATCTGTGGTGGCTTGATCTTTGCGAGATAGGATGCAGCGGTGGTGCAGTCTGTGTTGTTGATTGCCAGCACGTCGCAGGTTTCAATGACAGCTTGGAACAGCTCATGGAGCAGGGAGTTGTCCATTGTCGGGGCAATATCTATACCCTCTTCTTTACCCGCTGTGGTCATGTCATCCGGCACGATGTAGGAGGCTTCCGGGGACAGCGATGGCCCAGTGCTGTAATAGCCCTCGAACGGGAAGAGATAGCAGTAGTAGAACCTCGCAGCACTCTGCAAGAGTGGCCAGATGCGGTTCCGGAGAATGGACTCATCCCGTGAAAATCGATAATGCTCGATCAGATTAGCCGACAGCCATGCTCCACCCATAGGCCACATCGTCCAGGTTGTGCCATTATCGACGGGGGCTGCATCGCCCCAGAGGTCGGTGTTGTGGTGAAGGACATACCCGCCGTTGCTGCAGTGGTACATGCTTTCGGCTACATCAAGCCCTCGGTCATGCACGACATCCAGCAGATCAATGAACGGGGAAAAAGTATCAGCGAGGTTAGTGACCTCTGCCGGCCAGTAGTTCATTTCGAGATTGATGTCGATGGTGAATCGCCCACCCCAGGCGGGATCGAAGTCCTGGTTCCACAGCCCCTGTAGATTGGCCGGTAGGGCTGGTGACTCGGTGGCGCGCGAGGAGGCGATCAATGAGTGCCGGCCAAAGTGGAACATGAGGGCGACCAGCTCCGGGTCGCTGTCAGGATCAGTGCGATAGTTCACCAAGCGGCTGTCGGTGGGCAGGTTGCCGGCTGAACCAGAGGATCCCAGGTTCAGGTCCACTCGCTGCGCCAAAGCGGAGTAATCGGCGATCGCATTTTCCTTGACGGCGACAAAGCCAGAGCTGCTAGCACTGTCGAGCTTTGATTCAATCCCTGCTTCCCAGTTTTCTTGAGCTGAATAGCGATAGGACGTTTCGGTGTCGATGAAGATGTCGATTGTCGAAGCGTTCCGGACTACGAGGGATGTGCCATTGCTTGTAGCCCGCCCTATCAAAGTCAGCGTGTCAGGTACAGATTAGATCGCTCTACTACGGACCATCAGAAACGACCCTGGCCTCGGCCGTAAACTGAATGGGGTTCGAAACGTTATTTGAGTAAGCCCTGAGCGTCAACAACCCCCCGTCATGCGAGATGGTTGCATTGTTGGACACAACATATCGATCTCGAACCAGCGCAGAAGCCACATTCAAACCTCCGGGCTCGCTCGACGACAAGCGCACAGCGACTACATTATCCGAATAACTCGCCAGATACTCTCGCCTATCTTTATCAGCCAATATCCGCTTGAACACACCAGAGAAACATACCTATACCGCACAGCTCGATAAGTATATTCCACCACCGCCACGCCACTCCTTAAATCCAGATATCGCGTATAGTTACTGATTCCCGCCTCGTCATGCCCAAAATCCAGGACCAACGACCCCAGCGCACTGTAAGACTGCGGCGAATCTGGGATGCCAACCATATTTGCTAGAGTAGCATCATTCCCCTCCGTCATGTTCCCCTCTGCCAGGAGCGACCGGACTGGCCAAAGGGCATCATACGAGCGGGGATTGACGCGGTTGATGAACGGGCCACTCCAGATGGAATTCTCATTGAGGGTGACATTCTCGGTCGCGGTACCCCAGATGGCGGCGCCTAGTCTGCCATTACCAATGGGGAGGGTGGAGGTGAAGTTGTTGGCCGGGGTAGTGTACCAGGAGACGTGGGAGGCGTCGAAGCTGGCGAGAGCCAGAGGAATGGCCGCTACTAAGGCGTTGTAAAGCAGGAGTCGCATCGTGAGCGAAGTACCGGTGGAGGTGGGAAGAATTCCATTGACGGGTAGGAGATGAAGAGTATATAGATTAGCCGTGCAATTATCCGGGAGTGGAGATGACTGAACATCGAAGCAATCACGGTGCATGAGGATACAGAGAAATGGTGCAACGGAATGACAGGGATTGACGGAATTCCACAAATCGGAGACATAAGAAGCGGCGAAGACGCGCCCTGATCGGCAGCACAATTAACAATCTGACTGCAGCATGATCCTTTTAACCCACCCCAGATTTATCCGGCGGTTTCCTGGCTGCAGATGGTACAATCCATCAGAAGCAAACCTGGATCAGCCTGCGAAGCAATTTGTGCAAATGACGAGACTCAGCTTTGAATTGACACCAGGGTCGCTCAAATGAGGAAACCACGACAAGGTGGAACGCTTTCATATAATAACTTTTGTTTACATTGTGTTTGTTAATTACATGATCGGTATGGCCAGAACAAGAAACCCATTTTCCAGGTCAGGTACTTTCTTCCTCTACAGGGCCTGAAGTAACATCCAGACCATATGCGGTGTTGTCTGCCTGTCCCTCCGGACGGTGCTGGGTTTTCTCGCGTGTGTCGACCCCCAGCCACAACAGATCAGGGCGGCTATAATGGCCACAGGCATCAACAAAGTGCCGGCACGTCAATATCATATCCAGATCCAGATCTGCATAGACGAATCCTTCTTCATTAGCGGGCAATGGCTCCGTCAGCCGGCGCCCATCGGGAGCGATGACAGCGGACGCGCCTCCTCCCAGGGTATCCCACGGCGGAGACAAGTTCATCTTCTTTACGCATGTGGGACCCAGCACGGCGGTTGTGAGCAGGACGAACGATGCCGACTCAAGCGCATACACCTGGGATGCACCCGTTCCACCTGAGGCCCATGTCAGCTCTCCGCGTTAGATCTCGCGTGTCATGAATGGGGTCTTACCTTCCTGTGACATGCCCCAGAGTGACTCGCCCCCCATATGAGGATGCAGAACAGGCCAGGCCGAGACATGAATTTCCTCCCCTTGGATCATGGTGTGATATTTGAGCAGCGGCTGGATATGTTCCCAGCACGCGAGCGCACCCACTTTACCAATGGGCAGATCCGCCACATTTAGGAGACTCCGCCCGGAAGATTCTCCGAACACGGTGCGTTCCATGTGAGTGGGTTTCATCTTGCGCCGGCGCATCACAATCTTGCCCGTGGAGTCGATGGTGCACTGGCCGATGTAGAGGGAGTTGCCATCACGCTCGGAAAGGCCGAGGACAACTGTGATCTTGTGCTGGGCAGCGGCATTGCAGATGCGACGCATGTGCTCCGAGTCATATGACAAGGAATTCTTGAGGTAGGTGGTGAACAGGCCCATGTCGACGGGGCGACACCTGCCCAATGGTCAGTACACGGTCGCGGACTGGCGAGGGGGATGAAGCCATGCTGACCAGATCCATGCTGGATACCCCGGGAGCCAACATTCGGGGAAAGTAATCAGCTGGGCGCCATTGCCGGCCGCCTCGGCGATCAATCGGCAGGTTTTATCGACGGTGGCGTGCAGATCCAGCCAGACGGGCTCGTGCTGGGTGACGGCGACACGAACCTTGGTGGAAGCTGACATGGTTGCTAATAAAGAGGTCTGTGCGTTGTGTTTGGTGAGAAGATTGATTTTGAGTGAACTGTTCAAGTCAAGCGTGAGAACACCAGATCTTTATATGATGCTGAGTGTCATGCGAACAAGGTTGAAGGGATGAATGGCCAAATGGAGGTCAAAGCGAGATGCTGAAAGGGACTCGGGCAGCAGAATACGATCAGAAGTGTGTGTCTACGCGAGATTGGACCATGCTGGAGAGAAAGTTGAGGCTCGCTATAGGCCCTGGGAAAGAGCGATTACTACTACTAGCCATCTACATGGTCGTGGAGATGAAGATAGGGGGGTGGTCTATTCACTTACTTAGTATTCGGTTGGAAACCACCCCATCCGAGAGATTCCGATTGGCCCGATCGCGAAGAGCAGTGAAGTCGAGGCAATGAAGATGGATGGAGATGCGGCGCAGCTGCTTTTTAGGGGATGGGGTCCGTCGTAGTGGGAGGAGTGGATCATCTGAATCTGACACTCTATCCACTTCGCTAATAGCCCCCCCCCCTGGGAATGAAACATTGTGTCCAATAACACTGCTCTCTTCTGATCGAGATAGGACCAGTACGGTCGGGGGTACATGTCATGGTGGTGGTTTACAGTAGAGGCTACGGGTCTTCCAGGGCGAAGTCTTGCCCTCACTACCTAAGATGTGAATACCTTAGGCTAACTAGCAGGAAGGAAAGATGACTGCGAGAATACTTACGACACTCTGGCATATTATTTTTAGTGAGGAAGAAGAATGGATCCATTTGAGGGACGGAAGATAGAGCCACGCACCTCGTGGCCAATCAGGTCACGGGACCCAACGGGATTCTTGGCCCCTTCCAGAATTTGACCAGAACCGAACCCAAGGGATGGCCAGGATGCCTACTACTTCTCCTCGGCCAAGTACATGCCTCACTCCCCGACCGCGCTAGAACTTTCGATGGCTGAAAAAAGAACTGCCCGTGTAACGGATACTACCTTTCCATGATAGCATCATTCGAGATCTAGCCAGACTATGGTCTCATCTGACGACGTCAGACTGTTGAAGCGGTGAGATGTGGCTTCCTAGCAAGCCTACAAGCCTAACCTCCGCGGGATCTGGACGGACAACAACAGAGATGTCTTAAAAGGAGGCGTACTGAACGGCTACTTACTGGCGAGAAATGTCCGAGGGGCATGAGATGTGGCAGGATACTCGGCAAACGGGTTGAACTTTATTAATAACCCGGGGGATTGAACGGTTCCTAAATTCACTCATACTACAGTGCGTGCGTCTGTTGCTAAGTATTTGGACATCAGCTCGCGGGCAGAGAGGTCGCAGAGAGGCACCCCGGACACTGGAGCGTGATTTTCATGGGACTCTGCCAGAAAGTTGGCTGTGCTACGTAAGATATGCGAGATGTACTGCAGCCCACAGCTACCTACATACATGCGGGCTTTTTGTCTCTGCTCCTGAAGCAGTGATCGAGCGGCCTGGACCTGGCCATGATGAGGATGCTGGGCCATGGCACCATCTTCACCTTGTCAAGTCTGGTATACCCGGTTTTTGTGCGAGTATCCATGTGCTGCTAACCAAGTCAACTTGGCCAACTCACAGTTGCCTACGACGCTCCTCCCCATGCTGATCGCTCGCTAAATTCAGTGATTCACAACTTGCCCATCCGGCACGTTCCAAACTGGGGTTACTGATACAAAGAAGAATAAGACAAAAAAAAAAAAAAAATAGGCTTATATAGGCTCACCTACGACAGGAGGCCCACCCGTAGCATTTAGCATTCCGTTGTGACGGATTGTGATGCACTTGTCTGGAGGTACACTCAGTGGACCGAGTCCGCGCGAGGGGTGGCCGGCTCACTGGAGGCCGCGCGCCCAAGAAACCGGGTTACGGTTGGACTTGACAAGAGGCCACTGGTAGATGCAGGGCGCAGTCTCTAATACCAGTAAGTACTTCGTTCTGCAGCTTCTGATTAGTGACAATGGCCGGGAAAGCTGCACGAGGCTGACATAAGCGGGACGTAAAAGGGCCGTTGCTGGAACGGCAACAGCAGCATGGAAAACCCACTGGTTATCTACCACAGCAGTCCTGGAGCATCCCAGTACAATGCTGATCCACGTCTGAGGCCGGTTTTGGAACCATTTCCCTGAATCACTGGGAGAGAGGTCATCCCCGCCCCACCGCGGGAGATATACACTGAGGAACACGCGGCGGCGTTCCCTAAGCTTTTGTATCGCCTCAATTTCGCGCTAATCTCAACTTGTTGGGAATCTGTGTGTCCTGCCAAGGCCGCAGTGTCAATGCAGGTGGCTGGTCTCAATATGGAAGCTCGAAGGCTGAGCGGTGGCTTCCAGAACCACCCGGGCTCTTCTGGATTGTCCCTGGAGGTGAATCCAACCTCCAACATTGCATCAGTCACCGCTGCGGCATGAGCTGGTGCCGAAAGCCGCTCCCCAGAAGACTATGGCAAATTTGCGTGAGTTTTGGCACTTTGGACCCAAACTTTGATGAGCCTTATTCTTGAATCTTGCGCCATCAGCCTCCCTTGCACCACCATCATACCGTCGCGCGCTCACACCTGACCCATGTAGACCGAGAGTTTCGGGATCCATCCAACATACAGGGTTTTGAATGGATATGCCGACTTCATGTAAACGCCACGGAGCCGGACCTTGGTATCAGGCCTGGGTCTGGGGCATTCCAACCTCCTCACACGAGCAAGGAGGACCGGTGGCTCGGAGACCCGCGCTGGCGTCGATATACCCCAGAATTGATAGCGACAATGAGGGCTTATTTTCCCTTCCACCTCATAGTCTGCATGCTCACGCCATGATTCTCCTATGTTTGACAACCAGCTAGGCAAGCAGGATTAGCCCCTCGCACAGGCAAGGGATTCGCTTGTCTATACCTGCCCGAATAACCGAGCAATCGTGACTGCGGCAGAGAGAGAAGCCAATGGTATGCGCTTGGATGACCGCTTCAACATGGGTTGGCACCCAGTTAGTCCTGAAGCATTGCGATGGCGAGCCCGAGGCACAACGGCGTCCGTGGAGGAAAGAGTATATGAGGGGAAGCTCCCGAGCTAGTTGGACCTGCTGAACCAAAGATTCCACCCAACACTCATAGTAGCCTTAGCTCCTGCTTGTCTGCTTTTCTTCTACAATGTCGCCGTCGCTACTTATCTCAGAGGCTCCGGGAAATGGGTGGTACACCGGACTGGGCCTGGCTGAGCTCCTGGAACGGCAGGCTATCGTTCGCGGCACAGCCATCGCCATTGAAGAAGGCCCGCGCGAAGTCACATACGGCGAACTGCACGAAAAAGCACTCTTTGTCGCCGACCAGGTCAATAGTATCCTTCACGATGACCCTTCCCCAGTTGGCATCATTGTCCCTCGCAGTTTGAATCACGTGTTATCGCAGGTTGCTGTGATCTATTCGGGCCGGGCTTGTGTTCCGTTGGACCCCAAGCTCCCCGACGAGATGCTCAAGAACATGCTCGAAAATCTGGGCTCAACCCTTGTCATCACGGATATTCTACAACAGCATCGACTACCGGGCGTCAAGCATCTGGTGGTTGACCACCGCGTGGTTCCTGAAACCTTTGATGTCAACATTGCCCCAAGTCAGAATGGGCCGCAGACATGCTCTCATGTGTTCCACACCTCCGGTACAACCGGCAAGCCGAAGGCAGTCGAGGCCTTTGCAGAGGGAATGATCAATCTTTGCCTTGATCCAGCGGACCTGATCCGGAAGGGACAGCGTGTTGGACACGGCTCCAACGTCATCTTTGATACCTCGCTAGTGGAGATTTGGGGGCCCTTGCTGCGCGGAGCAACCCTGGTTATAATCCCCCAAGAGACTGTCCTCGACCCCCCTGCTCTTAGCGATTTTGTTAAGCAGAAAGAGCTCAATGTGCTGCAACTCACAACCTCCCTGCTCACCGTGACAGCGTATGCCTGTCCGGATGCTTTCTCGACCTTAGACACCCTTATAACCGGGGGCGAGGCGATCAACTGCCAGACAATCCAATCCATCTTCGATGCAGGAGCCCCAGGCCGAATCATCAACGGCTATGGTCCGACGGAAGCCAGCGTCTATGTACTGTACCACGAAGTCTCGGAGGAGGAGGCCCGCAGGGGCGAAATCCCAGTGGGAAAGCCATTCGGCGACGTGGAGGTATTCCTCGTTGATGATAACTTGAACACGGTCAAGCCGGGTGAGGTCGGCGAGCTACTGGTCTCTGGCGTGGGTGTCGCTGGGGGGTATATTGGGGATCCTGAAAAGACGGCAAAGAGCTTCGTGGTCCTTCCCCAACTGCAGCGGAAGGTGGAGCGCGGACCCAACCACATCTATCGAACCGGTGACTTGATGCGTGTGGATGAGAAAGGAGTATACTACTACCTCGGCCGGAAGGATAACCAGATCAAGATTCGTGGCCAGCGCGTGGAGCTGGAGGCCTTGGAATCGGCCCTGGTTGGTACGGGCTTGGTGAGCGCTGCTGTGGTAGTCAAGATCACGCCGGAAGAGGTCGGCCGTGGCCAGTTTCTGCTGGCCTACTGCATTCCTTCCTCCCCAGATGTCGCCAATGGTGCCATTATGAAAGCCTACATGGAGCAGGCACCACATCTCATGGTCCCCCGTCTGGAGCTAATTGACATCCTCCCCCTTCGCTCCACCGGCAAAGTTGACCGGAGGGCCCTGGAAGAACAGTATTACCAGAAGCTCAAGCGATCACGGGCTAATGGAGCGAATGGAAATTTCAACACGGGCAGTAACGCCGCTAAACTGGAATACATCTGGATTGACGTGTTTGGTCTCACGGTTGAGCATCTGCGCCCAACCGACGACTTCGTGGCTATGGGTGGAACGTCTTTGATTGCCGCCACGATGATCGCTCGCATTAATCAAACCTTTGGGATCTCGTTGCGGGCTCAGATGCTCTACGAAAACACCAGCTTCGAGAGCCTGACACGGCTCGTCACCAACATCCAAGTTCATGGCGATGACTCGAGCATTCAGGCCGAACAGGACGTCTGGCTACAAGACTCCAGGTTGGGCGAGAACCTGCGGCCTATCGGAGGCGTTATCCCGCACTGGCAGGACAAACACGAAGGCAGAATTTTCCTGACGGGAGCCACAGGCTTTGTGGGCGTGTTTCTCCTCGCCACCCTCGTGAAGCGGCCTGATGTCAAGAAGGTGGCCTGCTTGGTGCGCGCCCATGATGAGCCCTCAGCCCGGGCACGTCTAGAGAAGACTATGGAGAAGTACAGTCTCTACGCAAACATGGACAAGGTCATCGCCCTGCCAGGCAATTTTGGACAGCCCCGGTTGGGCCTGTCTCCGGAGCAGTACGACTACTTCGCCACATGGTCTAGTGTGATCTTCCATCTCGGAGCCAAGGTCAGCTACGTGGCTCCTTATTCCTCCCACCGCCAGGAGAATACGATCGGGACCTTGAACATGCTCGAGTTCGCTACTCATCGGCGGACCAAAGCCATGCACTACTCGTCCACCATCGCGGCCTACGGTCCAACTGGATATGTTACGGGCGCCAAGCTACTACCAGAAGATGAGCGGCCCGCGCCGCATCTGGCTGCTCTGCCTAGCGATACTGGTTATGCTCAAAGTCAGTACGTGGCGGAGGCGATTGTCTGGAACGCCATTGATAACGGTTTCCCGGTGGCCGTGTACCGTCCAGGATTCGTGCTGGGCCATAGCAAGTCCGGCATCTGTAACCCAGATGATTTCATCTCCCGGCTCTTCACCAGCTGTATGGACATGGGGCTGTATCCTATCCTGCCCAACCAGCGCAAGGAGTTTATTCCCGTAGACTTTGTCGTTGATTCGATCATCCATATTTCCCAGACCCACGACAATCTGGGCCACGCCTATAATCTGGTGCAGCCCGACCTTAATAACGCCATTGACATCAACACCAGTTTCGACCTACTCAATCAGCTCTCTCCTTACAAGATGGAAGGCGTACCGTACGAGCAATGGGTGAACTCACTCTCCGAGAGATTGGACGACCCCCTGCACCCCCTCACTCCTATGCTCAAAGAAAAGGTGTTTGGCAACATGACCCGCTGGGAGGTCTACGAGAACATGGCGGAGTATGGGCGGGAGAACATCCGCCGCGCCTTGCAAGATGCTCCGCACATTCTCAACCGCGACGACATTGAGGTGCTCTTCCACCGGTCGCTGAAGAGTTGGCTACCATGTTGTGTATGGCACAAGCCCGTACGCATGCAAGCGTGAGCAAGAATCCTTTCTCAATTATGTTATGGGTCGTTCTTGTTGCCGTTGAGCGGGCACCGGTGGGCATAAGTTGAATGAAATGATGAAGGACAACGAAGCACACCAATGAGAAATCGATGACTGATGATCCGAGAAAAACAGAGAATGAGAAATGGAAAAAAGCGTGCCAAACCGAAGGAGGAGAACAATAATTTATACCTCATTGATGTCAGATAAGACGAATCATGAATGCTTGATAGAACATAATGTCAATTGCTTATCCGCTAGCCAAGGCATTCCTCATGAGCAACAAACCGTCACGACTGTTCTTGGCGGTAATGGACGGAAGTCCAAATGCTTCAATTGAGTGGCCCAAGATATCTTGCTGCCTGGAGCCACCACTTGCCTTGCAGGTTTTGTGTTCTTGGCCTGTTCATAGACTCAATCTGAGAGTAAGGGTCATCAGGCTGAACCATTCATTTCATATAGCTAGGCTGAAGATATCTGGCTTTTTCTCCAATCGTTTCCTAGAAAGATGGGATTGATCTCAAATAGGATAATGTCGGGTGCTCCAGGGGTATTGAGGTTGATGTCTGCCTGCTGGCATGAGAGACAGGGGGGTGACCTCGGTGTTGTTGGACTTATCGATAGCCGCTTGGCCAGTGTATATGTATGTGACATAACAAGATGACCAATCCCTTGCTAAGAAAGCTTGTTCTGGCCTTTGTCGTGAGCCTATAACGGGAGTATGGTGCTTTCCATCTTAAACATATGATGGCGTTTACTATGATGATGGCCATGTGAGACGCTCTGCTGCTCTACCTTCGGTACCTTCCTCGCCTGTCGCTAGAGGGGCTTTCGCAACAGCGGCAAGTGCAAAGGAGAGACGGAAGTGGGCACCTTTATCAACTTCACTGAGACCTGGTTAGAATATGCCCGGACTTCCAACTGAATTATAGACGACACATGCCCGTCCAAACTACGCCCACTTAAGTATATTCTTGGATCATGCCGGAGCTGCAATAGGCGGTAGTCCTGCACGGGAAAGAAAAGCTACAATTAGAACTGCAAATACTGCTGTAGAGAGTTCGTCGTACCGGATATCTTCTCCATACGGCTTGCCAACCACCTGTTCGGCCAGGGGGAAGACCAATACAACCGTAATTTTACAGCGACGAGAGACAATGACATTACCCAGCGCAGCAGCACTTCGACTGCCAGCGAACAGTATCTGGTATACGTTTACTTATTTCGTCTCCTGGCTGGCAGGCATACTGAGAGATGGGGAATTCCAGCTATGGGTGATAATATATTTGGACTAGTAATATACCTCAGGAGCGGAGACTGCACACACGATGGTATATAGGCCGCGGCCATGCTGACGCCTTGGCCTCTTCCAGCAGGGAGTTCTTTCCTCCAAATAACGGCCTATATTTTGCCATAACTCGGGGCTGCTTTGGGTGATGTAAAGAGATGGTTATCAGTCTGTGGAAATGCACTCGCAAGCTACCATGATGTCCTTGGGACCAGCTCTCCGGCCAACAAAGCTGCTATCCGGGTATCTGGACCAAGATCCATGTTGATACTAATAGGTGTATTATCAATAGCCTGAGCTTGGTCTCGACTCCGTTCACTGTTTACTATAACAGGAAGATGTCTATCTACAACCGATAGCGGAAGCCGACGGTATTCCAATCGGTCGCATCTTCATAATCCTCCGCCTGCAACTCGACCGACTGCACCAACACCGACACATCATTACCGTCCTGTCGCTCATTGACAACTTTCCCCCCAACAGCACCCGCCAGAGTCGCCGTCCCCTGGACACCCTCCTCGCGATCGCGCTTCCGATTAAACCACTGCAAGTAACATCGCAGCGACACCGCCAACACCGCAGATATAATATAGCAGATAAGGATGGCTCGAAACGAGGTCTGATACAGGGGCGCCTCATTTGATTTGAAAAACTGCGGCCCAGCAATATTGCCCGCACAGTAGGCAATGAACATCATGGAAGTGATGGTCATTTTCTTGGTGACACCACGGTAATTTGCCTGTAGGAGGGACATGATGAGCGGGAGGGCACCGGGACCCGTGGACAGCAGAAAGTAGCCGAAGAGCTGGGCGCCGAGGGGCACATGGTGGGCGCGGGCGTAGATGATAGCACTACCGGTGATGGACAGTGCCACGATACACACGATCAGGAGACAGTTCCAGTGGTGGGACCGACTGGCCAGCCAGCCGGTGAGCGCGATGGTGCCAGCACTGATCACACTGGCAGGGATGACGATCAGGGTGGATTGCAGGGAGGTGAAGCCGAAGGATTTGATGACGAGGTTGCCGAAGTTTTGTGTGCCGCCGTTGGGGATCTGGGTCAGCACTGCCAGGGCGAAGAGATGCCACGTCTTGGGGTCGCAGAGGCATTCGACGAATTGCGCCCATTTCCAGGTGGTCTTCTCTGTCCGACCGGTACCTGCGATCACGGCACGATGCGCCATGAACTCTCGTTCCTCCGGGGTGAGGAACGTGGCAGTAGAGATGCTATCTGGGAGGAAGGCGAAGAGGACAAATCCCCACAGAAAAGTGGCTACGCCGAGGATGATGAACATCCACATCCAGGGATGCAAAGGATGGTCAATGTGGCCAATGCCATAGGCGAGCAAACTGGCGACGAGCCCGCCGACCGAGTTGCCCGAGAACCAGATGCCCGTGCGGAAGGGAATCTCATCGCGGGTGTACCACGTCGAGGTGAGGAACATGAAGGCCGGCGTGATGGTGGCCTCCGCCACCCCGAGAAGGAATCGCACGGTCAGCAAACCGCCGTAGTTGGTACAGGCGGCCGTGAGGGCTACTACGGCACCCCAGAACCAGGTATTGATGGAGAGGTATTTGGCGACGGGCACCCGGGGGATCAACACGTTGGTTGGCTGGAAGGAAGTCAGCTCACATGTACGCCAGAGTAACTGTCGCGAAGGGATCACGGTCGCACCCATTCCCAGAAGAAATATCCAAAGTAGAAGATGCTGGACACCCAGCTGTACTGCTGGCCGACCAAATGCTGGTGGAAGTCAATTAGTAACAGTACCCTAGCTTGTTGATAAGGAAGGCACTCACGGTATCTTCAATCAATCCAAACACAGATGCACTCGACAGGATAGTTTTATCCATAAAGTTGAGCAGATACGTGACGAAGAGGAGAGGCAACAGACGACTGTCCACCTTGCGTAACACGCGGGAGGCGATCACCGGCGATTCATCGGGCGCGTCGTGCGCCTCTGCACTGGTGGCAGCGACCGTGTCCATCGCCAGGAAGAGCAAAGCACAGCGACCAGCAGAGAATATTATGTCTACACGGGTCAAAGTCCCAAGATAAGTGATTAAGAATGATATTTAGAGCTCCGAAGACAAGTGCCATATCTTCACCCCCGCCGGATCCCTTCCGATATCTGCCGCGGAACCACCAATCGGCACGCGCATCCAATATATCAAGGGATCGCCGCTGCGATACGCTATCCGCCAATAAATCTGCAGGATTATGATTTGCCAGCGGTGTACTTTGCGATTGGTAGCTACAACCTGCCCAATGCTTCCTTACACTTTGGGATTTTCCTGGCATGCCCTACAACTTTGACTTCTGTGGCCTGTCAATACTCTCCATAATTGATGGCAACAGTCGATCCACCGCTCGCCAGATGGCCGAGGATCCTGGATATTCAAAAGTCGCCCCGACATAGTACGTATTGCGGTGACCCTGCAGCTTCTTCAATTCCTGGTAGAATCCATCCTCAATGGCCTTCCGCCCAACTGACATTTCAAATGGGGAATGGTCGGCAAACGCCAGGAATTCTGGGTCGTCGACATCGTATCCAGCTCGTCGCAGTCCTAGAATATCCTCCACAATCGCCGCCTTGACCTGTTCCTCCGTCATGGGCTCCTCGCTACCGTATCCAACGGCCATCACACCTGGCACCGCGGTCGGATACATCATCAAGATACACGGAAGAAGGGGAAGCGAGTAAGGTCTGTCGGACCCGCGATTGACAATTTGGACTCCCTCGGGGCATCCATCTACCCGCACCAGGCCCGCGTAGTAGTGTCCGTAGATGAATTGGCTGAAAAGAGAAGATTCAAAATCGTCGAGATCGAGGCCATCCAGCACCTGTCCAGTTGGAGGGGCCGCCAGGATGGTTGTGTTGGCCTCGATAATCCAACTCTTCCCACCTGACGATTCCACCCTCAATCGATGCAGCTCATCGTCCTCGCGACACGCCTGCACCACAACGCTATCAAGGAGGGCGTCATCCCCCAGCTCCGCCAAGGCAGCCTCATACAGTTCTGAATTATCATGCCGAGCAGTGGACAGAAATCCCGTCTCAAGTGCTCTCAGCATATCCAGTGACACGAACTTCATTAGATAGACTGTAGGGTAGTTGAGCCAGTTGCGCACGCCCTGGCTGTAGATACTGATCAGCTCGACGGCAGCCCCCAGGTCGTACTTTTCAACGAACTCCCCAAATGGCATCAAGAGATCCTCTGGGACGTCTTCTGGAAGATTCCAACCCTCTAACAGGTATGGATATTGTCGGAGAATGTCTCCATAACGCTCCAGAGCCTCGCTGACATTCCCGGGATAGGGGTCCACAATTTCGCCGGTTTCAAAGTCAACGCGTTCCATCTGACCGCCGCCATTTGAAACTTTCGCAAAAGGCACGTCAAGATGGGAGAAGAAGTCTATGGTCTCAGGCGAATCTTCAAAAAGGGTCACGCCAAAGTCAAGCGGTGTGTCCGTGGTCGGCTCGATGTACGTGATAGTATGACCACCCAAGCGACCAGTCTTTTCAATCACAACCACAGAATAACCCTCCTGGAGTAGGTTTATGGCAGCATATGTGCCGGCAGCACCACCGCCAATGATACAAACGTCTCGTCTAATTACCTCGCAATCATTGCATGAGGAGGAATTGATGGCGTTGGAACGACCGATGCTAAAACATGTTCCAAGAACAAAGAGAAGTAAGGAAATTTTGGAGAACGGAGAGAACATAATTTCCAATTGCAGGATGGACCTATTTAGTAAATGCCTGTATGCTGTTGGTGGTCACAGCGACCTATCTATACCCGCCGACTGGATGGGAAACGAGATCTTCGGTGACCCCAAATGATGTGGCAACCCAATGCCGAAAGAAGGATGGAAGTCCTGCCTGCAGTGGTGTGTCAATGCAAAGATGCAAGTATGCCTGGATCCTGCCGCTTCTGCTGTTACCTAGAGAAAGAGCAGGTAGTACCCGGTGGTCAACTGCACCATTCACCACACTCATGGGATGTGACGACTTTCTGTGACACATTCCTATAATGGCAGTAACAATAATCCTTCCATTGCGATTTGTCAGGTTGTCCCGTTTGAGAAAGCTTGAGCACCAGGAAACTCAGACGATCCGCGACGAGATGTCTCGCAGGATGGACAAATTTACCATTCAGCTGTTGGATGCATATACGAGGCGCGACAGACAGTAATATGGCTGATGAGATGGAGGTAGGTAAAGTGCGGTATTACCACCAGCATGTAATAGGCATGGTTACCAGAAAGACCCGCTGGGATAAGATATAGGTTAAATAGTAATATAACTAAAATAGTAATATAGGTATCAGACAGACCGCCTGATTATACATGGCTCGGTTATAGTAGATGAGTTTCCCCTTGTCGCTTCCAGTGGCAGCGAGCCCGCCTGTTTGGCAACATCCTCTGAATGTAATCTGGCAGGACCTTGATGGCCTGAGGTAAAGAAGAGAAAAAGCAGAATGCATCACATGATTGTACAAGGTGAGGGGACATGGACAGTGCCACGCGCCCTCGTCCAACCAAGTTGGTCTACATACCACGGCAGCGGTAGTGTTATCAAGCGCACTTGCCACTCTGGCAAGTCAGGGTGCCGGAACAGTCGTTCTCGGTTGAGCAGGAAGCACCTGAGCACCATGGGTCAGTGTAACACGAAGCACAGGCCAAAGAGGGGTCTTACCAGCACAATGGCCTGGCCAGGAGCAAGAGGATGATGATGAGCTGGACCCGGAGCCAGAGCTAGAGCTCGAGCCCGAAGAACCGGAACTGCAGTAGCTCGAAGCATCGGCATTGCTGTAAACGTTCGAGGTATAGCATTTGCCGCTCGCAAACAACTCGTCCGCTGATTATACTGTTAGGTCATGTCATGTAAATACTAGCCGGGGTCCATGACATACAGTTGACGGTGTAGGAGGTGCCCGGATTAATAATAACGGTTTGAGAATCATCAGGAGTCAAAGAGTCTTCGCAGTCAATCTGGGTATCCCCACCACTGGAAGTAGTAGAGCCAGTCCAAATATCGATGTGGAGCTTGCCGTTGTGATAATCGGTGGCTGTTTCTGTCAGCGGAGGAACGTAACAAGCGTGAGGGTACTTACTGCACTGCGCACATGTATCCTCGAAGCGGAGATACTTGCGAAGGTACGGGAGGTAGACGATCTCACACTTTTCAAACTCGCCAGGGGCGGTGGCAAAGGTGAGAGGGTCGTCATACGTGCCGGTGCCTAGCAACTGTTAGCTTTAACACGTACAGCCCAAAGGACTGTGAGAACGTACCTCCAGCCGTGTAACCACGACCACAATCATACGCAATATCCGCACTGGGAGGATCGTTGTCGGGATATCCGTAAAAGGTAATCTCGACATCAGATTCGGTCGAACACGCTACGGATGCCCCAAGAAGGCCAGCGAGGGCAAGGAGTTTAAGAACCTTGGAGCTCATTGTGCGAAGAGAAAGAATAGTGAGATCAAAGAGAAGTAGTAAGAATGCCGTGTTTGCAAAGCATATGAGGACTTTAAAGGGAAAATACCGCGT
Organism: Aspergillus welwitschiae; assembly: GCF_003344945.1. Classification (NCBI taxonomy): domain Eukaryota; kingdom Fungi; phylum Ascomycota; class Eurotiomycetes; order Eurotiales; family Aspergillaceae; genus Aspergillus; species Aspergillus welwitschiae. Next base: position 99,887 of record NW_020798732.1, read on the forward strand.
TTATATACTTTAAGGCTTTGCTAGGGAAGTTACGATGAGCATCATACTATATATAGTCTCTTGTACGCGGAGTAGCATTGAAGCATTGCATACATGAAGATAATGGCACTAGGTTTCAGCCTACTACCTGCAGAATCCTTCTATTAGCGGAAATACGAGATGCCCAACTCTCCTTGGAGGTAGACCGCATGGACTGACTGATCGACACATCCTAGTGCTTATTCTCCTGCACCCACAAATCTAACTATCACCCTATTTCATGGCCCAGGGCCTCAAACGTCGCCAAATAAAATGACCGGGATGACGCAGCAGAACTCGAAGCTTGAAGCTGTTGTCATACACGATTGTACAATATTCTTTTCAAATTTCCTAAAGCACCCGCTGCCTCCGCAATGGCCAAGGTGATAGACCGACTTTGGTGGCTCCAACCTTTTCTTCCAACGGTTCGCTAAGTATGGTGGGGTCCGAAAATCCTGGGTCTTGAGCGGGCAGATCGGATCCAATATCCTCATTAAGCGAGGATACCACAGCTTGATCCAAATTTGCCCGGCCTGATTGATGCCTATTCTCAGAGTCAGCTAAATTGTGGGGTTTCCTGTCAGGGTCCGACATGGAGATGCTGATCCCCTGGGCATATCCCACGTGTGAGATCAGGGACAATGGATGTCTTGTAATTGACGACTGCTTAGGGGCCTGTCCGAAAGCGGTATCACTTGGGGCCACATAATTCTCTTTCAGAGCAGCTGACATACCTTTAAGGGGATTTTCCTAACGAGGAAGGTGGATAATGTCTGCAGCATCTGGCGTCGGAGACTAGGTGTCTGTCGGTAGTTTTTGTTATTAATAAATTCACAGGATGCGACCGTTGAGAATGCGAGGGCTTAATGGACATACTGACCCCACTGCGAGGTAACCAGCCTGTGGCTGTTGTTAATAAATGGATGCATTTTACAGGGTCCATATACTGGGCGCTTCCATAGAGGACAGTACACATTGCTTACTGCCACTTTGTGTTGAGAGAGAGAAAACCCAATATCACTAACACGGGGTCTCCCTAGACTCCTTCAAATTCCAGAACCTCGGACTGCCTAGAAGTGGTAAGAAAGCTTGTGATCCTTAAGCTGCCCCTGACTCGGAACAATGCGGTTGCCATGCATGGTCATCCGATGGGGCCAAAACTGGGGGCCGTCGGGATCCCATGTTGCCCTTTGCGGAACGGAGACTGGCGCGCATCAAGTCTATTCTAGTGATTCAGGCGCAGAACCAGCGCAGCACGGTATTGGGGCGTTGGGAAAAGGTATATTTGTCTTCACTCTAGCTAAAGAACGACAGCTATTATTTCGCGATGAGCGGGTAAGTTCCAACACCTTTGTGACGATGAATCGATGAGATATAATAATGTGAGAACAAAACAGCTATTATGAAGAGATTGACAAACACGGTGAATAATGAGACAGTGAACGCCAGTAACCATGACAATCATAACATACATCACAAGGGATAATAATGCAAGTCATTCAAACGGACGAAACCTCCATTTCCACCGGCACAGACATGAACTTTTGCGTCTTGATCACTTTGTCAGAATAACGGTCTCCACGCCCCAGATAGCAGTTGACTTGGCTGGGATGGATGAATTGGAGTATCTCCATCGCCAGGAACATCAGCAACGCATCGAAGACATAAATGAAAACCTCATGCTTCATGAGATAGCCGTCATATCCCTGCAGGTACTCCACCACACGGACAATGGAACGGACGAAGATCAGGACACTGGAGATGTAGAGAGCGTTCATGTGGCGACGCCAGATGTGCGATAATTCAACGGAAGTGCCGGTGGGAGCCTTCGCTAGTCGCATTTGGAAGATGAGCGCGGTGATAATGAAGAAGCCGAAGAAGATAATCTGAACAAAGAGACCGCCAATAATAATGTGCTCGCCCGAGGATGGATCGCTAGAGTTGCTGACCATGAGACCAGCGCCTACTGTTCTTAGCGATGCTGCCAGACAAGATTCGAAGACAGGAATATACGCACCAGAGGCCTGCATCAGAAAGGAAAGAACGTCGCCCGCAACAAAGATCTTGGTCACCCAGTTCAACCTGAACACCGAGTAGTGTTCGGCCTGCACCATTCGAATGATGCGACCGAGGGTCATGTAAATACTGGCAGCCAGGAAGGCGGGAGCGATGAGAATCAGGGCGCTTTGCATGGCATACGAGCCTGTGCTGTAGTTGGGGCTTTCAAGCGATGACAGCAGACGGCCAACATATCCGATTGTTTCCACTGAAGATGAAGCATCATGTCAGTAGTAGTCCTGCATGGTCGGGGTTGGGTGACTGACAGATTCCTCCAATGAAGAAAGGGATCATGAACCACGTTCGCGTCCGAACCAGCTGCAGAAAGTGCAATACAGTGCTGATGCCGAACAGAACAACAAAGATTCCTGCTGCCGCAGCAGAGGGGGTGTAGTAGTAGAGAGTGAATGCCATGGCTGGTGTGCAACAGAGAAGAGCTGGAGTTGATGAAATTGCATCGGTGCAGGGAGCGAGGCCCTGCTTTTATGGAGGGCCATTATTGTTGCCTTCCATTTCGTCCAGTTACCAATATGGCAACGGTCGCGATATACGAGAGATGATAGTGCCTCTGTCCCTGAACCTCAGATTGGAGATCCGTGGCTGGGGTATCAAGATCTGCCCTACCGGGTGCTCCTCGTTTTCGTTGCGTATGCCGTTTTTGGTAAGACGCCCCTCGTACTCGCACCCATGGCCGAAAGAGGCAACTACCGGCTGATCTCCAGTGGAACTCGAACGTTTAAATCTCTACAATCCAACTTTTCGACTGGGTCCGGAGAGATTCCGGTTTAGAACTCTTTATTTTCCGTATGATACACGCCAGATACCCATAAATAAACTACAGAGAACATTCCCGTTGCCTAAATGGCTTGCTGCGCCCGCTGCTCCTTCTGAGCGAACGAGTCCATGGGCTTCAAGTTCGCCTTGGACGGTCCCTCCACGCAAACCCCATCGCAGCTGAACCGACTACCATGTACGGGACAATCCCAGCTCTTCTCGGTGTCGTTCCAGTTCAACACCCCCTTCATATGCGGACAGACAGCGCTGAACTTATGCGCCTTACCTTGCTCGTCTTTGTACACGGCCACGGGGTTCGTCAGACCCTCCTTGATGACGCCTCCGGAGCCGACGGCCAGATCCTCGATATCCTTAATGTCGGACTTCATCCAGCGCTTGTACTGGGCGTTAATCTGAACATCATGCTGCAGCATACTGGGTAGTGATTTGACGATGCTGGACAGCCGATGGGGGTTATACAGGCTGGCCCATGGATTGTCAATGCCCGTAATCTCGTCCGCAATGAGTTTGCCAGCAAGTACGCCGTGCGTGAGACCATTGCCGCTGTCTCCAGTGACAATATAGGTATGGTTCAAGCCCTGGTTCTTTCCGATGAATGCCATGTAATCGACAGGCTCAAAAATCTGTCCGCTCCACTTATAGTCGACTGTCCCGGCCTTGGTGAAGCGTTCACGGACCCAGGTCTCGAGTTCCTCGAAGCGACCACTAGTGTGCTCCTGGCCGACCTTATGATCACATCCTCCGACTACCAGGTAGTCGTCCTTCTCGTCGCACTCGGTGAATCGGACGTACTTGTACGCTTCCGCCTCGTCATAGAGTAGGCAGTCCTCGATCGAGCCCTTGGGAACACGGATGGCAATGCAGTACGTTCGCATGTACTCCATCTCGGCAATGACACTCAATTTCTGGAGCGGCACACATGTCGCCTCAACCATATCTTTGGCCGTAATGGTGTAGCCATCTGCGGTTGTCACTTGCACCAGGCCGCTCTCGCTGGATGACATCATGCGCGTGTGCGTATAGCATTGAAAGTTTGGCTGCTTCTGCAGCCAGTCGAGTACCCCGACAAAATACTTGGTCGGATGGAATGTGGCCTGGTCTGCAAAAATGGCACCGTCCCGCTGGTCGATGCTGCCGTCCCATCCCTTGACAGTGAGCCCATCGCGGTAGGAGGCAGGAAGACCAAGCTGCTTCGCCAGCTCGGCTTCCTTCTTCAGGCTAGCGACCTCCTTTTCATGGTTTGCGTCGCCGCGGGGGTACTGGGAGATCTCGTAACCCGGAAGTGTACGGTACTCGCACTCGATTCCAAGCGATCTGGAAATCTCCCCGACTCGCTTGAGCGCCCAGGTATGACTCTCGGCGGCTGCTTTAGCCCCCTGCGTACCATGCTTCTTTTGGATCTCAACATATCCATCATCCAAGGCATTGGACAAGTGGCCACTAGTCCGGCCACTTTCTCCCGACAGGACATTGCGGGCCTCGATCATGGTAACTCGCTTCCCGCGATTGACCAGTTCATAGGCAATGGAGATACCTGCAATGCCTGCGCCGACAATGCAGACTTCCGTTTCGACGTTCTCATTCAGCGATGGAAACTTGGGATACTTGGAATACGGCATGGAGTGAACCCAGACGGGGTCCGTCTCGCCAGAGGTGTTCATCCAATGGGTGGGGCTGGACATGGTGGCTAGTTTGCGTGACTTTGGAGGGGGGGCAGAAGTTGAGTATGAGGCGACCGTATACAGAAGTTGATAATTAACTCGTTTGAAAGAGGCACGTTTACTGGCAGGATGGCAGGCGAAGCTGCGAAAGCTCAGTTTATACAACATGGCAGGGTCGTGCCAGATAAGACTAACCCTCCCCTCTATGCGCAAAATGGGCATTCCAGTGCGGGTTTATGTTCACAATATACCCCGGAGGCATCATGATGACATAACGGCAGACGCAAGAATTAAGTTGTGCGACAGCCAGATAGAGTTCAAATTGGGATCTAGACAATGGAGCCAATGACCTCGACTCTCTACGAAACCGGGTTTATCGTCGATTTTCCGGGGTGGTGGAAGATGGATAGTCTAGACCAGCTTGCGTGAACATAGCAGGCGGGGCGTGGAGATACCGGAGAAGGCCATTGTGTTTGTGGGTAGACTATTAAACCTCCCGTAGACGTGCGTATCCCATTCATCTGTAGTCACAGCACGACCTCTTACGCAGCTAGATTAGACTTCATGAAACCCTACGCATAGTAGTGGTAGCCTCTTAGGATACATTTCAGCTACCCGGTCATGGCGGTCCTCGAGCACATGAGCAGAGCGTGGCGGAAAATATATCCCCCCAATCTCGGCGGGAGATTTCCCAGCTAGTCCCCCCACATTCTTTGTTGAAATGTGCGAAGTACGTAGCTGATAAGCAGGGCAATCATGACATTCTCAGTGGCAATAAGCCCCCGCTAATTCGCCGATGGTGGATGATGGACTATCAATAGCACCACCAATGACCTCACCATGACTCCCGGACCAGTGACGCCATCACCACCCACCAACAACCAACCCTAACGACTCGACGAATCTCCAATACTCTAATCAGCCGTCTCCCATTACCAACAACTGACTCTTCTACTCCCTGTTCTATTTACATTTTACCTCCTAAGAACCATCGACTCAATTGACCATTGCATAACCACCAAAATGCCTCGCAAAGTCTCCTTCTCCGAAACGCAACTGCCCAACTTCGACAAACCTATCCGCCCGCCCTCGATCAGCGTCGACTTCTCCACCACCGCCCCCGAATGCCCCGTCACTGCGGCCCGCGAGCCAGCCCGCTATACGAACGACTACATTGAGAAACCCGGTGTCCCGCGGGCCAACACCACCGCGTCAATTGACCGGCCAGATGGGGATGAGAGCTACACCAAGCAATTTAGTGACTTCGTACGTCCTACCACCAAGCCAATAGATTGAAAACATGCCACTGACATTATGATGAATTGATGGTGAAGACCCCCCTCCAGCAACATGTCCTCTTCTGGGACCGCGACCGCGACGGCCAAATCTACCCCTGGGACACATATATCGGCTTTCGCGAGCTAGGATTCAATATTCTGTTTTCCTTCCTGGCTGTTTTGATCATCAACCTCAACTTTTCCTATCCGACTCGTCTAGCGCATTCGTTTCTCCCGGATCCGTGGTTTAGGGTATATGTGGATGCGGTTCATAAAGCTAAGGTACATACCTACACTCCTGTAGGCAGGATTCAAGGCTTTTATAGAGGACGATGGCTAATGAAAATTAATGAATAGCATGGCTCCGATAGCAATACCTATGACCCCGAAGGACGCTTTGTTCCTCAATCGTTCGAGAATATGTTCGCCAAATATGACCGTGATGGTGACGGGGCATTGACACTCCGCGAGTTGTTTGATATGATGCATGGAAATCGGTGCGCGGCTGATCCATTTGGTGTATGCATGCCCCCATCTAGAGTAACTCTGGTGTTTTAACGGTAGCTGATAAAGATGTGTAGTGGGGAGCTGCAGTTTTCGAATGGGGCACCACATGGTTGCTCATTGAGAAAGATGGCAAAGTCTGGAAGGAAGATGTGCGGGGAGTTTACGATGTATGCCTTTATCTTCCCTTGATTGGAGCGAGAAATGTAGCTAATGATGATGACAGGGTTCATTGTTTTGGAAGGTCCGCGAAGCGAACTATACCGGACGGGGGTGGTCGCAGGGGTTCAGACCGGGGTTGTGGATCAAACGGACGGTGAAGGGGTTTTTGAATGCATATCTGGATGGTTAAGCACACATGCATTGCATTAGACGACTAGAGATTTATAGAGCGACCTGGTTCGCTATCATATAAAGTTCAATTTCTTTGTCGAGCATAATATCAGTTATTTCTTTTGCATGGAACAGAGAAACAACATTCCTTTAATCTCCCTGCTACGTGGCCTGTAGACAAGCTAATAAGTATACCGAAACCCCGGCAGATCCCCAATAACCAACTCTCCCCGATCAACCCGACAATTGCGCAGATACAACCGAATCGTCAACAACCCCACCAACACTATTGCGGCAGCCTGCATCCCAATACATGTAAGCATCCCCGGCCGGTACTCTGGGGCATCCTGGGACCGAAAGACCAGAGACCCAACCATGCCTCCCGATGCACCGAGACCGACGAAGATGGCGCTGCAGGCTGCTCGCTTCCACTGGCCGCGGACGTTGTTGGCCTGGAGGGAATCAGCATTGATGGTATAGCTTAGTCCCAAGGTAAGATCCTACCTGATATGCCATAGCAGCGGGAACATTCGAGTTGGCTCCCATCGTAGTAAGGAAACACCCAACCAGTCGGGGCCCGTTGCCCTTTGTGAAGGTCTAATCCTGTCAGCGATGCCTACTATGCCCTTAATATGGAGGGAAACTGACCATCAACGGCAGCCCAATCAAAGCCAGCATCGCGTTGAAAACAATAATCGGCCCTCGTATCCGGTATTTATCCCCAATCCAGGATGTCGCGAACATGGTAATCCCCGCAGCCACGTACGGCGGAGCGAAAAGACACAATGACGCTCCCATTGAGAATCCCATCCCCTCTCTATAGATGAGAGGCAGGAAATATGCGATCGAGTAAGCGGTGGTCGTGGTACAGAAATAGACCAGTCCAAACCCCCAAATATTGATATCCAGCGCAGCGACAAGGTACTTCTTAAGATTAAACGGTTCAAGTCTGACGTCGCCGCGGTCGGCGTTGATCTGGTCAGTGATGAAGTCGTATTCCCGGTGCGAGAGGAATCGACTCTTGCTTGATCGCATGCGGTCCGGGAAATTAATCAGTACGAAGTAACTTATGGCTGCAAGGGTGCAGGTGATGAGGCCTTGGATGACGAAGATCCAGCGCCAGGCTGTGAGGCCGCCTAGTCCGTTCTAATCAAGGTAAGTATTAGTAGAGAAACGATGGAGAAGGGGGCGTGCGTACCATGAAGGTGATACCATAAGATAGAAAGCCGGTAAATGCTGAGGCTACACAGCCGAGAAGGTAGAAGATGGCAAATCGCTTCTGCATCTGATAGCGGGTGTACCAGGTAGCAATCAAGTAGACAGCAGCGGGGAAGAACCCTGCTTCTAAGGCTCCGATAATGATTCGGATGCCAGCTAGCTGGGCCCAGTTATGGACGAAGCCACCGCACATCTAACATGTTAGCTCTTGTCCAGGAGGAGCGTCTAGGGAATATTGCTTACCATGCTAACACCCCAGATAAAGCAGATGCCCGCTAGGAAGAGCTTCGGGCCCAGCTTGCGAATAAGTACTGGACCAAGCATCTGCAGACAGATGTAGGGAGGAAAGAACACGACAGCAATGACATTCTGCACGATCCTGTTAGTATTGAGATGGTTTTGAGCAATGACAACCTCACATATTGATTGCCCTGGAGGTGCAATTCCTTCTCCATTCCCGCAACCGCTGCAGTAGACAGGTTCCCCCGGTCAATCAGCGACACGGTGTGCAGGAACCCCAGCATAACAATCAATCGGGCGTCGACCCGACGGATAACCCGTCGCTGCTCCTGTGGAGTCAACTCGGTATCATCGGTCCGGGAGCTTTCTGCCTCAACGGCCAAGCCTTTAACAGTGTCGTCGTCGGCCATCATCCCGAGGACGTTGCAACTATCCCGTAGCTACATTGAAGGGATTGCTCTTGCTCTGAGGGAAATTCGTAGGGTCTAAAGTATGATCAAGGCAATGATGCAAATTTGGTATCGATGGCGACATTGCGAACATTTTTTGAGATCATGGATGCTTTTATCAAGTCATAACAGAAGAAAGTGTGTTAATGGATAGATTTGCATTTGCGGGGAAAGCTCAAGAGTCGGAAATCGGCGTTAAGCATTAAGCTACTACGTGTAAAGTAGCGATATGACTGGCCAAGCTCTGTAGACTGGAGATAGTCTCTCGCAGCTATATTTAAACGCCGAAAGCCGAAGAAAATAGCCATGGCGGTCCGCGTGAGTGGTTAATGTTCCAGGGGCCAAGGATCGATAGGCGTCGTCATTGACATGTCAACTTCTAGGCTGCCACGCCGGTCACAAGCTGGTTTATCCAGCTATTCTGAATGTGCATGCTACCACTAAACTACCGTCCCTTCACTGACCCTATCCTCGTCTGCAGTCACATTCCAATCCTCAACCCGACGTGTCTTGGCCTTCTTCTGTTCTTCCCATTTGAAGGCAAAATGGATGCAAACAAACAACACCGCTGCCAAGCACGAAAGGCCGAGGTATAGCTTTGCTCCAATGCGCCAGTGAGGAGCTTCCGATGCTGGGTATGCAGCTATGGGAAGGAAGGCACTCAATAAGTACGAGAAGAGAGTTCCGGTAGCAAACAAGACGGTGCGGACTTGCGGCTCCGTCTCCAGATGGGCAGATGCCCACGCACACAAAAGCATTGTCGAGACCCTAAACAGTAGACGTCAGCTGAGTTTCCTGTGCCTATCGGATAGGGGAGGCTTACGCTCCGACATAATCCATATACCACCCAGCCATATATGCGTGCTCATTGCTCGGTTGTATCGTCAGGATAATCAGAGATACAATGTTGATTACCTAGTACTTGGTCAGTACCAACAAGTGACTTCTCCGGTGTGACTTACCGCATGCAAGAGAAGGAACGGCAGTCTGACTCCGAAATAGTCACTGAAACCGCTGAAAAAGATCTCAGCAACAAGTTGGATGGCTTGACCAGCGATCGGAAGGTAATCGAGCATAGCCACAGAGCTACACCAAATTAGCCCTAGATGCAGACAATGGGGTGAAATACATACTATTTGGCGGTTCCATCAGGGTTCTTCAACGACTTGAGCCAGAGGTTGAAGTAGCTCGTTGGCGTTGTGCCGGTGCCGATGGCCCAAGCAACTGGAACAATGTTAGCTATTGACTTTAGGATAGCGCGAGGTGGAGTCATACTGGCGAACAGCCATAGATGCCAGAATCTGAAACAGCGCAGAAAGCTTTTGACTTGGATGCCGATCTGCGGTTTCCGGCCCACGCGGCGTGTGCGTGCGATAGCAGTCTCTGCATCCGGTTAGCCAATCGTTTGATACCTCCTTTGATCTCTACTTACTAATATGCTGTGGCCTGAGATAGATCTTCGACAATGGGTTTTGCCTTTCAGGCTATGCCCATTAGCAGGTATCCCATCAGAAGAGTTGGGGTTTCTCACAAAGCCAGGTAATATGATGAAGGCTAATAAAGCGATGAAGATTGTGCAAACGCCCTATCCAAAATATTTCTCGTTCAGTCATATGAACACGGGCATACAATAAATCGAGACATACGTTTATTATGAAAGCCCATCGCCAGCCACTTCGCCCCATAACACCTTCCAGGTTGGTAGACATTGCGCCCTGCATGGCGCCAGAAAGCATAGCCCCAACTGGCTGGGCCATGTTATATAGGCTCATACGCAAGGCCATCTCATGGGGGAGATACCATTGGCTTTGATCATTGTCATTAGTCGTATTCACAACTTGCAGAGAGCATTCCGAGACGTACCTGATAATGGTAAAGTAGCCAGGCCACGTCGCACCTTCGAAGAAGCCAATAAGGAAACGCAAGCCATACACCTAGCCAATTAGCTATGCCGAGACATATCCACAAGCTCGGGGAAATACCTGCTTAGCAGACGTGACTGTGGATAAGCAGCAGGTAAGGATACCCCACAACACCTATCCTTGTTGGTCAACCATAGATCCTCTCCGCGCAGAAAGAACTCACCTCGCACGCTGGCAGCCATATCGATGGCCCGATGTGAGAAATGATGATGCACGAGGGATAAAGCATAATCATGTACCCGATACTGATGGAGTCAGCATTAGCGATAAGCAGGGGTGACGACTTACTTGAAGAAGGTCGTGAAATAATTGTATTCATTCCCATAGAGCTCAAGATCTGTCTCCATACCGGAAACATAGGCATTGCTCTGCCAAGCATGAGTGCATATCCTTTATCAGATCGTTGCGGATACTAACAATGTTCGTTTGATCCAGGTACTTGAACGCATATCCCAGGAACCCCACGACAAGGAAGAAGCAATCGAGCCTCCATACCTGAGATTGGTCAGCTATTGAGCACATCTACGATGTTGCGTGGTAAAAACAATACCAGTGCCCTCTCATCCTCCGGTCGGATCTCAACCGATACGTGCTCGTTCACAGATGAGACCCTATCGATCGGGCCTTTGTTGCTATCCTCGGGTGTCTCCATTTCAGTTGAACTCTTCAATGTCGACAAATTACCATAAAAGAATCGACAGTATACTCGGATGCAGAATGGATATAAAAAGCAAGCAACATCGGGACTGTGGGAAAAAAAAAAAAAAGTGCGTTCAACCACGTCTTATCGGTGACCTGCAGGCATGGCATCAAGGCGGGATGTGAAGGCGTGCTCTGTATAGCCCGCCCCGCTCAATTGGTCTGATGCAGGCCGTTCGTCGCCAAGCAGACCAATGAAGCTGCTGACGTTGAGGTCTAGAAGATCATCTCCGATAACGATGCAGGTGCAGTACTCAAATTGTAGGTATCAGGCTAGACGACATCCGGCACCGGCTTCAAGTATCCCCACTATCGCCACCAGCTGTCCAAATTACGAGATTTGTCGCTCAAACAACCGATGAAAATGATCTGAACTATTCCAATCCCACACATTTATTCTAATTAAGGCATATGCTCACGCAAGAATCAGGCTAATCCCGTTCTGAATAAGTACAACAACCAGACCGCGGAGCTCTGACCAACCCGAAAGAACCAAAACCGGTAGACTAAGCAAACGAAGCCTTGTTCTGCTGGAGGAACTCCTTCCAGCTGGTGAGCTTGTACCCGGCCTTCGCCACTAAATTCTTACTCTCGTTGAGACTGCGACCATTGAAGTAACCCGGATTTCCAATGAAGAGGTGATTCTCCAGCATTTCCAGACCCATGGGGCCCGGGATGAAAGACTTGTACGTTTCGGAATCCACCTGAACAAACTGCGTCTTCTGTCCCGTCACCTGTTCAAACTCTTCCAGGATGCGAGTAGGCGTGTAGTAGTCTTCCGCCACTAGGATCTGAGCACCGAGTGTCTCGGACCGGTTCTTCAAAGATGCAGCGACATATTTGCCTGCATTATGCGTTAGCCAGGACACTAAGAGAATGAAAAAGTTAAAGACGACATACCCATATCAGCCGCAATATCAATCAACGGAAACTTGGCCTCCTTCCCAACAGGATACGCAACAGTCCAGACCCCGTTCTCGCCCTTCCGCAACAGACCGACAGCTGTATAATTGGTCATGAAATAGCCCGGCAAGACAAAAGTCGCCGGCACTCCCAGCGAGCGAATATACTGCTCCACCTGGGCCTTGTGGTCGAAGTGATGGACATTCTTAAGACGTCCGGCTGTTGTCTCTGTCACATTAAGCAGAGAGGAGTAAATCAAGTGCTGAACATCCAACTCCTTAGCCACGTCGGCGACATTCTTCCCGTGAACCAATTCTGCACCGGAGCCAGGAACACCCCAGGCGGGGATGGTGACTAGGAAGACAGAGTGGCTACCCTCGAGGGCATTCCGGATTGATTCTTTAGAGTTCAGGTCCGCCTAGATGGTCTGTTAGAGTGGGATTCAAGGCAGGATGAAAGATAAGACTTGCATTTCTGATTTCAACTCCCCGCTTAGCCAAAGCTTGGGCTTCTGGCTTGCTGGCATCGCGAGTGATACCGCGAATCTTGAACTGCATGGACAGTTCCGGGTCGTTGAGGATGGTGCGGATGACGGATCCGCCCTGCTGGCCGGTGGCACCGAAGACAGTGATGATCTTAGACATTTTGCTTGCGAAGTAAATAGTAGTAGTATTCAGAGCTTTTGCTGCTTTCTAATCTGTTGAAGTAGTACTGATAGTGGAGTAATGATGCTGGGGGAGTTTGGCCCGGGGCGGGCTTCCATTATATGTCTGTCGGACCACCCACAGCAGCTGACTATGATGGGCTGCTGGCATCTACTAGGTCTTTTACACATCTCTTACACATCTCGTTCGACTTCAACTGCGTAGAGGGGTGAATGACATAAACCACCTCGTAAATCGGCCTTGCGTGGCCCCGAGGTTAGTCAAAAGGGCATCCATTCCTGACTAAAAGAGGGCGAGGGTCGGGTTTGATTTCAATCCCGAGGGGGGATCGCCGCCCCGACCGTGACACATCTAGAGATGTACACGGTCGCCATGTTTCAGGACCGCTTTCTTTTATCACCATAAACTACATAGACGGTAAATTTCTCTGTACAGAAATGGTCCTGGTCTTTATGTCTCGAGTTATTTCTTACATTTGATTTACGCCGACCAAACACTTTGTCCAAAGACAACCTCGGTCGGGAGCCCGACCGTCACAGCAATGGCTCCCACAGCCACTCCATGCCCGAGACACCAAAACCAGCCATCCCCAACGAATACACATCAGGGGGAAGAGAACCTTGACCCAGGGAAACCTGCGAGATATCCATACCTGGCACAGTGTTTGTATCAAAGGACATCAAACCCGACCCGAAGCTATCATCATCCTTAATCTCCGTGCCCAGCGAGGAGCCTGGCGATATCCCCATCTTGGCCGCCCTGGTCGATGCCGTCCGTTGCATCAAACGCTTGAGAGGCTTTCGGAGCATGACACTCTGGGGCGAGCCATCTTGTTCCCATTGCCGCTGGATCTCCGTCACCACCTGCCAGGCATGGTCGGTCTCGGCCGTGATAGGGCGGTTGCACAGCTCCGCGAGGATGAACGCGACCGTGTGCCACTGCTTATAGGTCTTGCACAGCCACGCCCATTGCGAAGTACTCTCGTTGGTATGTAGCAGAATGGTGAATTTGATTGTTTCGACCGCCGCTTGAAAGGCATCATCGCAGGCGGCTTGGGTCCATCCGGATCGAGACTCATGGCTGGCCATTTTGTTGTAATGGGCGTATAGCCACAGCTTCGACAGGGTCAACCGGATAATCATGGCATAGACCCATTGGATTGGGATGTTGATGTCCAAGTGTTGCAAAAAGCGATCTTCCAGACGGTTCGCTACGGTGGTAACGAGCGGTTCCCGATCAGCGGTGGATTGTGCATCTCTTGCACCACCGTTACGCCGATTCGGCCAGTTAAGTTCCGAGATGATGTCGCACTGGATTATAAGGAGGGTGATATCGGTGGCACCAGTCTTCTCCGGTGGCAGCTCGGTCATGGATGGGTCCAGATCTGCCCCGTCAATGTTATGGGGGAGACGAGTGTCAAACATGCCTGGCTGGATTTGGGTGTCGGTTCCTTGGTCCTCCGAGCACACCATATCCAGAAGACAGATGTGCCACCATAAGCGACGTCGCATCTCCGAGTCAAATGGGCTGAGTCCAAGGCTTTGACCGTCGCGATGAATGCCCTGTCCCTGAGCCACGCGAACCACAACGGCAGACGCCGCCCAGACGAGTCTCGCATCGCCTCTCCAACGGAGACAGAGCAAGAAGATCACCGCAGCTTGCAAGACGCAGATATTCTGGGACTTGATGAAGTTGGCTCGTACCAACGCCTGGTCCACGGCGAGCTGATAGCTCTGGATGGCCTTTTCGCAATCCATACCCACCAACGCCATGCACTGGTCTGGGGGTATGGTTACGATGGCAGCGAAGCAGACGGCGAGAATGAGTGCTTCGCGGGCAGGGTCCGGATTGATGTTCTCGGATTCTTCACTTACCATGATCTCCACGGAAGGTACATGTAGAACGGCGAGTAACGGTGCCACATTGTTTTGATAGACTTGCCATAAGCGCTGCATCTGATCTGGCTGCAGATAGGTGTCCCGTAAACTGTGATCCCGCCAGTTGCCCCCGAGGCTACTGGCGAAGTGCAAGCCGGATGTCTCCGGGGTCTCCAGTTCATCCTCGGAAGATGATGCATCACAGATATCATGTAGTTCTCGGATCTAGAATAGTCACGAACACACCCGTCAGGGCTCTTGTTGGGAGAAGAACAAGTATTAAACGAGGAGAGAGTTCTAACCTTGTCCCCCAGCACAGCCGAGGGAGCATCCCCCACATAGCGACTCTTACCTTCCTTGACAACTAGCCTGCCTTCCCGCTGGCCTGGTTCCAGTGGGCCAGCGGCCTCCTCCAGAGGATGGCCGAGTGGAGACGCTCCAGCCTCCGCGGGTTGCTGAGCTTGAGCGCGCAGGAGCTGGACCTCTTGCTCCAGCTGTCGCAGCTGGGCCAACACCTCCGCGATGGGAGGCCGTTTGAGCTGTCGGGGCGCTCGCTTGGGACCCGGAAAGACACATTGCTCGCCGCCCTTCACACACCGGCCGCAGGGAAACTTCCGGTCGCATCGGAGCTTTCTGCGGTTGCAGGGGATGCAGCTACGGGGATACGTGGTCTTGGATGATGCAGTTGCTTGCGCCGGGCGGGATAAATCATCCATCTTGCGACATCGCCATCCCCTCAAGATTTAACATGGATTGTTGGCAGAACAGGAGGCGGGAGAGGAAGAGCGATCGGGCGCGGTCCGAGACACAGACGGAAAGTAGAAGAAACACCCGGTCGCGTCAGCAGATCCTCACTGACGTCCTGGATTCAATCCATGCAGCATTCATCACTGGGCTCTACCTACTCCGCACCCCGCAATCATATGGCTTTGATTATTTCCTCTGCTAGATACGATGCTAATAATAATGCAGTTTGTCTCGATCGCTCTCTGTGCCAGTTTCATGCTCCACCAACCTCCCCACTCGCTATCTCAGCCCGAGCTAGATTCCTCGGTACGGCCACCCTTGTGTGTCCTTAAAGAAGACGTGGTTTGTTTTACAGACCTTCCAACACCAACAACAACAGCCAGCTGCGCGATTTTGGCCCTTTCCCGGTCGTTTCCGAATCGTCAAAGGCACTTGCTGCCGTGAGGAGAGGTCATAATGGGACCAGCCGTGACTTTTCACCGTAGGTTCTTCAGCCCCGACCGTGCTGTAAAGTCAGTCCTTGCGTTTCGAGCATGGAAACATCTAGGTGATGCCCACTTGGAGTTAAATCGACTTTCCGGACTATTCGCAGAAATACTGTCCCTATCCTCCGACACAATCAACTCTTTGCTGGACGCACCGAGGCTGTCTCGGATGGCAACTCAGGCAGCAGCGTCTCCGACGAGCCGACCGATTTGTCGTAGTAGATGTCCGGCACCACCTCTGCTGGGAGCTCAGCGATGAATTCGGCGGGTAGTTCGGCGGGCAATTGGACGATCTCATCAGCAGACATCTCAATTGGCTTTTTTTGAATGTCTGTGCCGGCAGACGACTGCGATGGCCGTCCGGAAGAAATGGAACCTTTGGTGGAAGCAGAAGAGGTAGCGTACAATTCCGGTCGAGGCGCGAACAGATCGGAGCGTAGGACGTTCATCAACTCGTCCGCCTCCTCGGGGGGTGGGAACTGGCCCTCGATTAAATCGCGCGCCTTGATCTTCTTCCCATATAACTTCTGGTTTGCGCCGCGGCGTTCGAATATCATGCTCCCTTCAGTACTGAAGCCACCAAAGAAACCTTGATTATGGCCGTAGACAAAGATGCCCGCCATCCCACCGGCACTGACCACTCCGTTGACTTCGCCAAATCTCCCCGATGGGCCCATGGCAAATGAAGCCGTCTTGCCCAGAGACAAACTCCCCAGCTGGGCAAATGTGCGAACGGCGCTGGTTGTGTTGAGGACGAAGACGAAATTGGTCACCTCCACGCCCAGCTGCGATCCTACTCCGACTCCGGCTGTCAGGATGGCTGAAGGTGCAGACCAGTCGCCGTCCTCGAGGCGCGCGATTAAAATGCCCGAGCCCATTCGTACAGATCCAACGATGCCCAGCTTCGAGACGGAGAAAATTGCGAAGCCCTGCCCTTGGCTGGTCAGTCAATCGAGGAAGGATTATTTGCGACCGTTGTAATGCCACTTGCCTTGGCAGCTCCGAGGACTTTTGGGGGAATGAGACTGTCGCGGCCATCCGGGTTCAATGGGTTCGTAAAGGCATCTAGAATCCGGGCGGCTTTGTTACATTCACCTGCATGAGGCGTTGGTCAGTCACCGTCTCTTGTGCCAAGTCCAGAATTCAGAGCCAATGTCGCTGTGCGATGATAGAGAGGGGGAAGAAACCTACTGCGAAAAGAGCCCGGGAAAGGGCTATGCATTTTCCTCAACTTCTCGAATGGAGGCATGATTGCAGTGATTCCGTTAACAGCGATGATGAAGATAACCGATGGATGGGTTCACTCGCAATAGAGGAGCAGAGTGACACAGAAATAGAAGAACTGAGCTCCCCATCCAAGTGGGGGAGGTGGTTTAAAATCGACATTTGACTCTGTGTTATCTAGACTAGCGGGGGGCTTGTGTTGAGGCGCAATTTAGGTGTTCTTTCTGCCTTCCAATCAGCAATCCCGGCCACTCTGATCATCATCGTATGTGGGGGAGCTAAAGTCGGCCAGCGCATGAATTTAATGGATTGGAAGCGAGAAGGATCAGCCTTTGCAAGCCAAAGTGGATCCCGTCAGTCTTTCTCTGCCGTGTCCCATGCACGCTGACCATCTCAATTCAGCAACCACTTCGGAGGGGGATCCCATTCACGATTGATCTATGCATCCTCATTTACTACTCTTACTCTTCGGACAGCCAATTTCGTCATAAATCAGTGGCTGAGACAGCGGAGTGGTTTGAACTGCTTATCACTCAAGTGGTAGTTTATGATGACCTTGGTGGATATATATTTCCGTCTCCTGCAGCTGACGACCACCACAAACTCTACCACCTCCCAGCTTCTTTGACTCACATGGCCATGATGATCCGAACCGATTGCCGAAATAGGAACATACCAATAAAATTTGGTACACTCGCCACATGGGAGATCAAACAGACATCATTACGACCGTGTCGGAGGAAAAACTACTTACGGCCCAGAGTTCATAAACGCAACGGGCATAGATGTCCTGTTATAATCTTCACCCTCATGCCCATGCCCTCGGCGGGGGTTTGGAGCCAGTTAACTTGCCTTAAAGTCCTTTTGAAAAAGAACCTCGATCGATAGACCAGCGGCTATAGACACAGCTCACTTGGAGAAGTAAATTTCACGCCTTGAACAAGTACCCATCAATGTTAGTACCAAATTGTAGCGACTGGACCTTTCTAACCAACATGTTCTAAAGTCAACATCAGTCTGAACGTACGGAAGTCAAAGCCCTAGCGTTGTATTAACTGACTATTATATAGGAGGCGACAAACGCAGCCGCATTATGTTTACTCCGTATAGGAAATGTTCCAGAGAATTGGGCATCGCTCTATGCCCTCTCATTCTGTCCTATACCCACCCTAACTGTCATTATGTAAGGATGATATTTCACATTTCTGACCTATAAGATGTATTGGCAGACGAACGAGCCGTAGCCAAATTCAGAGAGGTACGGGGTAGACTTTCATACAGAGCACATTAGAGTTAACCATAATAGAGAGAAACTCCTCTCCATACGCATTAGTTTACGCTACTGTGACTCAAAGCAACCCCAGTAGTCTAAATATGGTCTAGGTTTGTGGGCGTTCCTTGCTATCGTTGGATTAGGAAAATATGATGAAACCTTGTTTCCTTCCTACGCCAAGCATTCACTTCTGCTACCCCTTCTCTCAACCGGTTCACCCCAGCCTCTCAATTCTTGGTGCACTTGTAGACTCTGTGCATCCTGTCGTATTGTAGACAAGGAACCTTGTTAAGATCAATATTGATCATCCCTGAACCAGGAATCTTCTCCATCGGTTACGCATCTGATAAGGTTACCGAGAGAAAGAAAGGAAGACTAAATGCGCCAGACGAAACACTGCCACCAGAAAGCTGGTTATGGCCCATGATACCAGCTAGCCTTCTGACACCAATCGGTCTCCTGTGGTACGGCTGGTCACTACAGGCCGGGGTATTTCCAGTTGTGCCTTTGGTGGGTCTCGGCGTGTTTGGCTTTGGTATGATGGGCATTTTCCAGCCTGTGCAGATCTATCTGGTAAATGCATTTCCAGTACATTCGGCATCAGCCCTCGCAGCGAGCAACTTACTGAGGAGTTTAGTGGGTGCACTGTTGCCTCTTGGAGGGCACCGAATGTATAACACCATGGGGCTTGGATGGGGGAATAGTCTACTGGCCTTTATTGCGTTGGCAATGGTGCCGGCCCCAATTATCTTGATGAAGTTTGGGGAACGAATGAGGCTGAGCGATAGAAATATAGAAAATGGAAGAACTCAAGGTT
The DNA here is from genome assembly GCF_003344945.1 of Aspergillus welwitschiae. Lineage (NCBI taxonomy): Eukaryota > Fungi > Ascomycota > Eurotiomycetes > Eurotiales > Aspergillaceae > Aspergillus > Aspergillus welwitschiae. The sequence continues at coordinate 119,052 of NW_020798732.1, forward strand.
TTAGGAGCTGAATACTACTGACACGGCAAAATGTTTGATTTGTGTGGATGGAGGGAGCAAGGACAATACAGACTAGCAACGATACGTCGCGTCGTTGACTGAGTAAGGGGTTGAAAAGAAGTTGATAATTATTTTCCCATGAGAGGCGTGAGTTTGCAATGTAAATTGACTGGAGATCTTAGCTAGGAAACATGTTACGAACTATGTAGTACTGTGTATCCCGCGTATCGCCTATGGTATGGGTCCCTCATCGATAATGCGAACAACAGAGGTCAGACAGCTGGCAAAGAAAAACAAAACAGCAGCTAGAAGATAAGGTAAGCCCATCCAAAATCCGTCCTGGTGCACCCCGCGTTGAAACGCAGCCGCCAGGATAGGCCCTGAGACCATTGACCCGATACTCTGTGATAGACCAATGGCCGTGTTTAGTACACCAACCTGAGATGGCAGAACCAGAGCTGTAGCCAAGCTTCTAAGCGCTGAGTAAAACCCCCAACCAAATGCAAGTAGACACACTCCGAATACATACAGCGGCGGCTGGCTTGCGATGGCCATCAGCGCCATCCCCAGGGTTAGAATCCATGCACTCCACTGCACGACTCGAAGGTCAGTGAGAACCGGGGAAAATGACATGTGTCTATGCAACCAGTCCGACAGTTTTGGCAACAAAACCAGAAGAGTGAGGAGGTTGATGAGGCCCTTGACCGTGATGAGGTAGCTGGCCCCCGCGATACTCCAGGAGAAGCGTCTCGAAGCATATTGAATGATCAACTGTAATGCCTGACGACCAATACTGGCTAGAAGGAAGGAGCATACGATGCAAATTAGGTTGAGGCACCGTGCGTTGACGGTGAAACTTCTGGCCTGATCCCACAGCTTGCGTAGCGTGGTCGTCAAGAGACGACCCGGGGAATCTCGGGTCGGGGCAAAATGAGCAGTCGCATCGTTGTGGTTGCCTTCACCCTCCCTTTCTTCCGCGTGTAATGTTTTCTGAGGATTTGTCTCGGGCAGAAATGTCGTCCCCAGGAGACCCAGTGACTGGATCGCTACACCAAGTAGCGAGGGAACCCACGGGCTCCAGGACATCAAGAAGGCACTGAGGGGGGTGGCCAGGATCTCTCCTAGTAGGACTGCGGCAGCCATGAGGAAAAAAACAGAGGCACTAGTGGTTCGGTTAGCAAGTCCATAGAAATCTAATCCCGCTGGTGGATTGCAAACCGGTTGCTAACAGGCACCAGATCAGTAATCATGGCATAGGCCATGGCCGTTGATAGCTGAGGGCCCCAGCCCACAAGTTGAAAGATCGGGGTCACCCAGACAGTCCGAAGCGGGAGAACGGTATTGCACCAGCATACCACCCGGATGGCCAGTTCCTCCATTAGCAGGCCGGTAAGACTGAACAAGAGGATGGGTTTCCGTCCAACTCGGTCAGCCAGAAAACCATAGGGCAGGGCCAACAGGATCCCTGGTAGCTGGTCAAACATGTCTTTCCACCCGTTGACAAGGGCTAGTTCCGCTTGCACCTCCGGCGACTTGCATCCCGCGCCTACTTCCAGAGCATGACTGTCTGCACCAAACCGACGACATATGATGGATTCGAAAATGGCGATATGAGGAGCATATGAAAGATAATTTCCGAAATCAGCTGCTACCACTGAGGCAAAGATGAGTGGTAGGAGAAAACGCTGGGGGTCTGCTCGTAGGCGGGGGACTCTGGCAGTAGGCTGGTCACAATCAGACGGTCCACTCGGCGGTAATAGTGGCTCACACTCTGGGGGCAACTCGGATAGTTGGGGAGCCATGAGTAGTAGGAGTTTTGGGGCAGACGCCAAACTGTGGTGGTTGACTTGCGACTCTTGCTCCGTGGTCTTAGGGGGTGCTGGAGGGCAGAGACGAGATAAGCCTTCTCAGTCGGAAGCTAGAAAGGCATGCCCCCAGAGGCGAGACTGTAGCCGTCCGTACTTTGGTCAAATTAATGGCGCCTAGGCTATCGGACAGGGGATCCGGGGCTATCCCCAGGACCCCCTACATAGTTACAACTAGTACTTCGGTTGAGAGGCCCTCTCAGCGAGTTAGGGACCGTTCCCGACTAGGCGCCAGCAAAGCGGTGCATCCTGGGCTTGGATTTCACCGAGATACAACCGATGCTTGTGGTTACCGGATCTTGTGATTTTGCAATAAGATTGGTATTGGCAAATGGCAGGGAACCGCACTATAGTCTTATTTCTTACCCTGCAGGTTGGTAAGGGAGAAATTGATGGCGAGCTGGCTAGGGTCCCTCCCTCTCCCCCCGAGCAGGGTTGGCCCGGGGAGAAGCCTGTTTTCCCGACGGCTATGCCGGTGTGGTATTGCAGGGAACCCCGGCGGGCAGCATTGAAAACCCACCCACACCGGTGCTCAAGTTACATGGTGGAAGAACTAATCCAGGTCCAAGAAGGGCAAGAAGAACAGTGCAGCATGGCGAGCAAGTTTTGACGAAGGACACTTGCTCACCTCGAGTCAACCCCATACCCGACACTCCTAGCTACTAGTGAGATCCCAAGAAACTATTATAATTCGAACAAACTGCCTCAATACGAGGCAGAAGAGAACTCTGCTAGACTGACCAGCGTCAAGATCAAACCAAGGGAGCTAGATACTTCCTCCCGAGGCACAAAATACAGCTTCGGATGAACACATAAACATAATTAGTCTATTCTATGTACAGATCTTTATTCGTAACAACATTAAGCATTACTGGTCTTTTCCATATCACGAGCCGGTGACGCAGCCAGCTTACTTCGCTGACGGATCCAGGGCCCAAAGATCATAAACGCAACGGGCATAGGGATCATAATGGCAGCAATACATCCCAGCAGAGTGCCTGCCCACTGCACGCCTAAATTGACCATCATTTGCCGCGAGAATAACGGGAAGACGCAGCCCACGGCCGACCGGAGAATAGTGTTTGCCGCAATGGTGGATGCAGCCCTGTCTCGCATTAGTCCTATGTCATCCTATACCATGAGTTGCAGGAGGTTACTTACAGAGTGGGATAGCAGTCAACGATATAGTTGAAGCACTGCAGGAAGATGCACAGAATGCCAAATCCGATCAGAATACCAGCTGCTGTCGGAGCCATCCAGTGGATCTGGTTCGTGTACCCAGTCCAACCGAACCTGTTGTGGTCAGTATCGTCTACCATAGTATTTAACAAATCGGACTACCCACCAGAACATGCCAATAGCAAACGCAACAGCGCCAACAATCGCAGCCGGAAGACGCCATTCAGGAATAGGCTTGCCCCCATTCGCCGCCAGCTTGCGCTTATATGATCCCTGCAGACAGAGGATAAAGACACCTCCAATCAGCTCTCCCAGGATAAGACCGATGAATGCGAGTCCTCCCACCCCTGCGCTCATTCCATACACGTCATCGAAGACGACCGGGTACGCACCAAGAAGGGCATAGATAAGGCCATACACGAAAGAGATATACAGAGAGATGAGAAGCAGGATCGGCTCCGTGATGAGCATTGACAACGGACGAGTGAAGTTATTCCGGACTAGTTCCTTGATGTCGACTTCCACCTCGTCCTGCTTGGCGTGGATGCCCCAGTTACGGGTCTGTCGGCGGAGGACAGCAGCCTTGCGGACCAGGATCACAGGGGCATACGACTCATCCAGGAAGAAGAACACCAGCACAAAGGCAAGGAAGACCATGATTGACGAGATGTACATGGTCCAACGCCATCCCAACGGGCTCGCGGCAATGAATCCACCCACGAATGGCGCAGCAAACGGGCCGATGAACACAGCCATGCAAAAGATCGACATGACAACTCCACGGTGCGCTGCGCTGAACAGGTCGGCAAAGACGGCGGGGACAAGCGAGACGGGACTGGCGGCAAAGAGACCGGCGAAGAAGCGACTGATCATGATGGTCTGGATATCTTTCCCGGTGGCAGAGGCAATGGTGAAGATACCACATCCAAAGAGTCCAATGGACAACGGCCAGCGTCGTCCGATGAGTTCAGAGGCGGGTGCCCAAATAGTCGGTCCGGCAGCGAACCCGAGAACATACAGCGTGACTCCGAGGGTACTGACTTCTCGACCGACATGGAATTCCTCACTCACGGCGTTGACTGCTGCAGAGAAGACGGCGCTGGTAAAGGCTGTTGCGAAGGTACAATAGCAGAGGATGGTGACTAGGACAGTTCTATAAGCGATGAGAGATGAGTACTTTATATCGGTAAAACGTATTCCAACTCCCACTTCCACTCACCTCCGAATAATAGACCAGTTCCAAGGATGCAGAGGATCATCTGCACCATCGAACTCGACGACATATTTCTCTGGATCAGGAAGCGAAGGCGGATACTCTTTCCCAGCACCCATGGGCAGCCATTCCTGGCGAGGCTCAGGACCTCTCGTGGATCCTACCGTAGCACGTTGCTGCAGACGGTATGTGTTGATGCGAGCGAGTTCCAGGGAGTCGGGATGATCGGGATGTTCATCGGAATAATCCTCACTATCGGAGGTATGAATCGGAGAGATTTCTTTGGCGTGTTCGGTTACGTGCTCCATGGTTTGCCGATAGCACTGCACCCTGCAGACCGAGTAAAAGCAACACACTCTTTTCTCACAATCATCTTCGGGAGAGACATGGCAACCACCAGATATAAGTATCAGTGACTAAAGAGCCCCATACTACTAACTAGCCAGCAAGCAAGAGAGAAAAAAAAGAACCCACTTCACTAAGGGACCCATTATCATACTAGAAACACCCACCATCAGGGTTTTCATACCCGTTCCATCACCTTCTGGCCATGGCACCATACCCATCCCGAGCCCGAGACACCAACAATGCCTTGTCTCCCCGATCCATCTTTTTCCGCGCGCCGTTACGGATACTTCCCTTAGCTCTGATCCATCAGCCACAACTCCGTTCCTGATGCCGTGGAGCCAATCATGATGCTTGCCCTGGATAAAACCATCGAAACTTGACAGCGGATACTCTCGGCGTTGTGGCTCGTGCGACGGCGAGCCGCTCGGTAATGTGGCTGCGACCGATCCCAACCGAGGATATCCGAGGGTAGGCGTTGGGCACACAAAAATTTCTGGTATACAAAGAGCAGACATATTGATAAGGAATCAAAGTGGGTTGAACTAGTCAATTCGTTTAGGAGAATTTGATGTCACTGACTTACGCATGAGGCTGACGCATAAGTCTTCATTGGCCGGGAAGATTTACATCAATCCATGTGGTTGTCCGAGCGTCACTGAAATCGGTTCCGTCGGATCAATGCTGTGTGCTGATTGCTTGGCGGTTATCTATTCTTGTTGAATAAAGTAATATAGATGTGTGGTTATTGGGGATAACGTATTCCACGTCCTGCTTGTGCTCTTTATCTACCATGCTCCCCCACCTATACCCATCGCGCTGATATCTTGTTTTCTTACTCCATGAACCTGCTCCGGGCAATAGGCAACTAAACTTGTATCATATCATCTCATTGTATAGTCACTGATATTTTCATGGTTCTACAAGTGATATCAAGGTTATACTAATTCCACGGGGCAACCATCTTACACTACGACATATACGTCGGCAGTGTTGGATCAATGCTACCCCACCACAATCTGCCCCAATAGGCAATATCTATTAAAACTCACCAGGCCCCTTGCCAAAATGACCTCCGGTAGGGACCGTCAGCCACGGCACCGAGTTTTCATCATCAGTGTTCGATCCCACCGTATTTCCCCACCAGTTGAAGGTGGTGTTCGTGTATCCGAGGGCGAAGAAAATCACAATGGTGGCGATGGCTGTGCCGGTGTCCATGGCTGCTTGGAAGAGGTCTATCATTGTCAGTTGTGGACTCATACAATCGTTTCACCGGTGCATGACTGAGAAAGAAGGCGTAACTCACAGTTGTACTTCTTCCACCAATCCATGGCACGCTTGCGAATGAGGTAGTTGAACAGGAACCCGAAGATGAACCAGAGCGAGTATTGGGCTGGGCCATGTTAGCACTCTTGGGCATGCTCGAATAGTATGAACGGGACAACGAACTAGTATTGGCAGGGGGGATGTTTCCTGCAGCGTTGAAGAAAATGGGTACGTTGACATATTTGACCCAACTCTGCGGATAACGTCGGTAGATCAGGTACACAATCACCGTCACCACGGGCTATTTCTATCAGCAAGTATACAACATAGGAGGAGCAGGTCGAACATACACCGATGAGGAAGAAGTACATCAACGAGTGATAGACTTGCCCGGACTGGAACATCCGCTGGGGTCCAATGGTACCCCAGATCAGACTGGCGTTGTACATCACCTTGGCGCCGGCGCAGGTAAATCGCTGGGCATTGTCGGTGTCGCATAGTCCGGAGATATGGCCCATCATCCAGCGCAGGACTGCCTTTAATCAGCTTATGTCTATTGACGGGTAATCGTGTTCTTACCGCCTGTCTGCGTCATCGTGGCGAGGATGCTGGCATATATCTGTCCGAAGAACAGGACACGGGGAGGAATTTTCTAAGGCCGTTAATACCTACAGTCTGCGATCGAACGGCTAGACTCACCATGTACTGCCCCATTTTGAGGTCCTGAGCAAAGTCCATCCCGTGCTTGACGGCATTATACCCGTAACACTTGACCATCATGTTGGCGATGGGCTTGCCCGGCCACGCGTACCCGGCGATCAACTCTGTGATGATGTTCAGAAAGATGCGCTGGTTGGTTGTTCCCTCCAGGATGCCTTCTGGGACAATGAGGACCACGCCCATTCCGCAGCACACAACGATGAAACCCCAAACCGGCAAACCCGTCTCCCAATACTTGGTGGTGAGGATTCCTAGCCCCGCCATGACAACGAACAACGCGCCGTACCACCAGTCCGGAACTTCAGGATACGCGCGCATCAAGCGGCGATGGATGTCTTCGCCTCCGTGACGAGCGTTCTTGAACTTGGCCCAGATCTCTGATCCGTTGTAGAGGTAGGTGTGTACCACGATGGCTGTCACCGCCGCGAAGGACAAACCGTAGGTGAGCGTGTATGACATGGAAAGGTACATGGGCGAGTACTCTTTGTATTTACTGAGGACAAAGTCCCCGTTAGAGTCAACAACTCGAGTCACATTGTATTCGCTTCCGGTGTTGTCGAAGGTCGAAGAAGATAGCAAAGGCAGGCTGAGCACGCTGTTAACGAAAGGTTCAACGTGTATTCATGATTGGGCACTCACTATGCGCTAAACCAGACATCCTTGTAGTATAAGATGGGCGAGAGGAAGAGGTAGAAAAAGACTACCACGGCAAAGGCATTGCAGGTAATGTAGAAAGGGGTCATGAGAGGGTATCCGGCGTAGTTGATCTGCGTCCAGTCCAGACTGAGGGGCAGCAGGCCCAGACCCGAGTTCATCTAACCCATGTCAGCGAGCCCCTGGAAGTATTCGGTATCGAAGCCTTACACCAAAGATCGTGTTGACCTTCTGGTTGTGCGGCGCAATCCAAGTGACGAATGCAAACGCACTGAGTGTCGTCCAGATATAGTCCGGGAACCAGTAGATTGCAAAGGCAAACAGAGTCGCGTACCCAAAGAAGCTGTACCGGCTCAGCGTCCAACCATTGGCGGGTGCCCGGTTTTGGGGTTCATGGAGGGCACGGAACAAGACCGTGGACGACAGGGATTGCGGCCAGATCAAGGCCGCGGGATACACGAGCCAGCGCCGACACATGCCAGCAAGGCCGAACCTAAACTGTCAGACAGATGTACAGGTGGGAGAGTGCAACTGGGATACTTACCCCATCATTTGCGACGTCAGGAGGTAGAGGAATGAGAATCCCGCCCCATAGTCCTTGCCCCAATATTGCGGCATAACGATGGCTACGAGGGAGCTTGAGGCGTAGGCGATTGAGGCACTGATGTTCACGCACTGGTTTGATCAGCCTTTGGGTACAAACGTCATTGGACATTTAGTGAATCCTACGATGGTAATGAATGCATGCTCCTTGATGCTAAATGGTCCCGGGTTCAAGTCAAAGGATAATCTTCCGAGTGGCACCCTCCATCGCGGTAGCCTCTCCCACCCGCGTCCGATGGGGAAGACGAGTAACTGAGCGACAACATATTGAACAGTGAGGGATGGCTAAACAGTTAGTTCCAGATACGACTCACGAATGGAGGTTCGCACTTACATATCGCAAACTGAAAAATTGATTGACCGCCGCGAAGACCATAACAAATATCGTTGTCAAAAACCATGCCCGAAATGCTGTGTCACATCAGTATGTTGGCCGATACCCTTGATTCGCCCGGACAGGGTTGACTAACTGTTGCATGGTAAGGTAGGATCATCAGTGTTTGGTACACAGGCAGCGACTTCTGGAACTGAATAGCTGCTGTCAGCAAACGGACAACCTGTGTCAGAACAGACAGGCAATGCTCACAGGGCGATTGGTCCCCCTCGACATTCCATTTGAAGGCCTCGAGAGGAGTGAGCTCCTTCTGTTCGGCGATAATATTCTGCCTTTTCAGGTCATCATTCTCCTCGAGCAGCTCGGCATCCAAGTCGGCGACACCGGCTTGCTTAGTCTCAATGGCATCTTTGCCCTCGTTTTCTGGGTGGTAGACGGAAGCCATGCCTGCTGCCTCTTGAGTAACAAAGAGGGCAACGTTTGGCGCAGGAGCGACCGAGTGAGCAAGCCTTTGTAGGGGATATGCACCGAGGCCGAAAGTATTACCCAGGAGCGGTCATAGACTCCGCGGATACCTGCATCTTATCTGTCACAACGATTGAGCAGGTACCACAAAAGTGGCAGGAGTAGCTGCAGTCTGGCGATAGTCCCACCGTAAATGATAACAACCCGCATGTCAAGCACACCATCCTATCGGGGGGGTACACTTAGCAGATTGGTTCCCTTGCTCATGACCCCAGCGGGCCAAGACCGACCGTGAAGCTCTAGCGGATGCAGTGTCACCAACCGTGATGGTTTCTGATAAGCTGCCGCTCATCCACGAGTCATATCCACTGCCAGTGGTGGCATCGGAGCGCCCGACACCGGATGGCGATCGTGCATATTCCGGCGTAATTCTGGAATCCCGCGCGAGGTTTTAGCCAGAGCAGCAGCCATGTGGCAGGCAGCAATCATTCAGGGTTGAAGAGCCCTACCAAACATCATTGGGGCCAACTCTTGCGTCTTCTATATTAGGTCTACTAATTCTGGTGGTCCGACGTTGATTCTGTCTTTTGGCGTTGGATGGCGTGCTGGAGCATCGCGTTGGCTGGCCTTATCGCCGAGGGCGCTGAGGGGCCCGGATGGAGCTAAGGATGGAAGCTAATCGATGGTCGATCGACCATCTCCTCCAAGCTTGTTAGCACGTTTATCTATCATCGGAGTCCAGCTCATTGGTCGCTAGACTCCGAATCCTAGTCAAGGTTGGTTGTTACTCTATTCCCCGCTTTTCGAGAGGAATTCTCCCGGGAGCCATCGCGCTCATGCCCTTGTCGCTCCCTGCAGTGGATGGCAATCGTGTGATCAACCCATGCTGATTTGTTCCCTATTGGAGTCAAAAATTGCGAATTGATCAGTTGGAGTGGGGTAGTACGCCGATTCAGGTCTTCTATTCACCGTCAGCCGACATCCTGGTTAGTCGAACGCAGCTAAGGCAACATTGAGATTTAGCGAGCTGACAGGTGACAGGATTTGGAGTTTCGCTCTGTTACTAAATTCTACATGACCTCCAAAACATCTCTGGTACAGTGTTCCCCATCACTTCTCTCGCATCCACAGTGGCTTGGTCTGGACGCCCAGTGATGACGAACACAATCAGTGCGTGGGTTGTTCTGCCCAGGCACGCGGAGTTGTATCCCAAGAGAGAAGGTCTGGCCAGTGCCCGCGGCCGCCAGCCTTAAAGGTTTTAGTCCAGGCAGATGGGGGGGGGAATGCCAGCGGACGGCTTCCAAGTCAAGGTCAATACACGACAAGCTTTGTAGACAAGATGCCACGGCCAAAGCTCACCTGTACTTAGAAGGCAGGAGAAACATTTAGCTCCTGATTGGGTTGCCTTGAGCCAGAAGGCGTCCGAGCGAGCGATAGCAGAACCTTCAGCTGCGGTCAACGCCGATCACCCTGGTGTCCCGGTCAGCTGGCCACATTCAGCCCAATGCTGCATATATACAAACAGTTGGCTGGTTATGTTTCTGAAATGATTTGTGCTGGACAGATACTTTGTCGAAAAATGTTAGTCGGCTGCCAGAGTTTTGCCGATCGCGCTGCGCAGAAATCAGTTGAAAAAAGCAACTCTTCCCCACAGTCAATCTGGGATGAGCGACTGCAATACCACTCCGGGGGAGTGTGAGCCGAGGCTGCATTATTACCATGCTCATAGGTCTCATTCTTGGTTCTTTCGTTATTGCATCCCTTGCACCGACCTGGTGTACCGTCTGATTTTGAGTGCAGCAAGGGTAAGGTTCTTATGAAAGCAAGTTATGCATTCACTAGGGATCCCCAACAACTCTCGGCTCTCTGTTTGTCTCAAATGCGGCAAAGCAAGGAGTGAAAATATAATAACCGGGTCCAGCAATAATTAATCCGCCCGGCGACGGCTGCGATGTCAAGAATATGCGCCTTAAAAGTGGTCTATCATAATGACCAGCAGGTACCATTCCGGTGTGCCGGACGGTCTGGTTGTTGCCGGAATATTTTATTGAAGTCGTCGCATACCATACTTTCACTACCTACACATCGACCTGAACTTGGAGGATGCTGTCTATAAGAACGATAGCCAGAGCCAAGCTGTGGGGACGATGGATGACATGGGCCGGACATAAGATCGGGGATAACGGTGGAGAGCGAAAAACGTCGTCGCAAACCAGTGCCTGCTCCTCCAACAGACGAGTTTAGCATTCTCTGAGTGTCTGTCTGAGCAGTGCGAGCTACCACTCATCTTGCACGTCGCATCTCTACGTGGATCAACCATGCGGGAAGCGGTAGGTGGACATGCGGCTGCTCACCGCGACTCCACATCACTGCCGCAGCAGATTGAGCTTGGGCTCGAGGATGTGTGGATTGGTGTGACCGATCCGAAGGAGAGGCGCAGGCTGCAGAACAGGTTAAATCAGAGGGCCCGAAGTAGGTTGGCAAACGAGTCTCTCCCAAGTGGGCTGGCTGACGATCCAAATAGGGCGCCGTCAGCACTTGGCTAAAGAGCTACCCAGAAGATCTGAGCGATATGATTCTCAGGCTTGGTCCACAACAGTATCGGCGCCCTATCAACTCGATTTACAATGCTTGGATGAACTCCGCATCTTTGGTCCGCTTGCCGCAAAATCCCGCAGTACCCTGCAGCAACTAGAAGCTATGGTGCATGTTGAGTTTGCACTTGGCTCACCACAGGCCGATTTGCGTTTGGGCGTGACTCGGTTAAACATTTTGCGGGCATTGTACACCAATGTTGACATTTTAGGTTATGATGCCAAAGATATGGCTGCCGATGAGGCGCTGTCAATGTTCGCCATGATTGGGCCACGATGTCTGGCAACAGCCGGTCGGGAGGCTGTCCTGCCTCCTGCATTGCAGCCTACAGAGATTCAACGCACTGTACCCCATCATCCCTGGCTCGACCTCATCCCCATTCCCGGGATGCGCGACAACCTCATTCTGATGGAAGATCTGATGGATGATCGCCAATTGTGTCGGGATATGTGCGGCTACCGCTCTCAGGTACCTCGGTCAGGGCATAGACGCCCTACAGGGATGGGAGAAACAGGAGTGATTGTGTGGAAAGATCCCTGGGATCCTGCTGGGTGGGAGATCACCGAGACCTTCTTCCAGCTGTGGGGGTGGTCCGTCAAGGATTGCTGGGGTTTGTTTAGTTCGACCAATGCATGGCGGATGCGCCGGGGAGAGAGACCACTCTTTGCAATACGTTCTACCGATAGCTATTAGTGGAGTGGGAATGCATCTAGTACTTTTAGATTATACTTTGCCATCCGTCGGTTTGATCATCTGGATGAGGTGTCACTGGATCGAACTATAACTACCCTTTACTCCTGGTAGTAAATGAACCGGTAATAGTCGTATGAATATATATCTGGCAATCCAGGGTGAAGTCAGTAACAGATTTCATCACCTGGCGACTGTCAGTGGGTACTGTAAACCAACGAGCCTCAACCTGCTATACGAATATCGAAGCAGTGAGACAGAGACAACACAGGGCTCCGACGATGAAGCGTATAGGTGATCTGCATACCCTCTACTGTGTATCATCAGGTGAAGCCAGCCAGCCATTATTGCGAGGAGAAACCGCTCCTTTCCCAATCCAGCCTAGTGGGAGTGCGGATGATAGCATTTAGCGCTGCACTAACCCCCTTGGGAGGGTGACCTAACCGGAGGCGGTTAGCTGATCGGATTCGTGTGACGATTTTGAAGCCTGAGGCACCAATGCCAGAAATGGAATGACAGCCAGACGACCTGCGTGAAGAGCCCTTGGGATATCATCAGCCAGAGACAGGATTAGTCCCGTTATCGCTGCTGTCGTGAAACATTAAAAGGTGGACACCAATGAATCCCACTGACACGGTTGCGAGTGGGATTGGGCATCACTGCGGGTCGAGCAAATGGGTAGTACAGAAAAAGCACATTGCTGCAGACATGCAGAGATACATTTTCATGACAGATATCCGTTCATCGATTTGATAACATTATATCATGATAGGACATACGGATTGCCAAAAGCAAGATACCAGTTGATATACATACAATCCCAGCTCCCAACACCAGACGCCTCCATCGTGCTTATTTTATTGATATTATACACCATGTTGATCAAACGTACCCATTCCACACTTTAAAATTAATCCTTCTTCTGGTGGCTCGGTGCACGACCGACTCTGTTCTCTCCCGTCTGTCCGCCAACCATGGTATGGATGTCCTTTTGCGAATACAGCTTCTCCTCCTTGCTGGGCGATTGGGCGCGGAAGAACATCCAACCGCCGGCGATCATTCCGATCACACTGAAGATGGCAATGTTGCGGGAACTGCAGTGGTACTGTCAGTGTCTATGCTGACACAGTCAAAGATGCAGAAAGCAGTGACGTACCGAACAGAGGGCGGGTGACCGCCAGTAAGACCTCCAGCAGCAGCCATTGTGTTTGATGAGTAGAAAGCGATGTGGAATAGTGATACTAGTGATCCACTAGTGAGTAATGCGATATAACTGTGAACGAACCTGTTGATTACAAGCAACGAGGGCCTCCTCAATGCTAATATATCTCTGGATACGATGGCGGATCGGTGACGTCAAAATTAAGCGTCCGTCGGGAGAGCGACAGTCGGTTCGTGTTCCGGCGGATAAGCTTATAACCTCGTCGTCTCTTCACAAGCCAGCTGCTACTTTACGAGCTTGCGTCAGGGCGACGTTATCATGGATGGACCAACGGGATCATGTCCTGCAATGGCAGTTTCCCTCATTATGTAACTGCGCGGTAGGAGATCGTATAATGGGCTGTCGCTCATCCTCTAGACCATTCACAGCAATTACTAAATAGACATATCAGATGAAGTTACAATTCTGATCGACAGGACTGACAGGAGCCCTATCCAATGGATAGTTTGCTAATGATAATATTAACTGGTTGAGCACAGTGCGTCGTAAGGCATACTAGTCACAAACGTCCTCATCCAGACACGGAACAGATTAACTACAATAGCAACTAAACTCACAGCAATACAAGTAATCCAAAGTACATTATACAATCCAAAACAATGCAATTCATTCAAGCTTCACACAGTCAACTAAAAAAGAGTCTAGCCCAGTATCGACCCTCGCCGATCGATAAAGTGCGGCAACGGAAGCTATACAACCCACCGACGTCATCGAGTCCTTAACGCGGCGATCGATCGATCCACAATTCCAGCCATTCTCAACAATTCCAATGTTATCAGAAAATCCCCGACATTCACAATTTTCCCCCACCGAACCAAACCAGAGCGCGACAGATATACACAATAGAATGGAAGTACTGTACACCAAACCTCAATCTTCCCCTTACTTCTTCGGAGGACCGCAGTAAGTACACTCACCTAAAACCATCCCATGCAGTCGTATTTAACAAACAACCCAAGACCCTGGTCCTCCTTCTCCTGGGCCTCCTCTGATGACCGCGTCCGCGGCGGCTCCTCACATTCCTGCCTCACCGTCAACAAAGACACCAACACCGCTACCTTCCACGGCAATCTCGACATCAAGACCCTCGGCGGAGCAGGCTTCGCCTCGCAACACACTGCCAGCACCACTGAATTATGGGATCTTAGTAGCTACGCTGGACTGGAACTATCTATCCCTAAAAGTGATGGACACACGTATACGTTGAATTTGAGGGATGAACTGCAGGATCCTCGACCGGATGGACGCCAACGGAGCGGGTTGGTCTGGGAGGCGAAGTTCAAGGTCGAGAAGGGACAGATGAAGGTGAGGTTGGCATGGAAGGAGTTTCGGCCGACGTACCGTGGGAGGGAGGTTCATATGGGGAGACCGTTGATCTTGGCGGGGGTGAAGAGGTTCGAGATTATGATTCGGAGGTGAGTCCCTTTCTTTTGAATGAGATTGGTATGGTGCTGACCTGGTGGTGATAGTTTCTTTGGGGAACAGGAAGGAGATTTTGAATTGGAAATAGAGTCGATCAAGGGCATTGAGAAAGAAAAGGGGCGGTATCGGGATGACCCGAATGACAGTGAAGACGATGAGAAATACTTTGATGAGAAGCAGCAGCTTTACAGTGAGGATGAAGACACTGGATTAGGCTGGCTATGCTGTGGAATATGCTAGATTGCCTCTAATAGTCTACTGATACGCGTTAAATCGAACAGGTATCATCTGCTCATAGTTCAGCGCTTTCCGCATACTCTCCCGTCTTCACGAACGTCTCAATAACGCGAATCAACCGACCCAACTTGACGGCATCCTCCGCTCCCACGGTCAAGGCCGCATAACTGATCTCTTTCTTCGAGTCAATGACCCATGCGCTTATGATCAACTTTCCTTGTGCGATCTCCACCGCAAACTGTTCCTCAAACAGACTTCGTGAACACGGAATGAGTAAGCGTGAGAGAACCGCCGCTTCATATAGCCCGCGCTGCATGAAATGATTCTTAAGGAGCCCCAAATGGTAAGATCCAGTAACGCGTGGATTGACGTCGACAATCAAAAGCTCCCCATTCGCGTCCGTCATGATATCAGCTCCTGCCGGTCCGTAGTACCCTTTGCTGTGCAGGGCTTTAGCCAAAGCTTCTATCGTAGATTTATACCGATCCTGGAACATGGGTTGCAAAGGGTACGACACGCACCCACCATTCCAAACTCCTTCCTGGTCGAAACGTTGCTGAGATGTTGCCAGGTACACTGGCCGGCCCTTCTTTGTAACGAAGAATGTCACTCCATGGGCCTCCCCTGGTATTAGCTCCTGGATCACGAAGCTTGCAGGATACAATCGCTCATGCTCTTCATTGATTTTCTCAAGCACGTCTTTGAGGATGCTCCGCAACTCAATCACAGCAGTCTCTCTTTCTGACTCACGTCGGATGACGTATGTTCCATAGCCCGAGGTAGCAATCGATACTTTCACCACAAACGGGAGCCCTTGCTGCTGAACAGCTTGCAGCATCCTTTCGACCTCTGCATCGGCGCCTGCTTTCCAAGACTTGATCGGTAGCGGGTCGATGATCTTGGATTTTGGTGTTGGCAGGCCGCTCACTGCTAACCAGCGCTTGGACAGGACCTCGTAAAGCATCTCTGGATCCACTGCATGATCGAACCTTGTGCAAGTGTGATCCTGGGGAACAATAAATACTGCACGCGAGTCGGGGGCTAACTGGCAATCGTGCATACCCCTGATAAATCGCACTTCAGGCCGTTGATCCGGGCTCAATTGATCGTAAAGGCGCACTACTTCGTCCTGAGAGGTTGTCAAGATGTTTGGAAGGTCTTCACCTCCATTCCCACTCAGATCAATCATCGCAACAGGGGTACAACCAGCGATGAAAGAATATCGTTGAGCGATACTGCGCTTCTGTAGATTCGGCGCCTCCCCTTTTGTATGCGCACCAGGAAAGTTGGCAGCGTACACGAACCGTGCACCCGAAGGCAAGTTAATCTGGTCTCGGGGAAACTTGCACGGGTGATCATAGGCGAGAACAATGTTTTGTGGGGTATCATTGTCCAATGAGTATAGGTCATGCAAGGTACAGTCGAGCGTGATAGGGACTTTGGTAATGGGTGCCTTAGTCGAGGGATATGGCTCTGGCGGCACCAGTGGCAGTGGCTGGATGAGTGTCACAGCAGTCATGGTTTCAGTCAATTGAGAGCCTTGATGTTGTTTTCCTTGCACGTCTCTTTGATAGTTTCACCTGAGCCTCCAGTCCATGGGGATTTATGCGAGAGCCATCTTCATTCAGCCATAACACTTGCCCCATTGCCCAGAACAACGACATCAGGGCTGCCTAACCAGAATGGTTTCCTGTAGTTAGTCGACGTCAAGAGACGTCATGAGGGAAGTTGATTACCGTTCGCGGTCGAAATTTCCGCGGAAGTTCAAATCAAACTCGCCGCGGACCGAACCATCATGTAGCCTACCAGACAGCTAGATAACCAAAGATAGTACCAGTAGTGAAGCCGGTAGATTTCTCTTGGAGTCATTGATCCTTTTCCCCGTGCAGCAAGTGGGCGGGCGATTTCCCCACGCCTGAGATGGGTCCTGCAGATCGATGCAACCTTGGGACGTTGTGGGCTCGGGTATATCGGGACCCGCATTTGGCAGGCTAAGATGTACCAATATGTTCGTGAAGATCCTGTGTGAAAAAGTTTCAGCTTCAATAAACGTCGCATTCAAGGTCCCATTCAATCACTCATTTCAACATAATAAATAACTCTGTACAGCCAATTGAGCTGTTACACTGAAAGTGGAATTTTGGGCTGGGGAGAACGGGAAAGTGGGAAGAAAGCGTGAAGGGAAGGAAAGTATCATCGAAGACGCCCATCTGTTGGCTCCACCAGTGCAATGACTAGTTGCCTACTGGGGCAGGGGTGGCTTTCCTCAGTAGTCTAACCCTACCATTCTGCAAACCACTGGATTGATTAGACTCGCAGCAAAGCTCTTTAGCTAGTCATGTACGGGATTGGTTTCCGCTCTGTTCTCTCACACTTCCGGAAATGGTCGACAGCTACCGCAGGCGTCCAGGGTGGCTTCATGCCTATTGTAACCCTCTTCAACATATCCAATAATGGCCAGGGGCTCCACTATGGACAATGAAATGTCAGGATGCTCTCTAGCGTGGCCCGTGCCTTTGCTTGGGCTGATATTGAACCATGGCTTAATGGCGCACATCAACCATGGCGTCTTCGCTGAGACTCTCGGAGCTGTAGGTTAGCAGTACCGAATCACAAACAAGGAGACCATAGAAACCCGTACATTAGCCATCCATTTCCACCAGAGCATACGTCAAAGTCATTTGACACCCCCCTGCTTCTCACCCCCTGAGTAAGGACTTTGTTGGACGCACAAGAAGCGGCCCATTGAATCTTGGTATCATCTCGGTGTCCCCGAAACTCTAGACTGCATTCCGCACGGAGAGAAGCGAGTTCACCTATTCAGCTCACACTGCGGTAGCATCTCACCAACGTGAATTTCACATCAAAGCTGAGATCACACGATTACATACCCGGTTCGCCGAAAATTGAATGTAGTCATTCACCGGAGGCAAATGGCATGATGTTCAATGTCGTTCCAGAGGGAGAGGTCAGCTGTACAAATGGATCGAGCCATAAGAGCTGGCCTTCCTCATTATAAGCTTACATCTTGGCAGCTAAATTAGCTTTCAGAGTCAGAACTAAGCCAGCCTGTGTGACGTCCTGACTGTACGTAGACGTTCAAGGCACCTGCAACGGACAATCATGTTATGATTCATGCAGTCCGACACCCTCCACTCACCATGGACATCCGGCGCAGATATGGGTATACCATAATTAGGGCCACCGGGATGTTCCATTTGCCTTTGCACAACATAGCCATGGAATATGTAGGAGCCCAGCGGGCTTGAAATACATCTGGAAAGGCCTTGGTCGCCCGGCCTTCGGAGGATAGCCCATAAGGTCGACTGCCGTAACCTCCGCTTGTTGCACAAGCCTTGAATCTGGGGAGGATGACTGGGGGTGTGTAACAACCCCATACTCTGAACTGACGACTCTAACCTTCTCACCATCTTGGCATCGGAAGTTCCTGCGCCAACGAGGGGTTATTGCATGAGCAGCGATAGTAAACTTGATCCCAAGCGTCAGAGGGATGTTCCGGATACTCTCCGAATGGAACCGAGCCAGTACACCCTCTGAGAGAACAAGATTCTATTAACAAGTTGTAATACAGCGGTAGTCATGCGTTGGAGGGGAAGAAACCTTTGTTTGACTTGTCAATCAACTGCGGCTTAACGAGAAGCTTATATAGAGACCTTTGGCTTGCCTCAGAAGGCATCATTCTCAAGCTCGATCACGACAGGACCCACCAACAGATCAACAGCCCAATAGTTAAGCTCCATTATGCATGTACTGCTTCTGCTCATTTTGATGACATGCTAACAAGCCAATTAGCATCAACATGAGATTTACCTTGCTTGCATCTATGGCCCTCCTGGGTCTTGCCCTGGCTGCTGCAACGGAGCCCAACACCGACGACAACGGTAGTACCAAGGTCACTGATGGCACTCTTGATGTATGAGCCCTCATCCACATCCTCATCTGCAAATATAATCGTCGTTGACTTACCAGGTGAATTATTGTGGCGAACGTTGCGAATACGACTGGGAATGTCGTCGCGGAAACCGCTGCCACGAATGCCGAAAGCAGCACCATGAGGTGAGTAAATCTTGTTCACTGCTAGGTTGCTTATTTACTGAGATCTACTAGCGCTATGGCCGCTGCCGCGAGCGATATGACTGAGACGGTAGTCGAAAACGCCTGGTAAGGTAATGTCTCCGGGACATGGCTGATGGCGGATTGAATGGTGAAATTGAAACATTGTCTTTATCTATGCTCAGGCACCGAAGGAATGATATTCTCGCTCAATATATATCCCGTACAACGTTATACAGCAGATGGAATCGTATTACTGCTTCCACGCTGCAGGGAACCCGACTGCAGTGGAAGGAATATACAATGCGCGAGCCACAGGCGAGTGGACCTTGTATCTGGGGTACTAGTTGGGACATGTCAAGAAGTACCGTTCACGAGGTTGACAGTGGAGAAGATGAATGTAGACAGACCTATGAGGGGTAGTGAGTTGTATGATATCTGGACCGAGTGAACATTGCAGCGCAAGAAATGTCAATATATTGTCGATGAGTAGAGTAGTCTACTAGCACTTGGATAGAAGGATCTAGACTGTGCCAAAACTTGGAAGTTGTGCTGGCGGACTGTATTTATTGAAGATACATAAGACCAGTTCATGAAACGCGTCTGATGTGTGAAATGTTGGGTGTGACTGGTCTATGTGATACGGAATTATTCCGGCATCGGATATCACCTCAACGTAGCCGAGGAAGTGCATGTATAAAGGCCATCAAATGGCCTCTTCTATTGAATATACTGAACCTACAATTATCCACAATGCGAGTCTACTCATCGATCGACTCCAGCAATGCCCTCGCCTTCCACAACGGTCGCGTATATACCATCAACAGCGACCAACCCTGGGCCGAGGCATTCATTGTATCCCCGACGGGGATCATCGAACACATTGGTAGGAACGCAGATATCTTGGAAATAGCCTCGGCTCGCGGCCTCATCCAATATGACCTTCGCCAGCGCTTCGTCATGCCGGGCATCCACGACGCCCATACCCACCTTCTCGTCGCCGGCCTCCAAGCGCTGAACGAAGCCCGCATCGGCTTCGACTCCACACCCGACAACCTCACGTCTCGACTCGCGAAGGGTTCGTGCGCATGCGTCTACGCTAATGTCACAGGGGACTGGCTTATCGGAAACTTCTACCAGGCCAGCCATTTCCCCAACGGCGTGCCCGATCGCAAATACCTAGATGGTCAGTACCCGGACCAACCCGTGCTCATCCGCGAAGTCTCCTGCCATCGAATCTTACTGAACACGGCCGGGCTCATTCGTGCGGGAATCGATCCTAATGGTGCCCCGGATCCAGATGGCGGGTACTACGTCCGCCGACAAGACGGGATAACTCTGACGGGGGAAGTAGTGGAGAACGCCATGACAGCTGTCTTTGACTGTCTGCCCATTCCGCCCTTGGCGCATGTCAAACGCGCGATCCACCATGCGGTGTCTATATGCCACAAATTTGGGATCACGTCGTGCCAGGAAGCGTCGGCGAATACCCTGTACCTACATGCTGTGCGAGAATTGGAGTTGGAGAACCGGCTGGATCTGGATATCCATACGCATATTGTGTCAGCACCGGTATACTTTGCCATGGAGCCACAGGACAGCCTGGCTGGATTGATCGATGTGGCGGAGGGGTTCAGAAGCCGACATGTGCATACTCAATTTGTGAAGTTCTGGCTGGATGGCGCACCTCTGCCTCCGGAATTCACGCAGGCGGATCTGGATGCGAATGGTCAGCCAATCCCCACACATTTGGCGGTGGATAAGGATTTCCTCTATAAAGCTGTGAAAAAATACGATGGCCGGGGCATGACATGTAAACTGCACGTCGCCGGCGAAGGATCTGCTCGACTCGCGCTGGATGTCATCGCCAAGGTCCGGGAAGGGAATCCGGCTGGTCCCAGACACGAGCTTGCCCATTGCAATGCCGTGCACAAAGGTATGTTTATTGCAGCTTTCTGTATGGTTTCACGGACTAATAAAGTGTCAGATGACATCGCGCGGTTTGCTCCGTTAAACGTGACGGCGGAAATGTCACCCGCCATCTTCCATCACGATGTAGTGGAAGAGTATCCCGAACTCAACAAATGGGCGTTCAACGGGGTGCTTGCGTCGGGCGCACTCATGACCATTGGCTCGGACTGGATGCTCCCTGAGACGCCATCATTATTTGATGCACTTGCTGCGATTGTTGAACGCGTCCGATACAAACCTGGAGGGAAATGCCGGCGCCTCGGGTTGGGAGAGACGGCGATGCAACGCGGAGGAGAGATCCTTTGTCGCGTGCTGACGCTCAGCGGAGCAGAGGCTGTTGGGGCGCATCATCGCACTGGCAGTTTGGAAGTGGGCAAGGTGGCCAATTTCATTGTTGTTGATCGGGATTTGAGCCAAGGGAATTTCAAGTGTGCGAACGTGCTGGAGACGTGGTTTGAGGGGAGGAAGGTGTACCAGGCGTAAGGCTGACGGAGATTGTACGTCCTGCCAACCAGTAAGTAGCGTTGGTCAAACTGTTGAATGGAATCATTATTGAATCGAGGCCGCGTACACACCATTTACAACTGTTGCTGCCTGTTGGAACCCCAACGTTAAGCCAGCGTCTATATAGCCAGGGTCCCCGCACTAACACAACTAACCGAACCGGGCTGAACCTCAACACCCTTCATAATCTTACCTCTGAACACCACAGACATGCCTGATAATACCCAGCTGCTCGAGTTTATAGCGCAAAAGCGTTTCCACCAGCGGATTGTCTTGCCTGCTACTACAGAGCATGGGCGTCTCGCGGTTACCTACGCAGACATCGGGCCCCAAACAAAGAAAGATGGCTCACCCACCCCAACTATGCTGCTGATTCAGGGGATGGCAGGATCACGGCTCTGGTGCTGCCAGAAAGACCACCTAGCCAACAAACTGGGGGTCAGAATGTTATCCATCGACCGGTATTCTTTTTCACCAATATCTACCGTTCATAAATGAAAGCTGACAACATAGGCCCGGCATTGGCGGGTCAACTCCCGTCCCCCCTGAAAAACGAGTCAAAGTATGGCTGGAAACAGTGTCAGCTGTGCTGGAACATCTATCCATCAAGCATGTCGTCCCGATATCTCACAGTGCCGGCACTATCTACCTCTTGAATCTACTGTCTCGTCGGCGCGACCTTCTCTGGCCGAAAATGCCATTGGCAGTACTGATGGGTTAGCTTGTTTTCTGCTATCAATCAAACTCACAGGCAGGCTAACATTCGCAGCGCCGTGGGTGGAGCCCAAATACTCGGACATTCTCTCCTTACAAATGGCCAAGATGCTGCCTACTGGCGTCCTGAAGCAATGGAACAAGGTGATGAAATTCGTGGTCACCAAAGCAGCGCCTTCTCTCAGTTCGAGTGTGGATATTCTCTCCTCGATGGGCGGCAGTATCCCCCGTGGGTCCACAGAAGACATTAATCACAGTGAACCCAACCTCACGGCAGATGAGATAGGCCCACGGACCGCCAAACAGTTGGAGAACTTGTGCGTTGAGTATATTTTCCTGGAAGATACCACAGGAATGAACGATGAGGCTGTCGTCTGCCTGAAGAAGACAGCCGGGTTGTGGGGAGCCTGCGAAGATCTGCCGATCTATATCCGCTGGCTGGTGCAGGCCGAAGAATGGTACAAACAAGGCCACCCGGAGGAGCAGAAACCTTTGCAGGTCAAGGCCATTTTTGCAGAGAAGGATGGGATGATTGGACCCCAAGGACAGAAATACTTCGAGAACTGCTTCGCCCCTATCAATCTCGATAATGTGGTTTCTTTTCAGTCGGTCATGGAGAAAGGGACAGGACATGACACCCTCTGGGCCTCGGAAACAGGAGCATTTCTGAAGGTGCTGAAAGATGTTAAAGACGCAATGTCCCAATGATTTTGTCCTTGAAAGCCAGCATGATGAATGGGCATTCCCTCTCTCTTTGTGCTGCTGACTTGGACTGCATGAAGAGCTGGCGCCCATCCGAATATCCGAGAATGACCCATTTGTCAGCAAAACCCGAACCCGAAAATGTCACCACCGGAGGGTCAATTAATAATTCATTCTAACCTCAATGACGCGCTGGGTATAAAACCCATCCCGCCATTGTTCATCATGTCTCATTCGCTACAGCAATTGCTTTTGATTCCCTTTCTTCAGATCTCCTCTTCGCCATGGGTTCCGTGAATCAAGCCCCCCGTGTGATTCCCTCCACCGAGACGCCCTACTTCACCCCCGCCAACAACGGCGGCGAGGCCCTCAACCCCGCCGATCCCAACACTCCCACAC
The DNA here is from genome assembly GCF_003344945.1 of Aspergillus welwitschiae. Classification (NCBI taxonomy): domain Eukaryota; kingdom Fungi; phylum Ascomycota; class Eurotiomycetes; order Eurotiales; family Aspergillaceae; genus Aspergillus; species Aspergillus welwitschiae. The sequence goes on from NW_020798732.1 coordinate 142,226, forward strand.
TCTTCCGCCCCTTGAAGATTCGCGATGTGACCCTTAAGAACCGCGTCGTCGTCTCGCCCATGTGCATGTACTCCGCCGAAAGCGATCCCTCCTCTCCCTTCGTCGGCGCCCTCACGGATTACCACATTGCCCACCTGGGCCAATTCGCTCTGAAAGGCGCCGGTCTCGTCTTCGTCGAAGCCCAGGCTGTCCAGCCCAACGGGCGCATTTCCCCCAACGATGCGGGTCTGTGGGAACTTTCCCCGGAATCGGAACAATTCAAGAGTCTGCAGCGCGTGGTGCGCTTCTGTCACAGCCAGGGTGCCAAGGTAGCCGTCCAGCTCGCCCACGCGGGTCGCAAGGCGAGCGTACTCCCTCCGTGGATTGGCGTGCAGGCCAAGAAGCCCTGCGTCAAGGCGGACGAGAGCACGGGCGGATTCCCGTCCGACGTGGTCGGGCCCAGCGGTGGTGCGGACCAGGCCTGGGATGGAACTGGCGAGGGATACTGGGCGCCTCGGGCCTTGACGGTCGAGGAGATCAAGGAGATAGTGCAAGCCTTCGCCAAGAGTGCGGAGACCGCTATACGGGCTGGTGTTGACGTGATCGAAGTCCACGCTGCTCACGGATATCTGATCAACCAGTTCTTGAGCCCGGTGACCAACAAGCGGACGGACGAGTATGGAGGCAGCTTCGAGAACCGCACGCGCATTCTCCGGGAAGTCATGACGGCCATTCGGGCGGCCGTCCCCAGCGGTACCCCATTGTTCCTGAGAATTAGCGCAACGGAATGGCTGGACGGACAAGATGTTGCGGCGGAATCGGGCAGCTGGAACGTCGACAGCTCGCTCAAGCTTTTGCCGCTGCTTCCGGAACTCGGAGTCGACCTCTTGGATGTCAGCTCCGGGGGTAACCACCATAGCCAGAAGATTAACATCCACACCAACTATCACATTGACTTGGCCGCACAGTTGCGCAAAGCCATCCATGCGACCGGCGGGAAGACGCTGGTGGGCGCGGTCGGATTCATCACCGAAGCCGACCAGGCTCGGGGACTCGTGGAAGGCGCCGACGAGGCTCAGGCCGCCAATGCGACGGTATCTGGACCGGAGCCCGTGGCAGATTTGGTGTTGATGGCACGGCAATTCATGCGTGAGCCGGAGTGGGTGATGAACGCGGCGAAGAAGCTGGGAGCAAAGGTGGAAGTGCCGGTGCAGTTCTGGCGGGCTGGACTGGTTTGATCAATGTGCGATCTAGATATTAGACTAGATTATAGACCTAAATAATCAAGTATCGCAATAGAGAGAGAGCTAAGAAATTTACTACTCCGCAGCGACATCTGAATTGCCGAGCCGACCCGAGCAAGACGGCGGCACACGGAGACCTCCGAGCAGGGCAGGATCAGAGCAGAGCTACTTACTCCTTCGGGATAGCATCGCGCAATCCAGAACCTTGGGGGCGCCACCGACTAATGGATAGTTGCTATTTAGCTGCAGTTGGGGTAAGCCTAACTAGTTAAGTAGCTACTTATTAATGATTGATTTCTCCCACCCACCATTCACTACCCCGCAGTTCCCTCTCTCCGACATCAACCAACAACTTCCCCATCCCTTGATTCCCTTCCATACCCTCCCACCCGCACTATTAACCATGGCTCTCAAACCCGGCGATTCCTTCCCTTCGGATGTTGTCTTCCAGTGCGTTTAATAATGTATAAGTAGTCTCAATATATATCTAACAAACAGCCAGGTACATTCCCTGGAGCGAAGACAAGGGCGAGATCACCGCATGCGGCATCCCTATTAACTACAACGCCTCGAAAGAATGGGCCGATAAGAAGGTTGTTCTATTCTCCGTTCCAGGTATGGTCCCACCCCGATATACTGGTTGATATAATTTCCCGACCAACAGAATATTTATGATAGGTGCCTTCACCCCCACCTGCTCCATCAACCATGTCCCCGGCTACATCCAGAACCTTCCTCAGCTGAAGGAGAAGGGCGTGCAAGTCGTTGCCGTGATCGCGTCCAATGATCCTTTTGTCATGAGCGCTTGGGGAAAGGCGAATAATGTCAAGGGTGATGATATTGTGAGTTTTAAAGCCCCCCTTTGGCATTACTTTTGTTGTTCTACTGTTCCTTGGCTCATGGTGTTTTGATGATAGCTTTTCCTGACTGACCCCGATGCGCGCTTCTCCAACACCCTTGGCTGGGCGAGTGGTGGTCGCACCGGGCGGTTTGCCATCGTCATTGATCATGGCAAGGTGACCTATGCGCAGATTGAGACTGAGAAGGGTGCTGTTAAGGTATGTTCCTCCTTTATCTTTCCGCCTTGTTAGGTGTTGGGAAGTGTATACTGATAGATGTAGGTCTCCGGCGCTGATGCTATCCTGGCGAATTTGTGAATGTTGAGCGTTCACTATATGTGCTGCAGTAGAATCACCATGCTGCCATTTGTCATGTTCCTTCTTAGCGAGTGAGCAAGTCACGATAGCTAGTCACGAATCTTAAGTTCTTTGGAAATAATCTCGACATTTCACTAGCACTCCCTTTATGGCATATGAGGATATTAATGCGATGGATTCTTCCAACCCATGATTGAACCAACAGAGCCTGCAAGAATCTTTGAGTGGATTGCAGGTTAACTTTCTACCATCATATATTTCGCCCTCACTCCAGCCTCAGAGCCTGACTCGGTACCAACTGACCCTTGCCTGCCACCAATTCTACGGAATGAGAAGTGTCAGCTTTGAAAGTGTATATGTTCTTAAACTGACGGTGGAGCCCGGGGCATATGGAAGATGGCACGGACTTATGTACCTCTCTAACGGGGCCAGTCGCAAAAGCCTCAGAAGAATACATGGACCAAAGTGCACAAGTTTTATCAACGGGGGTTGTTATGTGAGTAGTGGCAGCGGAGAATTGGGACCGGCCTATAGCGAAGTTTCCAGGTCATTTGGGGGTAGATTGGTAGCGCTCCACAAGAACTAACATATGAATCAATCTCGTTATTCTTGTCCCTTGAGTACATTTACTGTGTCTCAATTAAACTTGCGGTACTAATTGCAGGTGGATGAGGAAGGGATATGTCAGAAGCGAAGTGGCATACTACGAAGGTAGTATATGTTCATCTCCAAAGATAGAACCGCCGTGCTAAATTGCTCGAGTCAGTCATGAAGTAATTCTTACGCGACCATACATCGACCCGACTCCGTTAAGATACTCTATCTATACTCCGTATCGAGGCAATCCGATCAGCGAGCTAGTCCCACAGCCCATCAGACTATTGCGGTCACCCGGACAAATGGAGAGATAGACAACCGGGTCCTCGCACTAAAATGCTGACAGGATTATCAATCTTAGCCGGACATAAGCATACTGTCTCCGCAGCCAGTAGCAGCACTCAAATGCACCAGCATGCCTTGATTTGAAGCAATAGAAAACCGCCGACCAGGATCGAAGCCAACTGAATGATAAACCCTTCAGGGATCGATGCCTGACGCTAGTCCCTTCGGGGGAAAGTCTCCTATGCCCCTCAGTGATTATTCAGCACTCACCCCCACCAGAGCTTCGCCTGTTTAGTGTTATGATGAAACCCCGCCATGGACCTTTTAAATACGATCCCTTTCCTCACAAAGTAGCAGACTTCATACCCCTCAATTGACATTCAATTAACAAGATAACAATACAATCATAATGGCCCCCAAAGTCCTCGTCGTCCTCAGCTCCCACGACCACCACAATGCCAACAACGAACCCACCGGCTGGTTCCTGGTACGTCCCTCCTCCTTCCCTTCTCAACCCGTATACCCTCACCACTAACATGATCACAATTCTATAGCCCGAATTCGCCCACCCCTGGGATGTCCTCCACTCCAAGACCGAGCTCGTAATCGCCTCCCCGGCCGGCGGCAAAGCCCCACTGGACCCGGGCTCCATTGAAATGTTCAAGGAGGACCCTGTGTCCCAGAAATTCCTCAAGGAGCAGGAATCCCTCTGGACCAACACCGTCAAGCTGTCGGATGTTGTGTCCCGGGTTTCTGAATTCGATGCCATCTTCTACGTTGGTGGTCATGGACGTATGTATTCCTTCATACCCTACTACTTCCCTCCATATAGAGAGAGAGCGAAATGCTGAGAATGGTATAGCCATGTACGACCTCTACAGCGACAAGACCTCCCTGGCCCTTATCCAGGCCTTCGCTGTGGCTAAGAAGCCCGTCGCAGCTGTGTGCCATGGTCCCGCGGTGCTGGTGAACGCTACTACGCCCTCCGGAACCGCGTTGCTGAAGGGTGCCGAGGTCACTGCGTTCTCGAATACCGAGGAGGATCAGGTGCAGTTGAGCTCTATCATGCCGTTTATGTTGGAGGATGAGGTGAAGCGCGTGGGAGCTACGTTTGTCAAGGCTGAGCAGCCGTGGGCTGAGAAGGTGGTCGTGTCGCAGGTTGCTGAGCTCGGTGGTGCAGTGATTACCGGTCAGAACCCGGCTAGTGCGACTGGGGTCGGAAAGGCCATTTTGACGGCTTTGGGGTTGTAAGTGGAGTCTGTGTGATGTGAGGTTGTAATGGTGGGTTGTTATGGATAATGTAATTCCGACATAATGAGAGTGATATATGCTATGTTGTTTTACATATCGACTTACGGTGGTGCTAATATTGAGTGTGATTGACAAATCTAAATCTCTCATCTAAAGTTGATCAACAGTATTGCACTCCTGAACGCCCAGACTGTCTTAGGTCATGGAGATACACAGACTTGGGAACCAAGTACACGACGGCAACGCTTTTTAACCCTGCTTGACAAATTGCTCCTGAACCTCCAAACTATGCTTCGCGAACCGGCTCTTCGCGCGGATCCGCTCCCCATAAAACACAAACAATAACGGCACACTACAGAACACCGTTGCCAATGCCGCCAACAATGAAGCTGCGACATTCGCTCCTAGCCCGTCAAACATCTGCCGCGTGAAGAGCGGAAATGCCCCCGACATCCCTGCTCGGACCAATTGCACCGCCGCTGTGCCACTTGCTGAATAGCTCAGATAACTATCGGCCAGATAGCCGTATAGAACGGTGTCGAATTCATTCAAGGCATATCCAATCAACACCAGGGAGATCGTAGGGACAATCCAGTGGATATCTTCTGCCCGCGGGGGAATCGTCCATGCGAACCACCAGAGCCCAATCGCAAAGGCAGGAGCCCCAATGGCCAGTCCGGTCAGTTTATCTTCTGGTTTGACGGGCTCGGAGGCTGCGTGTTTGGCGTCGATGATTCGAAAGTCGAGGATGCGAGTGAGAGTGCTGAAACAAACACCAACACCCACGGCGAGGAAAGGGAGAGCGGCAGCTGATGGAGTGAAACCCATGCTCTCGTAGATAGGCTGGAGTGCCTCGGTGAAGATATAGACCAAAGCGAAGGAGAACGCGATCATCATGGCCATCGTGAAGATGAGAAGCTCACCGAAGAAGAGCTGCAGGGGTCGGAACAGCGAGACCTTGACGAAGGTGCGGAGGTCGGGGGAGTGATCGTGATTAAGAGGCTGGAGGCTGTCGTGGCCCGTTTCGTGGCGGATGCGTGAGACCTCTTTGGCCAGGAGCAGGGCGGGCCGTGATTCCCGGATGAGCAGGAAGAACGCGCTCATGACAGCCAGGATGATCGTATATATGTAAAACACCCAGCGCCTACTCAGTCAGAGCTTGTCTCGCGAAACGGATCAGAAGACATACCAGTGTAGGATTTCAACAACAAGGATGCTGATGATTGGGCCGATTAGAAGACCGACGTTCGAGGCAATGGTCCAGAGGAAAGTGGTCCAGATGCGAGATCGGGAGTTGAACATGTCCTCATTGCTGCCGCTGCCAACAGTGTATGGAATAGCACTCAAGAAGCCACCGATGATGCGACAGATGACCACGGCGACTAATGAATGAACAAGCCCAATTATTAGGCAACACACCGCACTACCGGTGCTGCTGATAAAATATAGCTTTTTGCGTCCAAAGCACTCGGACCACGGAGGGAAGACAATCGCGCCGACAACCTGCCCCATGAGGAATCTATGAGGTCAGTCAGGTACTATCAGAAGTCTGGAAGAACGTACAATGTCACAAAGCAAAAGGTGCACAAAGTATTTCCAATATTGTATTCACTTTGAGCCTCTGAAGCCGCCGATGTCTATGGTCATTAGAAAGGCCACACTGTTGGATGAGGAACATACCCCAGCAGTACTCGTAGCGGTCCTGTGTCTGTTAGCAGTGCACCAACATTGAGGTGTCAACACATACACAAAGAGATCCAGCAGAAAGATCAATCCAATGTCGTACACCTTGCGGGTTGCGCTCCAGTTGCGAGGATGATTCTTGTTGCCCTTTGCCCACCGGACATATTGTCCATCTGGCGTGAACTCCAGGTCATTTTTCAGCAGGTACTCATCCATGTCCTGAGTCCGATTGACGTGGTTCGCTTTTGATGAATCTGCTGTAGTACCCCCTCCGTTTGCCGATTTATAGTCACAGGGGACTATATGTAGTTCGTTCTCAATGGGGGCCATGTCTACCGGACATATCTAAAAGTAGATCGACCTTGGTTTCAGTCGATCATCCCTGTAAGGTGAATCTCCCCTGGTCCGCGACATGTAGTACTTAGATAGTGCGTAGCACGCGTCAGGCTCTGAATGTGGTAGAGGATCATCGTGCATTGAGTTACTTTGCGTGTCCGCCAAAGAGCTTATGTGGATAAAACTCGTTTCCACCCTACCAATCAAGGGGTACGCCATGATCTGGAGATATGTGCAGGTGATGGCCCAGCACGCAAAAATAGGCTGAATTGGAAGTTTGGAGTACTGCTGGGGGCACGCGGGGTTTATGGAAACGTATCTCTCGAAGAGCTCGAGCATTCATTGGACGGCACTGGGTTGGGGCAAGGAAACCAACATGATTCTAGGAAAGTGAAAGGAAGACAGTCCAAACTACTGATTGTATGGGAGGAATGCGTGCGCAGCACATTCCAATTGACTGAAATGGACCGATCCATATTCTACGTGGCCAGTGCAGTGGGAGGGCTGCAAGGGACAGGCAGATGACGAGTGATCTGCACAAGGCATTCCGTTCCAGTGTATTGCGGAAATTCTGGAGACAGCAACGGTACTTTATGTGCTTGAGGTGATTCCCCGGAGTTTTCCTATACTTCATCGGCTGCCTTATGTACCTGGTGCATCTGCCTGTTTCAGAGTGTGGCAAGATCGAATAAGCATCAGCTGGTGTGCTGCCAGTTTAGTGGCTAGCTAGAGTTGCGATGGTGAGTTTGCAGATCGAGCGGTAGAAAGTTCAATATAATCTCCATGATGGTTTCAGTTCCCCTGCTGCTTGTCGTAATGATGGATGCGTCACAGATGTCCCTCGCAGGCAACTAAAGTGGAGTAGACGCATAATCTTGGTTAGCCAGCTCTTGAAGCTGGGGTATAGGAAACGCATCGTGAGCAAGTGTTCCACCATTGCGAGGAAAAAGAGCCAGGGGCGTGAGTGCAACTACCTGTTCAAAAACTTGTGCAGCTCAACCTGTAACATGCAAATGCAGCAGAGCACACCTCTACTGAATCTTCGATTCCTAAGGAGCGTGGGAGGTTGTATTGCAGGCTGTAAGTGGGCATAGACATTGGTGGACCGTCATCGATGGGGAAAGAGCATTGGCTCAACCGGAACAGCGGACGTATGATTGAACGACCACGCGAACGCTACCCTGTCCAGTGAAGTCCCCATATCAAGAAACGACCCTGTGGAATGTTGATGACATCCCAACGGGGCAACTGGTTGGGGCTGGGATCCAGCACCCCACATCGGGCAAGCATAAGGGCGATCCCCCCTGAGTTCACCGCCTGCGCTTCCCCCGCCGATTCTGCCGGACCCCGCAGAAGCAGCAGCTGCAGGACATCCCCTCAACACACATCTTATTAGCCAGTCTCTATTATCAGCTACCACTTCTCTCACCGACAGCATGCCCCCTCACGAAGGACTCGTCCACCCCAAAGAATATGACATCAAAGACAGCAATGTCGAATTGATCGGTTCCGACCTTGACCACCGTGTCAAGTACAACTCCGCCGCTACCGAGCCCGCTTGGAACAACGGATCCATCGGCCAGGAGCCGGGCCTGTTCGTGTGGAGGATTGAGAACTTCGAGGTTATACCATGGCCCAAGGAGCGGACGGGCGAATTCTACAACGGGGATAGCTACATTGTCCTGCATTCGTACAAGGTGGGGGACAAGCTGGGTCATGACATCTTCTTCTGGCTGGGCAGTAAGACCGCCCAGGATGAAGCCGGTACAGCCGCTTACAAGACGGTCGAGCTGGATGAATTTCTGCATGGCACCGCGACGCAGCATCGCGAGATTGAACAGGAGCCATCAGAGGAATTCCTGGGACTGTTCCGGCACATCTCCATCCGGTCGGGCGGCGTGCGATCAGGATTCCACCACGTCGAGCCTGAAGCACCCAAGGAGATCCTGACCTTGCTTCGCGTATTCAAGCATCCCACTGTGGGTCGCTCGATTATCGTGCACGAGGTGGAGCCCACCTGGCAAAGCCTGGACGAGAACGATGTGTTCGTCTTGGACAAAGGTGATAAGATCTGGGTCTGGCAGGGAAAGAACTGCAGCCCCATGGAAAAGGCCAAGGCTGCGCAGGTGGTCAATGATATGACGCTGGCTAAGCATATTGATGTCGAGGTTCTGTCCCAGCTCGAGTCGCGCTCCAGGGTCATTGTGGACTTGCTGGGAGGCAAGGAGGCCGACCCGGCCACATTCCAGGCTCCGCGACCGGGGCGTTTTGCCAAACGCACGGACGAGGGCAGCGATGTGCGGTCACGCAAGCTCTTTAGACTGAGTGACTCGTCCGGCACACTCACCTTCGACCTGGTCAAAGATGGCCAGCGTGTGAGCAAATCTGACTTGGTTGGAAACGACGTATTCCTCTACGATGTCGGCAACAGGCTGTGGGTCTGGCAGGGATCCGAGGCCAGCCAGCGTGAGAAAGCGCTGTGGCTCAAGGTTGCCCAACACTACGTCCGTCAGCTGCAAAACCAACTCCCAGAGGCACACTACATCCCGATCGCCAAGGTCGTGGAGGGCTACGAGAGCCCAGCGTTCATGAGAGCCATCGAGGCCTAGGTATGTTGCTGTATAGGCCATAATTTTGTAACAAATATATGCCATTCTTCTTGCACAGCTGAAAGAAGCATTCACTATTCAAGACACAGAATATCGGAGCGGCAGGTTCAGCCCGAATAGTCCAGTGTCCAGGACATTATATGCCAGCATTAGGCCGGTACATCAGAATCTCGAACAATTGATGCCCTCGGCCACATCAAATAATATTGGAAAAATGATCTAATAAGCACTTCGTTCTAAAAGAACGTGACTGCCGTTCGCCACAAAAGCAGCCGATCACCGAGTAACTCCAAACTCCGCATTGTACACCAGTAGTCCGGAACCCCCGTTTATACATCCTCTTATTCCTTAAGCCAACTGTAGCTGTATAAACAATTGTCAGCACAGAAGAATTAACAGATCACCCAATCACCATCCACATACCTTATCCTCGAATCTACCATCTCCCTCTTCGTCCCCCGCCAAATCCCCCTCTCCCACCAGGCGGCCCAAACCCTCCTCCTCTCCGACCACCAAAGCCACCACCAGGAGGACCGTGTGGTCTTCCGTAGGAATGCATCGGCATGCCCCCGCCACCACCGTAGTGCGGGCGCGGGGGAGGATACCCGTAGCCACCGCCCATACCCATGCTAGGGTAGCGCCGCCGGTTGCGGCCCATGAGAGACATGCACAGGCCCATGGTAGTATTGTTGGGGATTCAAACGTAGGATTTGGAATAATACAAGATTTAGATTATTTTTTGGAGTGGTTGGAAAGGAATTATGTCTTTGTTGAACTGAAATGGACCTGCTGTCTAAGTAGGTAGGGCAAGGGATAAATACAGGCCTCGTCACTCATGGCGTCATCCATCAGCCGTGACGTAGTACTGCCCCTTCTCCCACTACAACCTTAACTTTCATCCCCAAGGGACGGAACTAAAAATGATTTGCTGGGTCCAGATTAAAGAGGAGGCCTGTAATTATTGGAAGTCGACTAAAGATGGTGGCAGGTTAGAGGGAGGAAATATGGTGGGTGACGTCTCGGCTTCGTGGTCCATGATGACAGTCCGTCATCCTATAAGAGTCTCTAAGCCATTATCAATCATCACATCAATCCAATGCACAATCGGAGCTTGACCGTGAAGTGGGCTGTTGGTCAATAACCGGTCTGCCCGAGCCCAAGTTTCTCTCACAATCCTACACGCCCGGTGCACTGTGTCTAACCCCATGTAGGACGCCATCTTGTCGAGTCTAGAATCAACAAATAGACGCCAGAACTGTATATCGACTCGTTCAGGTGCATGAGTTAGGTCCGAAGCACCATCCGGAAATACTTCCATGTCGACATGCATGTCTTCAATCCGCTGGAACTGAAGAGTACTCCCCGCTATCACAAGAACAGGCATTTGAATCGCCCTTGTGCCAGAGGTTTCTGGAATCTTGGCAATTAATGTCAGAATAGTGATGGCCAGTGTATTCAGATGTTTTCTTTGGGTATCATAATCCGGCATTCGTTGGTCTGGGCGTAGTAACTCGGGAAATGTTCGACACAGCTCAAGCATAATTGATAGAGCATAGGCGTATCCTAGAAATTGAAAATCGTCGACAGGCGTAGATGGATCACCTGTACTAAGGAACTGTCCTTGAGGGGGTGAATCGTACTGACATACCAGCTCTTCCAGATGCTTTCCTTGCGATAAAAGTTCGCGTCGGTCTTTCTGCATGCGCTGTGGCGAAGCTGATGCCCGCCGTAAATGGTGCGCCTGTCGTGCTAGGGAGCCGATCTTTGACATGGATATGAACAGTTTGGGCGAGACCCCGCTCCAAGGATGGACACTTGCCACGCTGTTTTCATCGTCGCAGAAGCGTAGAAGGTAGTCTGCTGCGTCTGTGCTGTTGTCTACGACGAAGGAGGTCAGTGCTTCCCAGTAAACCAAAGCTCCGACAAAGAAGTCTCGAGCAAGCCTTGGATCTGAGGTCGGGGCACCTGAGATCGAGGGAGATTGAAAATGGCTTTCGCAGTATAAAGTCTGGAAAATGGTCCTTGCCGCCTCGAGGTGGTGCAAACCAAGTGAGGATGGATTATTCCATGACTGGGTAGGGGTTAGGTTTGGTGAGGGTTATATCAGCAGTAGGAATCTACATACTGCAGTCTTTCCGATCATGATAATCCCAAGAAGCAGTGCAGTCATAGACTCGCTGTTCTTCAGCACAAAGCCGGCATTGTCGTGTGGGTGTGACAACCGCCGTTTGTCTAGAGCTTCAATCCCAGCAGAAAGACTCGCAAGCGCAGCTGTACGATGGCTTGCAGCCAGCATAGTCATCTCACGCTGCTGCTGCGAAAGATGTGCAGCCAATATAGAGAAAACGCAGGATTCGATTATGGGGTGCTCATTTGAGAGCCGTGCAACCCATTCTCGCAGTGGGTTCGTGGGCGAATCGTAACCGGAAAGGAGGCGGCATGTATGAGAGAAATAGTATGCTCGCAACTTGGTAGAGGAATCAGTTAGTGATGATGTTAGCTTAGCATTATGTTGTCTCTCTGGTGTGGTTTCGGCGTCGGAAGTCTGCAGCGTAAGTGCTGAATCGCTGTTTGTGGTTGAATGATCGGGTGTGTCTGTTCTCCCATCGCAGCGGCCCGATGTCTTGCATTGCTCTACTCTCTTAGTAGAGGACTGACTACGCTCGAGCGGAGGTCGCAGATCGCTCAGCAAAGCAAGACGTAGTTTCTCCGCTGGTTCAGTGAACCAGCTCATAGGAGGTTCCTTCTTTGATGGAGACAGTGACTCTGAATTCAGACCTTTCGCTTCATGCTTCGACGACCATTTGACGTCTCTGCGGTACCCCGGGCAGTCATATCCTCTCCGAGAACAAGCCACGCAAGAAGGCTTGGTTTCGTCACATTTGATTCGCTACATTGAATTAGTGTTCTGACGTTGGCATAAGGATGGCCGACTGGCTTACGCGCTGCTTACACCGTGCGCACCCCGCTTTAATCTATGTTAGTGGCTTGAAACTTTGGGGTGTTATTGGGATCACCTCGAGATTTGACCGTTCTTCTCGACTGAGTCAGTTCTTGGCGTATCATCCTGTCCCATTGCAGTCATGAGGGCCCCAGGCAAGCAGAAGGCTGGGTGAAAAGTCGCATCAATGTCCGCTACATTGCTGGCCACTCATAAGCTCAGTTGCTTAATAATTGCAACACTACTGCCGGAATGCCAAGGATAAGGTTCAGTGGCAATGTGCCTGCACCAGCTTCAATGGTTTCGGTCCTCTCAAGAGTGAGGTACGTTGTGCCTCTGGCTTACGGTATATGCTTTCGATTGATACATTATGTCTTTGTGCATTGTGCTTTGTCTGCTTAGTGGTGGTAGTAATGCACAGCATTTGTCACTCTGCTGCCTCCTGACCAATCGCACTTTTACACCTAAAAGGGTTTAGTGTAAGACGATCCCGGACTGAAGCATTAAACCCTCGGAACTATACATGTCAGTTCTCTGCCGATTTGTAAAACGCGCTCAATTCCGTCATAAATGGAGATGGCGTGATATCCGGGTACTCATGGCTAAGCACATTTAGGAAGCAGTTTCCAGATGGCATCATTTCAAGCTTACCAATCTAATCAAACAACATAATGTATATAAGTGCTGGGTGAACAGGACAACAATCCATTTAGATCAGCAGAACGGTACAGGAATTGAAGAACTTTCAGCGAGATCTCTTCAAAACTACCAACCACTTAACCACCGAAACGCCTCGTAATCATCTCATCAAGATGACATCCCCACTGAAGAACGTGGTAATCGTCGGGGTAAGTGAACTCAGACCATCCTCCCTATCCTTCACATATTAACATACAATCCCTCTTAGGCCGCAGGAAACCTGGGCTCCCATGTCCTCAAGGCCTTCCTTTCATCTAACGCATTCAACATCACTGTCCTCTCCAGAGACTCATCTACCAGCACCTTCCCCGACGGCCTCAAAGTCATCAAATCAGACTACAGCCATGACTCACTCGTCTCTGCCTTCAAGGGCCAAGATGCCGTAATCAGCATTGTAGGCAATGGCGGCTTTTCCAACCAGCAGAAACTCATCGACGCTGCCCTCGCCGCAGGAGTCAAACGGTTCATCCCCAGCGAATTCGGTAATAACACCGCAGATGAACGTGTCCGGGCGCTTGCCCCGCTTCTTGATGGCAAGAAAGCCGTTGTCGATTATCTTAAAGAGAAACAAGATCGGCTGAGTTGGACTGCACTCATAACGGGGCCGTTCTTTGATTGGGTAAGTGACTTTACGACAGACTCCTATAGTACCTATTCCTTGCTATGTATTACGTAGTAAGAAGGAAAGCTAATATATTTGTTTCAACAGGGTCTCCAAACCGGCTTCCTGGGCTTCAACCTCCAATCGCACGAAGCAACCGTCTACGACAACGGCACCATCCCGGCCTCAGTCAGCACCCTCGCTCAGATCGGCCGTGCTCTAGTCGCTGTCTTGCAGAACCCAGAGGCTACTGGGAATCAATACGTCTACGTCGAGTCATTCACTGTCACGCAAAAGCAGATTCTCGGGGCTCTCGAAAAAGCCACCGGCAAGGAATGGAAGGTCACTGACGTTGACTTTGAACCGCTTATTCAAGAGAGTACTGAGCGGTTTAAGGGTGGTGATTTCTCGGCCGTGCTGGCTCTGCTCTTAGCGGCTGCGTTGGCGAGGTTTCCGGACGGGCCGTATGGAAGTTGGGAGCAGGTGTCTGGCGGGTCGTGGAATAAGAGATTGGGGATTGAGCATGAGGATTTGGATGAGGTTGTGAGGTCGCTGGTTAATTAGGATGTCTTGAACGGCTTTCAGGGTATATTGTTGCAGGACACATATTTTGGAACGAGCAATAAATTATTGATAAATGAAACAGACATATTAAGTATGGTATCTGAACTCCACCTCGCCATCACCTGTCTTCACTCTTCGCGTATCCTCCTTTTCGCCCGCCAGAATCTCCTCTTTCACCTTATTCTCCCGTCTCAGATAGACCGCATGAAGCGCGACAATTACCTGCGATACCACCAATGCCCCCAACGAGAAGGCATTCCCTAGTACATACGGCGACGTGCGATAAACCTGGCCTGCTACAATACCGGCACAGTTACCCACTGTCTGCTGGAGACCAATGGCGAGTGCACGACGGTACTGAGGCGCCACGTTGACGTTCAACCAGGCGACGTTCAGTCCGACGCCGGTGTAGACAGCCACACCGCAGAGGTAAGTAGCGAAGTATTTGACGGCGTCGTTGGACACAGTCAGGAGGAGGATGTAGCCGACGATACCGAAGATGTTGGTGGCTAGGATGAACTGTTCCCATTGTTAGCACACACGTTATCCCGTAATGAATATATGATAGGATTTAGGGAGAAAGGCATACGATAGAAAACCTCCCAAAGCGATCGGCGCAAAACGCGACAGCAATAAACACGATCGCAGCCCAGATATACACCGGTACCGTGAGCACATTACTCATGAGGCTATTATACCCCAGACTCCCCAAGATAGTAGGAAGGAAAGTACTGAATCCGTAGAGGAGAATATCCTGACAGAACTGCGTGAGGGCAGAGAACATGAGCTTGGGATCACGAAGAGCAATGCGCATCTCCTCCCAGCTGAAGTGCTCACTGCCCATGTACTTCCGGCGTTGTTCGTTGCGCACGCGCATCATGTATTTCTCTTCGGCGGTGAGGAAGTAGGCGTTGCTGGGGTCGTTGGGAAGACCGAACCAGATGAGGATGGCGCACACTAGACTGAAGAGTCCTTCGATGATGTAGACCCATCTTTGTGGTTTTTGTTAGAAAGTGTTGATGGGGTGATAGGGAGGGGTACACGGGTAGCTTACCTCCAGCCGGCTTTGCCGCCTACACCGTCCATGTGCAACAATGCATATGCGAGTAGACCTCCCACGGCACCGGAGATGGCAGCGCAGCTCATCAGGTATGAGACGCGCTTTGCTTGCTCTTCTCGACGATACACCATGGTCAAATACAGGTTTAGACACGGGAAGAGTCCGGCTTCGCAGCCACCGAGGATCAACCGTGTTGCGTACAGCGAGGCGACATTGTGGATGAAGCCCGTAAACACGGTGGTAATTGACCAGATGATGCATAGACCGGTGAGGATATTCCGCGGAGTGAGCTTTTTCATTGCCACGGCCCAAGGTGCCTCTAATAGCACGTAGGTAGCGTAGAAGATGGACACGGCGGTAGAATACTCGCTGTCGGAGGCGTGGATGTCTTCAGGCATGCCAGCTACCTTGACATTACCTGAAATAAAAATCATTAGCGATATCCATCCTCGTGGGGAACGTGCATTGGGGGATATTCACCGATGTTACTACGGTCGAGGAAGCAAGACAGGTAGGTCAACATGATAATGGGCACAAAGGCCATATCGAGCTTCATGAGAAGCTTCTTCTCCTTCGCTGGGTCGAGGACGACATCGTCAATATCCCCAATGGCAGTCTCTTCAGGAGACGCCTGCTCAATTGGCTTCTCGAGCGATTTTCGCTCAACGACGGGATCCATCTGATCGATAGTCATGATGGAGAGGATGAGCAGCTGTGAAGACCCGGGAGGATGTGGGGGAGAGGGAAGAATGATGAAAACGTCAACAGCGGAGGATCTGGGGTTAAGAACCATGGACCAGCCCTCAGGCCACCGCTGAAGGCGGCGACGGATCGATAACACCGCCAAGTAAACCGGGAAGCGTACTATCTATGATGAGGGGCGAGTAGCATTGGTGCTTCCGCTGGGTCAGCCATCGGGCCGATGGACTGATAAGCAAAGTTAAGATTCCCGGGAGGATATCATCTGGCAGCTGCTCATTGGTGAAACCGCAGACTCGACCTCCAACGCTTATCACGCTGGTGGAGACCCAAGCACGTTGATCCCCGGATATCGGAGCCCACCTGCCGATAGAGGGACGAGAGGAAATATGGGGTAGATACAAGTCCATTGATAGGCTATCAGGTGTATCGGTGAGTAAGTGATTGATTATATATGCTAACTCAAATGTTGAACCTACTCCTAACCACTTCCAACCCACCGCTAACAACGACCAGAATCCCTCTCCATCCATCCATCCAGGAAACCCCCCCAAGATGGCCATAACCCAGACACCGGAAACCCTATCCAGCCAGGAAACGCGGCTTCTGGCCCGCCAAAACACCATCACCAACACGGCGGGCTACTCCGGGAACAACCTGCAAGCCAACCTTCTCATTCTGCCAGAAAAACACAGCCAGGACTTTCACAACCTCTGTCTTCGCAACCCAGTATCCTGCCCCCTCCTAGGCATCAGCAGCATCCCGGGAAACCCCCACAAAATCACCCCAACGCCATGCATCCAGAACCGCGACTTCGACATCCGCACCGACTGCCCATCCTACCGAGTCTACAAGCACGGCAAATGCATCGCGGCCAACAAACCCGACCTCCTCGATCTGTGGTCCACCGATGACCCAAATGCCGAAAATTACACAGCCTTCCTCCTGGGGTGCTCCTTCAGCTTCGAAGCCGCCCTGTGCAATGCAACCCCGCCCTTAACCCCGCGGCACCAACTCAGCAACACCATCGTGTCCATGTACCGCACGTCATTGCCCCTCCTGCCTGCAGGTATCTTCACCAACGCAACATGCATCGTGTCCATGCGTCCATACCACGAATCAGAGGTCGAGCGGGTGCGGGACATCACGCGCCCGTATCTAGCCACGCACGGGGAGCCCGTCGATTGGGGCTGGGATGCGGTGAAGCGTCTGGGCATTCGGAATATTCATGATCCGGATTTCGGGGAGAAGATTGAGTTTAAGGATGGGGAGGTGCCGGTTTTTTGGGTATGCAAGATGCTTTTTGTTTAAACTTTTTGATGAGGTGTATGTGGTTATGCTAACGCGGGATGATGGTTAGGCGTGTGGAGTGACGCCGCAGATGGCGATCGAGGCGGCCGGGGATAAGATTGATGGGTTGGTGTTTGCGCATGAGCCGGGGAATATGCTGGTGACGGATTGGGTGGTCGAGGATTTGGAGAGGCTGAAGGAAGGAATTGCGGCTTTCCAGGGATGGATGAATTAGAATAGATAGTGCTGGAGATATATACGATGGAACGACCTGTTATGAACCGGATAGCCTTCTCGAATATTAGAACATGCTACTTAGTGAAGGATAAATTTTAAAAACAATCCTTCATCACACTCGACAACTCCTCCCCATAATCATACCGCTGCCACCCGGCATCAAATCCCTCAGGCGCCATGCCCATAATCTGCGTCTCCAGATTCCCCACCGCTTCGAACCATTCCATTAGCTCGCGCGTCATCTGCGCCCCGTCTAGCGGTGACTGCTCCTGCGTGCCTGTTGACTGGCTGGGTGCGACTTCCACCACGTTGCCCAGACCCCCTCTCTCCGCTGGCACTGCGGCGCCTCTCCACTCCGGCTCCGGCTGACTCTGCACCGGCCGATGCATCAGTTGTGGGCCCAGCTTCCTCAAGCTTCGAATGGACTTCCACAGCCGCAGCGAGATGTAAGATCTGGTCGAGAAGCCCTTGATCAGCTCCAGGGCCATGTAAAACTCCTCCTTGCACGTGGTACTGAACTGAGTGGGTGCCTGCGTGACAGCTAGAAACACCACCGCGACAGCAGACACCAGAAACCAATTAAAAGTCACCTGCTGCAAGCGATAGATATCTGTTGTCTCGTTCAGATTGGTGATGAATCGGATAGACTCCTTCGCCAACTCCACCACGGTCTGCGACTCCGCAGGGTACTTGGCGATATGTGCCGCCGAGTGCAGCACAGGTCGATGGATCAGCATGCGCAATTGGTTCGCCCTCAAATACAGCAGGGACCGTAAGCGACGCAGGCTCCGTGGTTCCTCCTCGTCCTTATGACCCTGATGCGACTCGATCCTCAACACGGGAGGAATATCGCCCGCCCATCGCTGCACTTGCCAATCGAGGTAATTCATCTCCTCTTTCTTAATCTCGTTCGTGTTGTTGAAGGCGGAAATGAACTTCCACACTTTCGCCGCGATCCGACTATACCGAATCATGACACACAGGTAGGGCGTCTTTTCCTCCGGTTCAGGTAACCACGGGTCAATGTCGCTGTCTTCGAGGGAAAATGGCATGCCGGTGCCGAAGCTCCAGCGAATATCGAGAATGTAAATGGACCAGAAGAGTCGGAGGACGCGGTCTTTGCCTGCTTTGATGATGGATGGCTGGCTGAGGGTTTCGCGGCGGTGAAGGCCTCGTTCGAGACACATGCGCTCGACGATGCCGATGGTGCGCCAGGCGAGGGTTTCTTCGTCGATTTGGAAGTAGAAGATGGCCTACAACTATTTAGCCACACGTTCAGGAAAAGAAGGTATGTGTTGTACTCACCACCAACGTCAAAAAGATGATATTCTTGATCCCCGCCGCTCCCCAAACGAAGTTATCCGCCACTTCTCGGACACTCTCGAACAAACTCATCGCCAGGGCACTGCTCCCCGCTGCCTCAGCCGTAAGCGCACAGGCAAATACCAGGCGCAGGATATGCACATCCGTCCTGTCCAGCTGTTCAGGACCGTCGGGGCCCTGAACGACGGGCACCCGGGGCCACGACTCGGCCCCATACAACAACTCCACCTGGTGCAAAAGCTGCGATAGCTCCAGCACAGGATACATGACTCCCATTTCCTCCTCGTACACGCGACACAACCGCAACGCTTCATTCTTCCCGATAGTCCATAGTGGATCACCAGTAGAATGATGGCGCGTGCGTGGCGGCGACGCAGGCACAGGCATTGACATCATCGCAGAAGGATCGGCCTGGGTGAGACCACCCTCGTCGCCGTCAACGTCGCCGTCCTCAGCATCCGCGACATCGGGATGTTCCTCGACGATGCCGCGACGCTGGAGGCTAGATTTAGCTAGATCCAAACTGTACGCCGAGGTGGTAGGGCCTTGAAAGACAGACTCTTTTTCCTTGATAGAGGAGTGCCGCCGGAAAGGTCGCTGAGATGCTACGTCCGACCGCGGTAGTGCTGTTGCCGGTGAGACGAGGGTGTTTTGCGTCAAGGCGTGGACGGCGGTGGTGAGGGTGGTGATTTGTTCTTGCATTGCTGTCATTTGAATAAGCAGACGGTCAAGGGTTTCACTAGATCATATTAATTCTCTTTCTACATCTTTATCGGAGAGGATTATCGTACTGGTTTTCTGTGCTGCTCTCTGTTCGCGGCGGAGATTCGTACACACAGTCGATGCGCTGGCGACCACATCGCTGGCAGGGTGACTGCCCGTTACATTTTATTTTGCGACGCTTGCATTCATTGCTAGAGGTTCAGTTAGATGCGATCATCAACGAACATTTGTCCAGTAGCTAAGGGAGGGGGGGGGCAGCAGTACCAAGCTTTGGCGATGTATTTGCGACGGCGTTTGCGCGGTCGCGTCTCGTCCCGATCGCCGGGATCGTCGGTTGGGAGTCTCTCCCACGGCTCGATTGAATTGCCATCCATATGATAAAAGTTCCTGATGGGTGGATATCCGGAAAACAGCGATGAGATGTCCTCCAGGGGAAAAGAAGGCAGAATCGAAAGATGGAAGAATATTGCTGAGACAGCAAATCCAGCGATGCATCATTGGATGGCGGCGGTGAAGGAGCGCCGATCGGCCACCACGGCGGGGTTCCGCAGTCTAGTTTGCAGCCATTTCTTTAGCACGAGAGTCTCTCTGGCTATTATTCGTCAATCAAAGAGATGGCTGACCGGGCTACGGTGGGACAAGATGCAGTTCCTCGGCTGAAAGTGGGTTCAATGGGTTGCTGTGCTCGCTACGTGTCCTTCGTACAAAGTCGCACTGTGTTTACCCCTAATGCCTCGGAGAATGATAGTAGCAGCTAGTGAGATAGAGATAACAGGTGGTGGAACATTCTACTGTGTATATACATCCAGAATCATAAAAGTCGTCACCATCCACTCTTACAAATCCTTCGTCCGCTCATCACTCTCGGCAATCCACTGCTGCAGCTTCGTCGGATCCCTCGGCGTAAAGCCCACCTTGAATGGCTTGGGCTCCGTCGTCAACCCCGTCGGGATCTCATTGCACTCGAGCGCATCCAAGATAGGCCGATCGGCCAGATCCCGCGATGGGTGCATCGTGAACGCGGTGATCAACCGGACGTAAGCCGTGAAGAGCTCGCGGTTAGCCAAATGGGAGCCGGCACACATGCGCGACCCAGCGCCATAGCCATAGTGCGGTGTGCCTGAACCCTCACCCACGTCCAGATAGCGCTCGGGAATGAACTTCTCCGGCATCTTGAAGTGGTCTTCGTCGTAGTCGGCGGCCCAGGCGTTCTGGTCTGGTTAGCAGTCACACGTCGTGATCTGGTAGGGTGCAAACTTACCATGAAGAAGGTCGTTCCGGCAGGAATAGTGGCGCCGTTGTACTCGATATCCTTGGTGCTCTCGCGGGGCAGGCAGATGGGAATGACCGTCCAGAAGCGGAGGGTTTCGCGGACCAGCGCGCTCACGTAGGGCACCTTCTCCTCCACCAAACACTTCTCCCAGGCGTCGCCGTTGGGGTAGACCTTCATGATTTCATCGTAGGCCTTTTGCTGGATCCGCTGGCCGTCCTCGGATGCCAGGTATGCAATGCCCATGACCAGGTTACCGGGGACAGTGTCTAGTCCGGCAGACACCATGGTGACGCAGATGGATTTGATCTCGGCTGGTAATTGTCAGAAATACTTCATTGAGGAGCGCGTGACAGTGCTCACCTTCGTTCAACTTGGCCTCGGGGTCCTTCAGAATGTTACCCGTGATGCATGGCTTGTCGGTGCCCTTGGCAATACGATCCTTGAGAATCTCCAGCAGATAGCTCAGATACTTGTCGCGACGCTCGCGGAACTCCTGCGCCTCGCGGTTCTGCTTGGGGAAGATACGAAGCAGGGGGATGTAGTCCTGCCAGTTATTGCTGGTACTGCGGAAGTTGGCGACACCACGCTCGACATTGACGATCTCGTGCAGCAGCTCATCGTTCACATTGCCCTCGATACGGAACCCGTAGTTGAGGGTGAGACTGGTGTTGAGGGCGAAACGCTGGAAGTAGGCTTTAGGGTTGATATCGCGGGCACCGTTTTGGCTGTCCTTGAACAGCTCCTTGATACTTGCGGTGCATTCGAGGTCGATGATGGGCATGTAGGACTGCACGGCGGGGCGGTTCAGCGCGGTCGCAGCGGCCTTGCGACGACGCTTGCAGGATTCATCCCAGGGAGAGGTACCGATGGTGAAGCCCTGCGAGGAGGATACGACGCTGTGGAAAGTGTGGAAGGTGGGACGCGAGATGAGGGCGGACTGGTCTTTGATCCAGAGCTGGCGGACCGAGTCGAAGCTGTTGGCGAAAACAACGCGCTGGACAGAAGCAAAAAAGTGGGCGGGTCAGGAACAGGAACCGCTATTGATGGAATCTCCGATCGCATTATACTTACCTTATTGCCCATGCGTACTTGGAACACCGGCCCAAATGACTTGGCCCATTTCCGGGCGACGACGGCATGCTGAGTGCCCAGTTGAAGGAGGTTGCCAAAGAGAGGCACGCCGGGGATTTCGGGGATGCCTTTGATCTTGGGCACATCGGTGCGGTTCATGTACCGCACCAGGAAGTAGATGACCGCTGCAGCGGCGATGAGAATCGTCTGAACGGCCATGTTGGTAATGTAGACGATATGCTGTGGATTGTTCAGTTCCTGGGAAGAATGTGAGCGACGCGATCCCTTTATAAGTGTGCTGGCCGCAATGCAGCTAATCCTCGGCTGGTGATGGTGGATATGATCTGGAAACAGCCACCCGCCGTCATCATTTCTCACGGCTCCATTTCCGACAAGCAAGACGTCCAAGCTTTGGCTGGTCCAGTCCGGGCACTTTGGCTTTCGCTTTCCCCGCACTGCCGCTCCCAATCTTTGGCAATCAGCGGCCCGACATTGGCTTTCCACTCATGCCCCAGTGCGGCATTTCGGAATGTCCTTCCGCACGGCGGTTGGCCGCGGAACGCCCCCCCCCCCCCCCCCCCCCGCCGGTAGTGATGTCTGCTTGCAGACCAGAAATGAAGATCATCGCTTGATCGGAATGATACAGAGGAAGATAGGTTGCAGAATTACGGATTAGCATGGAGTGTAGTCTCTAGTCTTACGGAAGTGCGTTGATAGCACCTCCTGCAGCCACGGATATCGGCAATATATATATATTCTGGTCCCGAAACCTTTTAAGAATCTAATCGCCAAGGCATCACCCCAGACCTTTACTGGTAGCATGACCAGCTTCGTACTCGATAGTAGTACTTAGTAGTAAAACTATTGAGGAGATCCAAAGTACGGATGCTTTTTTCGGCTGCAAGGAATGATCTAAGTCGTCATGTCCTACTCTAGGTCTTCCTATGAAGTGAATCTACGTATACCAGATGTCAACCCCTTACTATGTTCTCAAAAGAGCAGTACTGCCAAAGTTCCACTGAGATGACATATGAACCACAGAGATAGAAACTCCAACTCAAAAGAAGCATATATTTTAGAATTTTCAATGTAATTCTTCTGGTACTCCTGCATCATCCCTTATCCCTCGAATGTCCATGTCCTTTCTACTTTCCACTAAATAATCACGGCCTGCGTGGTCGCGGAGGCGCTCCAGGATGATAGTAAGGATTTGGTGCATCATATGCACCTCCGGAGCTCTGTTCGACGATTTTTCCGTGGCTGACCTACTCTTCAGAGAAGCGTGCGTTGGGCCTTGTAACGGACAATTACTATTGAAATATGGTCAGTTGAGGAGTACATAAAAATATGCTTATACATCTCCGAACTGTACCACATCTAGCGCTGCTCTTCTACTTTTACTTTTCAAAGAACTAAGGTCTGGAGGATACCCCATATCCTGGAAACGCAAGGGTGTACTGTGGCAAGGGGTCTGAATAAGCACTACCCCCACCAACACCGGCAGGAACTACAGCCGAACGATCGATAAGACTTTGCGAATAAGCGAACCTTATTTGATTCCACATACAGTGAAGTACACGTGGCCCGACGCCCAGGTAAGACAGCACATCGAGCAGAAAAGAAAAAAGGGAAAGCAGAACGGGTATCTATGCATACATGGGGATCTTAACCGTCAATCATTACATGGCGTTATGCGGACCAGCCCAAAGAGGAAACTCCGACAGATGGCTCCCTCATATACCTCTACCGCAAACCAGACGCTTAGGCCATGGATGCCTTGCGCGAAATGGTAACCTGACTGGACCGACGGACGGCTGCGTGCCGCTGCCGATCCGCTTCCAGGGTCTGGGCGAACTTACTTCGAGCCCGAATCTCAGGTCCCTTCCAGTAGAAAATGTATATGGGGACCGTCACCAGAACGGACAGACAGCCAAGAATGGTGCTTGCCCATTGTAGATGAAATCTGCCACCGATGTTGGTGTACATGGGTGTTGCGTACATGGCTGAGAGTCCGGCAAGCAGATCTCGTGCAAAGCCATTGCCTCCCGTTGCGGACGCGGAGTATTCTCCATATGCAGCGACCATGTAGTCAATTGTCGCCATGTAGATGCCGTAATTGGCAATGGCAATCAGGAACACGAATACCAACGGCACGATCCAATGGGTGTACTCAGGGCCCATTGAGGTCCAGGCAAATCCAAACAATCCAATTGTTTCGAGAGGCGCAATGAAGAGCAGAAGCAGGAGGCGTCGCTCAGCGTATCGAGATGCATTTCCCTCACGGCGTCTCACGACTTGTTGACGGTAGATGTCGGGTAGGAAGATGCCGTAGGCAAACAAGTAGCCGATCACGATGGCAACGAAGCACAGACCAATTTGGACGGCATTGAAACCCCACTGTGCGAAGACTAAAGAGAACGACTCGATGCAGGTGAAGATGAGCGCATCAGAGAAACCAGAGAGCAAAGACAGGAAGAGCACAATAGGTTCACAGAGAAACATCTCGAAGGGTCGGCGCCAAATGTGTAGAACCTCCTTGATATCCAGTCGAGAAGGCTTGAGCTCATTCGGCCCATACACATTGGGATCCTCGCCGGTTTGCCGTCGGCGTTTGGCCTCTCTATCAAGAAGGATGGTCGATCGAGTCTCACAAACAAGGAAAAAGTGCAGGAGCTGAGTAATACCACCAAAGATAAGCTGGATCCAGAAGTTCCACCGCCAGCTCAACCATTGCTGCATCATTCCGCCAAAGATTGGTCCAATGGTGGTGCCTCCCACGGAGGACAAGACCACGTAAGCGACAGCGAAGCCCTGGTCATCGGGCTCCCACATGTCAGCCGTCATTCCGAGAGTGACAGAGCCGCCTGCTGAGCTAATACCACCAAGGCCACGACAGACAACCATCGTTGCGAAGTTAGGAGCAAGCGCACACGGTATCTGCCAGATATTCACGAACAGAAGGCTGAGCTGCATTATCGGCCACCGGCCATATTCCTCACTCCATGGGGCCCAAAGTTCACAGCCGAAAGCATATGCGACAAGGAAAATCATTTGGCCTACTCGGGCCGCCTGTTCACTGATATGAAAGTGTTCGGAGAGTTGCGGGACGGCGTTGGAGTAGGTGCTGCTGTTGAAATTCATGGACATTTGCACAACGAAGATGACCGTAAGTATGGTCCATTTCTTGTGCCAGGGAAAGCAGAAGCCCAGCTTCTCGTAGCAGTCGTCTTCGGTAAGTTCTCGTTTCACGGGGCCGTGGAACTTCCCTTGGATTTCACTATCGTCATCTGGCTGTGTGGCATGCTCCGCATGCATATTTTCCGGTTGGCGATCCGGACTCAAGGCGCCCTCCTTTCCCGAAGGCTTCTCTAGAAGTTCTTTTGTATCCATGATGAGCAATTTGTTTCTTAGGCGATCCAAAGAAACACTGCTGTTATGGGGTTCATGAAATCTTTCACGAACAGGACAACGACCAAAGTCGTAAGGCCAATTTAGAGGTTAGGCGAGGATTGAAGTCCTGTACCAGCAGAACGGAGCTCCAGACATGGACAAGGAACGGGAAGGTGGGTGGATGTAGTATAGAAGGAGAGCGCCAAACCAGGAACAAGGCGGGCGTCTTATATAGTAAATATCGCATACCTCAGCCCTGCAGAGCCAACATCGGAGAAGAGTGCTAGATTGCACCGCTCTAGGAAAGCAATGGTGGCACGACGTCATGAACATCGGAGTATCCGAGGGAACGATTGTAGTGTGTAGCAGTAGGCGTGCGGAGGGTGCAGCTCCGATATCGATCAATTGCCGTGGGGCCATGGCCGGGACGATCAATGAGAATGCCTGGAACGCTCTGGATTAACTTTCATTGCTTCTCTCCACCATTCCTGCGTGGATGAGGGATAGCCGCACATGGCACACTCAAGTGACACAATGCACTGCGCCTTGTACCCAAAGCCTGCAAAGTCCCGCCCTTGAAAAAAGAAAGGAAGAATTTGAACAATTCTATGACAAATGGATCCGAGCTACACACCATCATCGGCATTACCCCAAGAGAAAGCCAATGCCGAAGCCATGAAAGACCTTCGATACTCATTGGGGTGTCGCGCCAATCAGCGGCTCAAGCGCTTGTCGGGGTGCCCAAAGCGGTAGTCCGAGGAGCGACCGCATCCAAAACCGTGAGCATTGTTTGGTCCATCCACCTTCACTAATCACCCATGACGCCATCCCAGAGGCAAAACGCTTGACAAATCCGGTTTGCAATGGGATGATATCCACGTTCTTACTGCATGTAACCCTGCGGCATGGCCATCCATGGACAGGTGAAGCGACCTATCACTTGACATGAACTAGTTTTGCTTGAACCAGCCGGGCATGGCCAACGTCGAGAATGGTAATGCCTGGTGGAAGCGGAATAGAATCACCTCATGGGGCGACCAAATGGCATCGCTGGCTCTAGAACATTGCATCTTCGAGAAAAACCGAGCACCGCCACATTCCTGGGGGCTGCTTCTAGACAATCTACATCCAAAAACTCCTTACCGTGCACATTGTGTAGAGTACACCCTGTTTGATGCCGTCTATCCCTTGCTTTGAGAACGGGCACTGGTCACGGCGCATTGCCGCCGTCGCGTGGCTGTCGGAAAAGAGACCGAGGGAGTGTCATTGACAACCGAACAGCAAGACGACATATAGCCTTCGATAACGGAAGTCAACGGCCAATAGCGTCCAAGGCTGCATTCACAATGTCCTTTGACAGGTCAGTGACTCTACCTTTCACGGCACCTTCTTGGCGTTACCACTACATTCATGAGATGATGCATCTGGTAGTACGATAAACATCCCGAGATTGCCAAGATGTTGACCGAGCCGAAAACGTCTCGGGTCGGCATCGGTAGGGCTGGTGAAACGCTTTTCGTACGGAATGTAACCCTTTTGAACTGGCCGTACTGGTCGTCCAATCAATCGCCCATAGAAGATAACAGGATGGGTGAGTCGAACACCGAATAACTATATCAAATGTTCCAGTCTCACATATCCTTGTATCATGCACGCGGAGGGGTCTAGGCTCAGGAAGAGGCGAAGGCGGATAGACTGAGGTATCCTTGTGTAGCTCGACCACTATGCTGTTTGCCAGGAGTTTTCACGATAACGAGCCAGGTATGGAAGCGTTGTTGATATGGAGTACCGGACTGGTCCCTCGTGGCTATCCGTGGAACATGTGCCATTGATGCAATTCCATTGGCCGTGCTTGCATGGG
Organism: Aspergillus welwitschiae; assembly: GCF_003344945.1. NCBI lineage: Eukaryota > Fungi > Ascomycota > Eurotiomycetes > Eurotiales > Aspergillaceae > Aspergillus > Aspergillus welwitschiae. Next base: position 169,099 of record NW_020798732.1, read on the forward strand.
TTGGACAAGATGTTACATTCCTGGCATGTAACCCTGGCGGTGCTAGCAGGCATGAAGGGAGAAATGGGGAGAAATGGGCGAGGAATGAGGAAGGAAAGGAAAAGAAAGGGTCACTCCCTTGCGCACTCGGCAAGTGTTGCCCCCCGTATCCGGGGACGCCGAAACATTCCCCATCGGGAAGGCAGAACAGCAGTCCACCATCTGCCATCTCGCACCATATCTATCTACATTCTGCATGACTCTACACAACTGGCCCCTTGCTGATCCCCCACACTGTCTTCTGATTAAGCTGCATCGTTTAGCCCATCGCCTTGACATGAAGATGAAGCCCAATTCTTGCCCATTGTAAGGAAAAGCAAGCAGAAATCTCCAATCCACAACGCCCCGCAGACGGGAGATCGGTTAGAGTATGCCGGACCCGCAATCTGGCCTTCAGCCAGCCCCTCAAAAACTCAAATGCCGGGTGCTAATCATCGTCGTTCAGAGGTTGATCTAGATCGCGATCCAACTCCACTCCCCTCCCATCCCTCTTATCGTGACTCGGATACCGCTCTGTATGGACACCCCATGACAAGCTTACTGCCCACTTGTCCTATCGATCCTGTAATCTAGACAGGCCTAAACAACCCCTTTGTTGATCTGCAGCGATGGTTAATTGGGTAAGAAGCCATCATGGAAATACAGACTGGCCTAGACTAGTGAAGACTGGCGCGTGATAAAGTAAAGGTACTCGGCAGACATGGCAGAACAAGTTGGCAAGGTCTAATGCGCCCTAAGGACCAAACCGCTTGTAGATCTGCACGAGTGGGGTGACTGTTCAACCGAGTACATCAATCACTCTCCAGGGAAACTGGCCTTTGCTTTCCAGGTCCTGAAAAAAAAGCCAGGCCTTGTCTTCTGTCCCAATTCCGCCTGCCGGGGATTATCACAGAAGATCTGGCACAAACATTGTGTCCTGACCGAGGCACTACCTATTGGTTTTCGTGGAGAGGCGGTATGTCGCCCATGGGCTCATAGCTCTCGCATACCTCCTCCCATAACGAGCCCTCAATGACATCATCAAAGATGAGCTGGTCGTTCAGAGGCAGCTGAAGCCAATCGAAAGCATTCTCCATGGGATCTAAGTGGCCGGAAATGTTCATTGATTCAAGTGTTGTGGTTGGTGTTCCTGTTTGTCCCGCGGAAACGGAACCATCACATTCAGCTCCGCGGCGCCACACAGATGACTTCATGGTATTCGGGTGGACTGATACGTTCCCTTCACGTTCTAAGAATGTAAGAGCTTTGATTGCGCGATGGCTGCTGTTGTTCGTTGAACCTAATTGGCCCAAGAAGCGGAGGTTGAGGCGGTAAAGGTGTGTTGTTCGTTGAGACAAAGTGGCATCAGTCGACTTGGCATTCAAGAGATGCATGAGAGATGAAATTGCCAAGCTATGGACAGCCAATGGGGACAGGGCTTCCTAAATCATAGTTCGACATTTCAGGTTAGACTTCATTCTAGGCAAATTTGCACACAAAAGAGACAAAAAGAGAGGGCGCTGCCGGTTATTCATCAAGTGGGCATACCAATGGATAGAAGTTTCTATACGCATTTACAATGGAAGTTATGCGAATGGCGGAAAACGTTGCTGATTGGATATGTACCATATCCGGGCACTTCATTTCCTCCAAGTCATGCATCGATGGGACCGCCTTGATGAAGGGACGATGAAGCATAATTTTTAGAGTGTGATATAGTAAGCTGGACATACGTTAGAAATTCAACATCCAACATCGTGCTCTTTTGGGAGTATATACTTGAATTGGTAAACAGGTGGGCTTGGCTGCGTCGTGGCGGTGGCAGGGAGTCTGAGAGTACTAGGTAAATTGTTGTAAAATTCGGACATGGCAACATGAATTTTCGTGGCTTTCTCTTCCCTTTCTTGAATGCTGAGGGGTGATGTGAATGCATAACTTGATGAGTGGTTAGTTTGGATCTTTGCAGAAGGCTGACACTGCCAGTTCTATGCAGTAGCCACTCACATTTCATCTAGGACAGGCGATACCATCCGTAATAGGTTACACGCATATTGAAAGTTTGACATACTGGAATACATCAGTTCAGGGGCTGAACTGTCAGATGTCGGCCACATGCGGTATTCGACGCTCGGAATGATTGGGACTGGTCCTGGATACATGTCACCTTCTCGTACAGCGCTTGGTTGCCCAAGAATCTGGGCTATATGCCTTCTACAATGTCAGCCATGTGGTTATGTTGATCTCAAGACGAAGCTAACTTTTCCAGCAACCAGACACCCCACCAAGCAAGTGATTTGGCTTCTTGGACCTCTTTTGACCCTTGGGTCAGATCATTCATAGTAGACAACACATGAAGTCCAAGAGTCAAAGATTGTCGAAAGGCGATCCCTGAAACCTATGTGAGTATCTGGACCAAGGTGATGTCAGACAAGCTTACCGATATACTGCGAAGCAGATGAAAGTCTATCGAGTGCTAATTCCCTCAGAGCCATAAGAGCTGCGGCCAGAACAAGGGACAAACTTGGATATTCCAGTTGTGCGAGTATTTTTCCCTTTGCATGCTTAGCAAGGGCCTCGGCTGATATGCCCCATGTGTGAAGCTGTGTTTCACCGGCATAATGGGCACTGTAAGCTAGTATTGCTGCGAATAACGTTGGGGTGGCATAGCTGCCGACTCCACCATTGGTCAAATCTTGCTGGAACAGAGGCTCATGGACAAGAACTGGCCATGTATTTCTCCAGGTCCAGAATTCCTCCAGCAGATGGGCTTGTAGATCATAGGGAACGAGGAATGGATCGTCCGACAGTGATATATCATGTTTCGAGGTGCTTACTGGGCTAGAATTTCGCATTTGTTCATCAAGCTCTCCAGAGCAGAACAGCCCGTACGCCCCTGACAGTCGGAAATCAAGTCTGAAGCCTGAAAGAGCTTGAGATGTATGCTCTACACTGGGCGGCTTTAGTGCTTCCTCGGGATTATCCAACCCGAATGTTGAAAAGGTACTATTATCCGTAACATTTCGGGCTGTTGCCAGCTGATGTTCCAGAAAAGCAATGCGCGAGTGGAGTGCATGAATATAGCACTTAGTAGGAGGCCTGGGACTGTATCAGCAATAATACCAAACAAAGCCTCTAGAGCACATACTTTCGCTTCTCGAGGTGATAGGTATATCCACAGTCGCGGTCCTCTCTTTCACAGACCTGGCAAATAGGCTTCTGGCCATCGCACTATGTTCCGGGTCAGATCCGCAGCCAGCTGCTATCAGCCTTGAGACTCACCCGACGTTTCTTCTTTCTACATGGTATACAGGCAATGGAGACACGCTTTCTTCTTTCTGTAGCTGGCATTTTCAAAGTAGCGAGATGATGAGGTATTAAACCGATGTGCATGAAAGGATTGATTGAAAATGGGTGACCCTGAGACTGTGGGCCCTGAGCGGGGTGGTTTGTCAGCAGAAAAACGGGGCGCAACTCAATTAAAGTTGAGGATCCTGTAATCCTAATTATTAATGTTAGTCTGATTGATATGAGCATCTACTACCATACGGTCATTCTCGTCGAACAATATCATACAACTGAAAGTATGGTCCAGAAATGTTGTTGTCGACAAAATGGTAAGTATCTTTCATACAACAATTCTAAGTCATCCAATTGAATTAGAAAGATTTTATTCCGGGTATTCCCCTTTGGATACTTCTCAACCACCTCAACCATTGTTATATTCTAAGCCTTGTTTTCTCCGTCTTTTCGTGCATTCCACTCCCGATCAAACCGAGTAAGCGCTCTCTGCGCGGTAGGCACGCAATCTAGCGCCTTAATTGTGGTCCTCTCAGGGCAGCTGACCATATACCATACTGCTTCTGCAAGATCTTCCGGTACCAGGGGTTCATAGCCGTAGAAAAATTCATCCATTGCGTTCTGATCATACTTGACGCGCTGAAGATGGAAATGGCTGACCACACAGCCCGGTCTGAGGACTGAGACACGGATGTTCGATCCAGCCGTTTCCATACGCAAGCTATTGGTAAATGCCTCAAGACAGGCCTTGTTTGCGTGATAGACAGCTTCGCCATCGAAAGGAGGGCATTCAAGCCCCGTAACGGACGAGACATTTATGATAGTGCCGCGCTTTCTGGGCCACATGCTCTGGTTCAGCACGCTGTGAGTCATATACATCACTCCAGTAATGTTGGTGCCATTCATTTGCTCCACCATCTCAATAGGGAGTTCCCAGAACCTTCCTGGTGCACCAAGAGCGAGACCAGCCTTTGACAAGAGTCAATTGTCACATCTTCAATCTCGAACAGCGGGAGCAAACTTACATTGTTGATCAAAACCTCAATATCTCCTAAAGCGGATACGATAAGTTTCACAACCGCATTGACCTCCGCATGGCTTTGAATATCAACACTATAGGCACGGACATTGATATCGGGGCATTTTCTCTCAATTCGAGCCCTCACAGCCTCCAGCTTGTCCTGAAACTGTGTCAACAACTGCTGCATAATTGACGTTCTTTAAAAGAATTACCCCGCTTCTTGCTAATAGAGCGACATTCATACCCTTCTCTGCCAAAGTCATAGCAATTGCTTCACCGATGCCCATCGAGGCGCCAGTCTTGAGATGGGTAGCAATGTGTTAGCACCGGACAGGAAAAGGACGCCAAATGAGGCACTCACTATCACCGCCGTGCGACCTTTCAAATAAGACTCCATTATAAAGCCGTTCATTACTCTAGCAATTCACAATTCCTTTCCAAAGGATGTTACAGCCAGTTCTGCTGTCTTGCTATGCGCACCTTCAGTCGCGGCCGGGGGGGTCAATCATATTTGGTGGGGTGAACGGGTAATGCCATTCCGAAGTGGAGAACCCCGACTTGGCCAACTCTGGTTATGATATCAGCGTAGATTTAGGCCCAGTATATACTATGATTCTATTCTAAAGGGTACAAAGACGTATAAATTAACCTAATGTTGATAATGCGATTTTGAACTTTGCAACATATTGTAGCCTTCTCCCTGATCCGCAGAATTTTCATTCCCCTGTCCCCATCAACCGAGAATAAACCCAAACATGGCAAACGTCAGACCATTTACTGTAAGTTAGCTGATGGCTAGCGTGGTTAATCATACTGAAAAGGAATAACTGAAGGTCCATATCTCCGAGGCCCTCCTTGAAGAAGTCAAAGCGAAGCTCAAGCTCGCCCGTCTAGATGAGCGTATGGGTGAAGTGGAATGGAACGACCTGGAGATTGGACACACGAACATCAAACAGCTAGTAGAATTTTGGCGCGATGAGTACGACTGGAGAATGTTTGAAGTTTTCCTGAATACGTTTCATCACTTCAAAACGTTGATACAAGTTCCTGGTTTCGATGTCTTGGACATTCATTTTCTGCACCATCGCTCATCACGGACGAATGCGATTCCTCTACTATTTGTTCATGGATGGTATGGTAACATACTGCATCTGGATTGCTGTTTAACGTGCTAATACGGCTTTGTTAGGCCAGGGTCCTTTCTGGAATCTTTGAAGATCATACCATTGCTGACGGAACCTCCAGAAGGACGGCAGGCGTTTCATGTCGTTGCGCCATCTTTACCCGGATATGGTTTCAGCGATTTTTCTCGAAAGAGGGGATTTGGATTGGAGCAATATGCCGATTGCTTTGCTCGACTGATGACCACGCTCAAATACGATAAATTCGTTTGTCAGGTAGATCATTACTCTCCTTGAGTGATCCGTTACCGAGGAGCTAATCGACCGTTCAGGGTGGCGACTGGGGTTCGTCCATCGTTCGATACATGGCATTGGGGCATCCAGATAAAGTGCTCGGGATCCACATCAACATGTTCTTAGCACTTCCCCCAAGTCCAGAGAGCTCGCCTGAGAAATTCCGGCGGTACCAGGATATGGCTTATGATACGCAAGAGTTGAAGAACCTGGAGAGGACAAGATGGTTTGCACACAATGAAGTTAGTGAACCCACTAGATATCTGACTGTGCTCTTTGAATCTGACTAAAATCATTTGCAGCGCGGGTATCAGCGGGTTCAGGAGACAAAGAACGTGACGCTCGGTTACGCGTTACATGACTCCCCCGTTGGCATGCTGGCTTGGTTAGTGGGCAAATTAAAGGCATGGACTGACGACTACCCTTGGACAAAAGAAGAACTCATCCATTGGACATTCATACATTATCAAGGAAGTCCGAGTGCCGCAATGCAAATCTACAAGGAAGCAGAAGCAGTTCTTAATGAAGACAGAAACAGTATGCTGGGCAAATATATATCCCAGCCTGTCGGCTGTTCAATTTTTCCGAAGGAGGTATGTTGGCTGCTGTTGTGTTAATGTGTCGTGAGCTGACAATTCATTCATGGTGAAAGCTGTGGTTATATCCTCGTGACTGGATGAGCGAGACATGCAACATTCAGTTTTGGAGGCAACATAGATCTGGGGGTCATTTCATTGCGTGGGAACGACCAGAGGCGTTGGTGGAGGATGTTGCAGAATTCTTCGACAAGGAAGGACCAGTAATTAAGAATGTTGTAAGCCATGGCTGAAAGAATAAGAGGGTACCAAGAGAAGATCAGACCACTACTTTGGGTCGGTCGATGAAGTATGAATAATATCTCATGACGTGCCCTGCTCTACTTTCCTGGTTATCGCTTTGTCATGCTCCTCTACGTTATGCGCAGAACACCTTGAAGAATTGGGGTTAAGATTTAGACGAGGATTGTCAATTTCGAGTCCACAATCCACGCCATGCATCCTGGAATCTGCCTATATAGGCCCCCCTCTCCTCCATTAACTCTCGCTTCCTCGGAATTGAACCGAAGTGCGAGAATCTAATCCTGTGTACTGCCGAGCACTACTGCCGACTAATCCACAAAGCGTTGTTAGAAGATTGCTACTCGAGCATTTGGCTCATGTGCCTCAGTGGCTAATCTTAGTATGTCGGTTTCTCTAACAATCCCTACCTGGGATCCTGGGAAGTTTTCATTCCGACAAGGAGATCTTCATGGTATGGGTACATACAAAGGTCTTCTAAAAGAGCATTGTTGGTGTGGTTTGTTTACTAGTAGTATCCTAACTATATATATGAATATATCAAACATTCAGCTTACCACGACAGTTATGAAACGCAGAATGGGACTGTAGATATAATATACGACGCGATATGTTCTTTATAGGAATTGGTGATGTTGGAATAATGTATAAGCAATGAGGAGGACCAAAGTTTCGGAAGCTCACAGTACCACTGGCCTCCGGGTGCGTCGTTGATTATCAGTCCCGTCCATGTAGAATGCTTCTGGATCCGAGTAGGTAAGCGAGGACATCTTTCCGGGACATAAATTTTCTCATATCGTATGAGGGCTCACCGAATGGTTCTGTGTGCCCTGTACAGGGTATAGATATACACAATTTTACCGGATATAGAGCCAGCAGTCCCAAAAGTCAGTCAGAGCGAAGCTTAAGCCAAGCCCGCGGCAGGGCTTCTTCTGGAAGGGAAACCTGGTACCGCTGGCGATGGGGACTGCTTATTGGCTCGCAGTCCCGACTTGTTCTTGGCATTTATTGCGCTAAGCCTTTCCTGGGGTGAGTTTGCGAGTGGCCCCATAGGGCGACGACAGCGCTAGTCCATAAAGAGTCGGGGGTCCAGAGCACGTGACATCCACGGAGCGTCGATCCCGCCCGATATCCGATTGGTGGCGGAAGAGCCGTCGGACTTCCCCTCTTCGAGACGGGGAACCTGAAACCTGCAGTCGCTGCCAGCTTGCTATCCTTTTTTCGCACTGGAATCAATCACGACGTCCGCTCTCGCAAGCACTGCCTATTCCTGTTCCATGCAAATCACAGCCTCTTCTATTCTCCGAGCTGACCTGCATCTGTCCTTGCCTGCATCTGGTAGCTTCGTCTCCGCCGCTTATACACATGGTGTTCCCTGGAAGGCTTAGCACCGGCTGCTATGTATGCCGGAGGCGTAAAGTTAAGGTATGTTCGGTAACCAAGACAAACACTGTCCTGTCTGTCCATCTACGTGCTACTTAACTGACCTGGGACAGTGTGATGGGGCTCGACCAGCATGCCGTCGCTGTGTCACACAGGGAAGGCAGTGCACGGGTTATCCAGATGCCTTCGCCTTTCGTGAATACAAAGCCACGAAAGGACCTCAAACAGGCAAGGCAGTAGCCAGGAAACGAGGCAAAAAGACGGCAGACGGTGAACAGCCCTCGAGTGGTTCAGCATCACCGTCTGCAGCAGTATCAGACCAGGATGGAACTGACACACGTCTGATTGCCATTAAATCCCCATCTACACCACCTAGCCCTCCTGCTGCGATAACTCCATGTCTGGAGTGGCAGTCGCTTTGTTATTTCTTTCACCAGCATGTTCTGCCCACAGAAAAGTCTCCGTGTGAAGGTCATCTTGCGTTTCTTCCTGAGCTATATCAAGAGAAAGGGAACGACCCTTCCCTGAGACATGCTATCCTTAGCGTATCCTACCTCTCGTTATTCAACACCGCTCGCGTGAATGAGCTTTATGTGAATGCTAGGAAGCACTATGGCGTGGCCTTGAAATCTCTCACAGCGTCACTCAGCAACAAGGAGACCTCGACTCAAGACGAGACGTTTGCAGCTGCACTTTTCCTGAGTATGTTCATGGTAAGTCTACCAACATCATCCGGAATAACCGGATACGCTTGCTTACCAATCATCAGGACCTAAGCGGCGAGAGACAGGGGGCAGTAAATCCTCACATCCCTGGAATCTGCTCCCTAATGCATCTTCGGGGCAGGCCGCAGCGCAGTAGCAAATATGCCCGCAAGCTGTTCGGTTGGGCATTCACTCAAATAGTAAGTCGACCCACTGTAATCACAGTACCGATTGTTGACCGAGACCCTGCGTTGCAGCAAATACAAGCGGTAGCCAATAATCAGTTTGCGTATGCCTGCTTGCCAGCGTCTATCAACATGGCGTACAATCCCGACTACGTGCTACGCTCGGGCATTATCACCAGTATGATCTCCGGGTTCTGTCAGGGGGCCAGCGAGTTCCGAAGAACCGAACACAACTATCCACCCACCGCCAGGGCCCGGTTACTGCATTCCCTGCTAGGACGGGCGTACTTCATTATGGAGCAAATCAGCATCTGGGACGAAGCAGTCCCTCAGCATTGGAAACGACAATTCGCCACGCCGGCTATGGGCCATTTGAATCATGCAGAGCAGGCTGCTTCACGAGATCCATGGACCCCCTGCTTTTTGGCCGTTGTCCAGGCCGCCCAAATCCTCTATTTCATCCACGTGTTCGAGTGCTGGGAGAAGTTCGTTCCACTCGCATCTGCGATAAAGGATGAGCATCTTGAAAATTTCCCTGTAGAAACATTCAGCGGGATAGACGATCGGATCAGGGGCCTGATAGACGTGATTTGCAACACTGTGACTTGCACGTTAGGACATATCACCCCGAAGCATGAATTCCAGCTGCACCCCAACAGCAAGCTGGCGAATGGATACACGCTTCTATGGCCGATGTGGGTGGTTGTAAATTCTGGACTTGCGACACCAGATCAATTGGACCTCTGCCGGCTTGCTCTCGAGTGTGTTGGTTCCACCATGGGTTACCGGCTGGCCTCTGTCCTGTGCGCGGATGGTAGACCGGAAGAACCTCGTTCGAGCATACTTGAGCAATCCCCAATGACTCGCAGCCTCACCGTTGTACAATAAGCTGCACCTTATGAACATTTCATGCCGTGTTATGAGACGCGATGACCATTGTGACTTTATACCCTCCAGGCGAAAGCAGTTCCAGTGACTGTATGCCTCACCTTATTTCCATGTCGCATTTCCTGTTAGAGCTGAATACCTTCTGACGAATTAATATTTCCGTTACCTCTTTATTGATGGAAATGGCCATTTTCTTACCTGTATCTATTCCACTCAAACGACTTGTATCCGCGCTGGGTAACTCACCCCTATCTTAGAGAGCAGGGAGCAAAGCAACTTAAATACTTCTCAGGGGGTATTCTCCAGGACGCGGATTGAAAAGCAGCAACTCCTACTGGACAATAGGCAAATAGAAAAGTCTACTAGAGCGAGAAAAGGACAAACCGACTCCCGAAATCCCCCACTGCTTGTTCGCAAAGGGACCCCAGAAAGGGTTAGTGGGGTGATCTTCGTAGGGCTGTACAGCATCAGCCGGGGGCTGAAGTGCCATCCACTCGGACACATAAAGTCTAGGCCAGCAATTGTGACACGGGTTAATTTGCATGTGTTTGCAGGATATCGCCCGTGTTAGTATTGCAGGCGGAATTGGTCGGTTCGGGCCCGACTTGGGCGATGCCGACGGACTTCGGGGAAGACTGCGGTCGGGGCCAACTGCCGAATGTGGAAATCGGTGGCGAGGACCCAGATTGACCAGCAAAGATCTGTGTGGGACTCATCGCAGCACCAATACGGTGTCAAGAGAAAATACCACTGTCTTCAGTGCTCAGAAACTTTGTTCGGGCATACGACATTGTCTACCCAGATGATATGTAATGGATGTAGAATATGTAGTCTCAGACTCAACAGGCTATGCAAACCCAACGCCGTAGCATCATTCGATTAAAACATGATGGAAAACCGGTTCAAGAAAAGTGTTGCCATTCAGTGCCATACAGGACCCCAGTAGTCATTGTCCCCTTGAAATGCACTGTCAAACTTCTGGCATCGTGGATGATCATAATCTTCCTGTGATCCCTGCGGCCAGATAGGAACAGCGCAAAATTCATCATCCTGGCATCCAGAACAATCTTTCCAAACACTCCAGTCAAGATAATGCATTAGTTCCTGCAAAGTATTTGTCGCTGTACTGTAATCCTTAGTCTCCATGACTGCCATAAGACTGCTGCAGATCCTGCTGCTAACAGTATAGACAGACCGGTAGCCCAGAGAATTCTTAGGCGCATGAACTGGAATGAACTGGCTAGCGCAGCGGTCAATCTCCGCGTAGTAATCACGATTGTCGCGATCGACAAAAGGAGACAATATACGCTCCGCAGCCTCCACAACAAACTCCAGATGAGCAGCCTGATCATCATGTTGAGCGGTTACTAATCCGCGGAGAATGCGACCGTATTTCTCAACCACCATGTCCGCCACTGCTTGCCAGTTTATCACCCGTATTGTTGGATCGTGAGTCATTACCAGGGCCGTCAAATCATCTCTAATAGGCGCAAGCGACGAAGCAGGGAGATGCGCAAGCCGCGGATGCTTGCTACCGCCGGGGAACAGATCAAGACCATAGTCATAGGCAGTGACGAAAGCGTCATAGTTGACAATGACTCGGTCGCCGCCAATGCCATGATACCTGGACGTGACAGTCCGGAGCAAGTCACTAGGTTTGCCGCTCTTCTTTCCGGGATCCCGGCTGGGAAGAGTGACTCGTGCGATGTTGACTGTCTCCAGGTTCTGTTCAGGATTGCACAGAATGATCTCAAACCCAGCTGCCATGCGGATCACACCGTCGATACGTCCATTCCATTCCTCTTGGGCAATCTCGCAGATTGCCTGAGCGCGCGCTGACTCTTGGCTTACGCCTCCTGGCTCCAGTTTATCTTCGAAAAGGACTCTGTCCTGCAGGTCCAGGGTGCCTATTTGGGACTTTCCTGCCGAGGTACCATCGATGTAAACGAGTCGAAGGTCTTCCGTGGTCGCGTAGGTATGAAGCCAACCAGTCTCAGCTGGGGTGATCATTACTTGCTGGGACTCGGAGTCCATGCCGTGAGATGGTAATTTGGAAGGAGGGCGAGCGAATACCATCGCATGCTCGGGGTCGAAAGCCATCCAGCCTATCCTGGAGATAGGGTCTGAGCGTGCATCCCCGTGGTAGAGTTTGACTCCCTTCGGAACGGAGGCAAGAAAAAAAGACATTCCGTTATGATGGAGTGAAGATCCCCATTGTCGCATGGAGGAGTGGATGGCGTTGAAGATGTGGTTGGCGTTGTGCATGGGTTGCGGTTCCCCGATGGCGAGGGCTGTGGTGGCTGTAGTCATGATGAAGGCTGTTAGACACGTTAATAGGAATGAATGAAACATGATCATGGCAGTGTCTGAGATTCGATGGATCTCACCTTCTTCTTAGTTTGATGGACTATCGTATAGTTAAATATCGGCTGGGTATGTTGTTGTCCGCAGCTCGGGGGATCCACATCGATCTTAAGCCGCGAGCGCTTATCCCCGAGGCTTGCTCGCCACCTAGTTCATCTTTCTTTCCCTGCTGATTGACGCGTACTACAATTTTCGTCATGCAGGATTGAAGGTGAAGACGTGATTGTTTCTTGCAATTGTTCTCTTTACCCTCATGTCCCAGATCCAGATCGGATGATCCAATAAGCCCTACAAAGATGCATGCTTGTCAGCCGAAGGTGGGAAAAATAGTTGCATTTTTAATTCACGAATATAATTAGTTCCTCTAGTGTTCCACCGTAGTAGCATTATGAGGCGGGAAATAACATTTCCAGCCTGTTGAACCGCATACAGACATCACCATCACCAGCTGTTGCCTGGCCGTGCGCGGTAGGCAACAGCTTTTTCAATGTCCCCATCTTTTCTGGCCGCCTTCCAACCTCATTAACGGTGTTCACCACAACACCGACAGTACAACATTCAACCACATGCTCAGGCGTTGACTTCTCTGGTAATAATCTGCGAGGGCATCATATCGACCTCCTTGCTCTTCTCAATCACCCCCTCACTGCTGGACCGGCTGGCAGCCTTTCCTGGGCGGATTCTGCGCATGCAGGCTGAGAAGAACGGGATGTATCCGTAGCGCTCATTGTACCACATGCAAACGTAGCCAGTGATGATGCAGATCCAGTACAGATTGTATCCCAGCACGGATCCATATGTGGCAGAGTTGGTCCAACCGAAAAGAGCGTTGAAGATACCCCATCCACCACCGCTACCCAGTTCGGGGTTGCAGCAGTTTACGTGCCAGACACTCTGGCGAATATCGTAAGAACCGGCTCCAGAACCCGTTTCGGAGGCGTCACCGCCGATGATGTTGTTCCAGGCGTTGTTCTGGAGGTACCAGATGGCACGGGAGAAGAGACCAGCGGAGACGAGGTAGAGGAAGCAAGTCGAGATGATCAGGAAATATTGTAGAGAGGCGGTGTTACCACATCTATTGGAAGGGAGGATGTTAGTCTGGGCTGCAAGAGCCTCTTAACACGAGGGGAGAAACTAACCTGTACAGAAGATATCCGACAGCAATACCAGCAGCAAGACCACAAACGACGGCGAGAGGGAACGAAGTCGCAGGGAGACCAAGACCGACACCACCAACATACACGACGGCTTCAAGACCCTCACGAAGAACAGTCACGAACGGAAGAAGGAACATGACATATTTCTTGGACCAGTCTTTGAACCGCTGGTAGATACCGATCTTGGTCTTCTCTTTCTCTTCGAGAGCCTGGGCCAGCTTGTCGCGCCACTTGTCCTGCAGCTTGGAGACACGCAGAAGACCAGCACCCATGCTACTGATAATGATAGAAGCGATGAAACCGAAGATACCTTCCCAGATATCCTCACTACCGGTGAAGACATCCTTGTTGAGGCCGTAGAAGGCACCAATCATACCACCACCGACGCAGAGACATATGAAAAGACCCAATGCCACACCACACCATACCTGGATCGTGTAAGAGGGGAGAAAAGATGTCTGTATGGGGAAGGAAACGTACATGTCGATTTAATCGTTTTAATGTTTTTACATCGCCTTCTCCTCCTAGCGTCTGCTTCAGGAAAGACAGAAGCACGGACACGATAATGACACTCTCGAGACATTCACGAAAGCAGATGAAGAACACTGTAGAGTGTGAGCACTGGATCGGGGAGCGAATGTCTTGCAATACTGGGATGCAAAAGTCAGAGGAATCATACCCGTCACTGCAAATACCTTGTTGGCCATCTTGTCGACAGTAAGCCTTGTCAAAGGCAACCCCAAGAGACAGTGGAAAGGGTCAAAAGTGAATAAGAGTCCAAGCCAAAGGTCCTGTCCCAGTCCCTGAGATGACCGAGGGAGATGAATGCAACATATACCCCAAGGGATCAACGAAAGATTCCTCTAAGTCTTCTCCGATTCCCGCAACCCATTCGGATGCGTCTTTTCAGCGGCTCAGGTGCCACTCCATCAATCCATAGAGGCACTTCACCGAAATTGCCATGGCACTAGGAACAATTTCGACCGGGACTCCAGCGTCCGGGTGTATACGATGTTGAATTACCTACGTAACAAGAATGGCCACTCCGGTTCTCGCTTATCAATCTTCACAGGGAATAATCTCTGGTCGTATGGCTAAATTATGGCTATCGCGGCATGTAAAGGGTCTCAAGAGGCGTGGCCTTGGTAACTAGAAGCGGGTCAAGGATGTTTGCCAAGCCTTAGGAAAAAAATCTGATAGCGAGGAGTCAGAAGCGATTGGTTCACGGGAGTCATGGGCATGGATCAGATAAATCCTACCCAGCCAAAAAAATGGTGCCCCATCGGCGGATGGTTGAAGTTTGGGTTGATAGTCGGGTGTAACGATACAGTTACCGTATTCCGGATACTCCATCGTCTTGCCAAGAGATGCGCCAAGACATGGCATTTTCACGGTTTTACTATGGACAGTGCTCCTTCAACAACAACAACCACATACACAGAGGCATGTGCTGCAGTTGTCTCAAGGTCCCATGAATCCCCTCTTACATAAAAAAAGCCTTTTTGAAATTGGCATCACGTCCTAATATCATTACTATGCAACAATCGCAAAGCAACAGCGCATATGGGAATCCCTACTAGGGCACCTGAACCAAGACGGTGGGTATGGTGAGAGATGGCTATAGTACTAGGGCTTAGTGAAAATGCTAGGCTAGACAGATTGCGGTTGCGTGATGTGGGACCCCGATGTTGGAAATTATAACTTCATAGTTGGGAGGACTAAGGTTTTGGAGGGGAGCCATCTAGAGGGACGCCAGAGTACCCAAGGGAGAAATCTTTTCCATCGAGGCTACTCACACTAACCAGCAGTATACTCACTTGGCTAGTGCCCTACCTTTAAGCCTTGAGGCGCCAGTACGGTCATACAATCACTCGTTTTCATCCTCAATAAAGAATTGTACACTAAGTTAACCAATGCCAAAGTACACAGGACAGCTTCAACCATACATGATACCGCCATTCAATATATGCTTCACTAGCCACCTATGAAACGCTCCCCAGTACCCCTGTATAACGGTGATGTGCATCGAACCAAAGGAGATTCTTTGGAGGATCGTCAGGCACGATAGACGTAAAATTACCACCGTTCCATACAAGTATCATTGATTGATAAGATGACCCAGAGAAAACGGGACTGCCGTGAGAACTCGGTTGCACCATGCAATCCTAGCGTTGTCGCTAATTAAGCTTTAGGTTAGGCTCGCAAACTAATTCCTTTCTTTCTCATAACTTTCCCTCGGGATATCAGCGGCGGACCAGTGGGACCGCCATACGGGGAGTTCTCTACTGACTTGCATACCTTTTCTTCCGTGGGTCATGGGTCCATCAATGAATAGGAGACGGGGAGGAACCGACTGTTTGACTCGGACATGGGTGGATACTGGGTGCCAAGGTCATCGGGCGAAATTTGGACTGCCTCCAGACATGGTAGTCACGCCCTCAGATCTTCATTGCAAAACGGCTTACTGGCAGGTAACGACCAGAGATCGATGCAAGATCTGCTGATTGACTCAAGATATATCTATTGTGAAATGTTATGGTCACATCTCTGGTATTGGTTCGATCATGTTGCCCAACGGACAGCCTACGCTTTGAGCCACAATGTCGTGACAGACCAGTCTGAACCTCATACGTCCAACATACAGTCTAACCATGAAAATAACGTCGTGCCAAGGAGCAAAGACCACCACAATCATACAATGCGTACATAATTGCCGCAGAAACACGGACAGGTTACCCTGAAACGTGTATACTTTGCGACAACAAACCTGGAACAACCGCCCCAAACGTGGGGAGGACGCCCAATATGGTAAGAATTTGATGCCAAGATAGACCGTGTCTATCCGCTATCTCGCTTAGAACCACCCCGGGGCTCGGATACAGGGCCCGAGGCAGATACACCAAGTACCATTTCAAAAAGCCATCTACCAAGTCATGAGTTAAAGCCGGGAGATGACCGACGGCCCGTACTTCGCTCTACTATTGCCAAGCATGACCTCCCAGCTGGTGGCATCCTCTAGGTGGGGTAAGTACAGGTGGCCAAGAATTTCTTGTAGGTCATATGGCTGCTGCTTGGGCTGTGGATCTTATCTGATTTAGAAGCTTCGGCGATATTGGTCTTGGCAGCCCACATGGCTGGTGGGCTCCGTCGTCGGTGGCTACCGATACGGGCTCCTGTGAACGGCACAGGGCAGCTTTTAGGACAATTAGGCATACGTATACTTGGTTGGATCGTTATTTCCGACTTATCAATCTCTTTCCTCTTGGCAAATCAACCATATGGGTCAATGGTTCGTGGGCGAAATTCAACGGACCAGTAGATGGAGTATGATACAACGCTTTCCACCATCGGCTGCTCCGGAATTATGCTTCAGGCTTGACTGGAGAAGAATTCTCTGCTAGAGGAACGCCTCTTTCTGGAAATTTCAATTTGTGGGCTCGGATGTATTTGCAATCCAGCAATTAGAATGGGTCCCATTAGGCACCGTATGACAATAGAAGGCGAAAGTCTGGCCAGACATATATACCGGGCAATGGGCTTCCTCACCTTGGTCAGACAGACTTTGAGCTCATCCATCTCACAATGCGTTCCCAGGCTGCCATCCTGCTTGGACTGAGCTGGGCCGTGAGCCCGGTTCTTGCCGGACAGGGCTTGACGATGTCTGCTCCCAATCTTGCTGATTACTGCTTTTACGCTATATATACCTCTATCGGGTCTTATACATTCGAAGGGGCAACTTCGACCTCGTCGAGCTCTAGCTCTGGGCAAGGATCTTCTTCTAGTCAAAGTAACTCTTCCAGTACCTCTTCACATGGCTCGTCCAGCAGCTCAAGTGCCCACCGCCGCAGAGCTTTGCGAGAGAAGCGTGGTCACCACGGTGCGAGTTCGACAGGAGGTTGTACAAGCACCGTGGGCGTCATGTCCTTGTATGCCAGTGCAAAGGCGTGGTGCAATGAGGAGCAATTCAACTCCGCCATTCCAACCTACTGGGAAAGTCTCTGTGAACAGAGCAGTGTGTCCCTGATCAGCCTGACCGAGATCGAGGCCAATGCCACCGATGAGTACATCGCCTCCTTGCCTGTTATCGACCCGGAAACGAATAGTACGACCACGACTGGAACCATTGAATCCCCTGTCCTCTTGAGCCATTCCTATTACAAGCGGGCTTACAAGTCTTACGTGGGTCAACTGCTTGGATATTGCTATTGATGATTTACTAACATATTTCCAGGTTACTCACGACTATGCTTTGATCAAAGACAAACGCTATGGATGGGGTCTCATGGGATACTGGGGCGGTGTCTTGGCACTTGGAATGATAGTCAAGGCCTGGAAGTTTGTCCGATCAAGTATGAGACTTTCTCATTCCGGTGACGCCGAGAAGAACAGCGCAGGCCCTCGAAGCAAGGTATTCGCACCAGTCGCTGCTGTTGCACACTTCATGCGCACATACTTTGTGATTCCTGCCAGCTTCGCTCCCTACCTGTCGAACCACCAACAGCTGTTTCTGTTTCACACCATCCCCAAACGGCTGGATATGCTGATCGTCTTTGGTTTCTGGGCTGTCGCCATCATCTTGTCCTGCGTCAACTACCAGAGTTTTACGGGTAACATTAGGTGCGTTATCACAGAGTACACACAGCTAGTACGCCTCAACTAACGGTTCTACTTCAAGCACGCCGAGTCTGTTCCAGCAGAACTGGCAATACTCGTCCGACCGCACCGGCGTTCTGTCCTACGCTTGCCTGCCGTTCCTTTGGCTCTTTGCTGGACGCAACAACATCTTTCTCTGGGCGACCGACTTTAATGTGCAGTCTTTCAACATCTTCCACCGTCACACGGCCTGGGTGTGTACCCTTCTTGCCATTGTTCACTCGATCGCCTACACTGTAGTCTTCCAGGTTTATGGTTTGTCCCCTCCTTTTCACAACCAGTTTCTACTTTCCACATATAGTTGACAATATATCCGATACACAGATGGCAGATACCACAGCGCGCTGAAGCAGAACTACTTTTACATGGGTATTGTGGTATGTTAGACCTGTTCTGAAAATCAGTGGTGCGCAGCAATCCTAATAACTATGTAGGCTACGGTTGTTATGGCAGTTATGCTCTTCCAGTCTACTACTTGGCTTCGTCAGAAATTCTACGAGACCTTCCTAATCATCCACGTCCTCTTGGCCATTCTGACCATCTACGCCTTGTTCCGGTATGCTCTCCTAAGTAACACAATTCACATTCACTATCTCTAACAGCTAGACTGCAGCCACACTAGCTTCGACGGAACCGTCTACAACGGCTACCTCTGGCCCATGGTCGCCATTTGGGGCTTTGATCGTACAGTCCGCTACGTTCGCATGCTCTACTGCAACCTCCACGTCAAGTTCGGCAAGGGATTCATCTCCACAACCTCTTCCACGGTCACCTACAGCCCCGAAAGCGACTTGATCCGGATCGAGATGTACCCTGCCTCTCAGACCCTGAAGCCTGGCCCGGGTCAACACTACTACCTTTACCAACCCGTCACTCTTCGCGGTTGGGAGAACCATCCCTTCACTCTGGGATGTTACGAGAACGCAAACTCGAAGGAAGACTCCTCGAAGCTTATTTTCTACATCCGTCCTTATGACGGCTGGACTAGACGTCTGCGCGACCAATGCCAGAAGGCTGGCACTGAAATTCGCCCTAAGCTCCTCCTGGAAGGCCCGTACGGACACCAGGCCCCACTCCACACCTTCGACACAGTCCTCATGATCATGGGTGGAACAGGTATTGCCTGTGCTGTACCCTACATTCTGGACCACATCTCGCGTGTTGAGGCCGGCAAGACCAATACCACTCGTATCCAGCTTATCTGGACAGGCCGCCAGAAGAAGATCTTCGACGAAGTCTGCTGCAGAGATCTCTCTGCGGCTTTGGAGCACAGCGACATCACCACTACACTCTTCTGCACTGACAAGTCGGCTGCCGGAAACGTGATTGACTCTGGAGCGACCACGCCGACGAAGGAGAAGGAGGCTGCTGCAGATGCTATGGCTCTCCAGGACAGGTCCAGCGGGTCTATTCGCTCCGTCGAGGACCTGAATGTCGAGCTGCGCTACGGCCGGCCTGCTATTCGCGCTAGTGTCATGACTGCTGTGCGTGAGGCGGAGGCTAGCTCAGCCCGCTTGGCTGTTATTACGTGTGGCCCGGCCGTGATGGCGGATGAGTGCAGGTCTTCGGTGTACGAGGCCATGAAAGGTGGATTCCAAGATATTGAGTACTTCGAGGAGGCATTCGGATGGTAAGGTGGGACTGAAAGAGGCGATGATTCAAGGTGATTGGAAGGGGTTTACGGTTTGGATTGATTATGTTTGCCAATGAGTATATGTAATGCGAGACTGTGCAGGGTTACTGCAGAGTAATGAAAAGTTACTTAATGTTGATTATCTACGGTTGCGAAAATTTTTATTCCTTCTGTACCTGGGGATGGTCTGTATCAGCAGCTCTCGTAAGTGACTGCAAACGGCCCATAAATTGAGCCAGGAGATTCTCATATCAGGGCTGCACTATACCCAGACAAAGGCAAAACATATGAAATCTCACCGGTAATCACCAACCCCGATCAAACTCCGGCCCCAGTGCCCGTTGGCACCAGAACCGCGCCCTCGGGCCAAAATGCCGACTCGGGCTGCCTTGACGGGAGGAACCACCGCCGGTGGATCCCCACCGCGTGGAACCTTCGCAAACTCGTACCCGAAATAAGCTAAAAGGTCAGGTACGACCCGCATTTACAGACTTTGCATCCTTGCGGTGATCGATCTGTGTGTGGGGAGAGGGGCTCTCGCAAGCTTGTACTGGATATGCTGCTCTTGGATATGGATGGAGTGGGGTTGTAGGGCATCGGAGCTCGGTTAGGTACCTCCGCTAGCTTTCGCCCCGGTGGGCGAGGCGTTTGAAGAGAATTGAGAATTCGTTCGCTCCGGGGCTTGGCTGGACTAAGGACCTGGGTGAGGGCTTGGCACGGTCCAGCCTGGCTGGTGGTCAAGATGAGATTTTCGGGCGGAATGCGCGCCAGGTGCCCAGGCCTATTGATTTCCAAGGCTTAGGGCGGTAGTTTATCACCGTTGATTCTCGTGATAAATAGCCGGACAAGAATATAGTCATCATGGTACCGCAAAAAGTGGCGGCAACGTCTTCTCCTGCTCAAGGCAGCCCAAAGCGACTTCTGGTTCCAAAGTTTTGGGGATGACACTGAGGCTACCAGTGATATCTTCTGTCGAATGTGTGGAGTACACTCATAGCCATGTATTCCAGCACAATGGTGGATCTGGACTTTGCCAAGACATTCTTATTCCTTCCACCGTGGTACCAGGCTGTCAGTCAGCAACCCTTCCCATTTTGACATTCCTAGTTTACCAAAAACAAGTTTGTAAGCCTGTTCAGGTAATACTTTGTCATAGAAGGCAATGTTCGTTGGAGGTTCTAGCTACTTGTACTGAAGACTCTTGCCTTTTGCTATTGCTACATGTAAAGTACTTGTACACTCATATATATTTTCCGTGCTGTTTATCACCTGGTAGAGACAATAAAATAGACCTATAAAGATCGGGCTATGTGCAGTAAAAGGTACATACTGACCACGAAGGTCAGATTATGGTTATAAATTAAGTAGTTATTGACAGATACTCACTGTACTTCAAATTCTGGTCTTAACATTTTCAGAGTCTCATCATAAAGTAAAATGTACTACAACTAGAATCATGTTCAAATCAAGATAAGCAGTAAGATATAACAAACTTGGTATTATTGTGAAATGCATCAAACTGTTACCACGGCCATTGAGCGGATATATATTCATTATCGCACATGCTGATCCAAAGCACCTGTCTCTTGCCTGGCAGCATTCAGCTATCCACAGTTTGTTTGGCTAGTGAACATACGAATTCCAGTAGATCACATAAGTCCACTGTGATATATATACCTTGAACACTGCCGTTGCCGTATTATTCTGCCCATATACATACCGGCGACGCAAATGTGTATACTTGAAGACATGAATGAAGATACGTCATGGATCGACCTGAAAGTGGAAGCCGTAAGATAAGATAAGATAAGCGACGTTAAATGTTTCACACTCATCTATTCTGCCAAGATAATGCCTCGTAAGCAATATTTCTTGTCTTATATCGTCCCTCATATCCATTAAGACATACTGGATCCTGAAAACGCGTACGGCTGTATAAATGAAGTAACTTAATCTTTCTTCGTATCTGAATATCCTGAATTCAGGGACACAGTAATTGGCTGAACGCCTAGAAAGCAATCCTCGAATTGCTCATCGACACGCTATGGTCTTGATTAGCAGCCAGACTTGTCCATTATCTTAACACAATCAGGGCTTTAAAGTCTGTTTATAGTTCTTTCTATTCTGGGAAAGATTAAGGGAGCATATTAGATAGTATATGTAACAAGCAGGATACATATTTGATAGAAAAGGTAACAGCTGGCCTACGCCGCCCTTCCCAACTTTCTCTTCCTCTCTCTCTCCAGTCTTAATGCTAGCGAGTATTAGAGACGAATCTTCTTCTTCTTCTTTTCGCCGTTGGCGACCCGACAAGAGAAACCTGGTTGTGCTATATTCGAAGATAAAGCAACAATCAATTAACCAATAATTCATATATAGAGCAACCGCTTGTGACCTAAGAGTAGATCATATAGTATGCGAACGTAATGACACATATGCTAATGTCATTTGGGATAGGGTTTACTACGAGGTAGGCCCATGGATAGATCCGCAGAGATTCTACCACAGATCAACCGTCATTTTCTACAAATCGTACATGAAACATAGGAAATTACTACAAAGAATGTTCACACCTAGCCACATTCCTCTCCGACTGCTCGGTCTCATCCCCAACAGACCCATCCTTCGGATCAACGTACTCGCACCTCACGCTCCACTGATCTGTTCTTTGAATCACCAACGTAGAGTCCCTCCTACCCAATGGCTGACCCGGAGATGTAACAGCAAATGCGGCAGCAGAAGCGCCCAAGCCCTCGATCTCATCCTCCAAATACCGTGACCTAGTGGCTGATTCTTTAACACCCTTGGTCATACTCGTCAACGCATAGGTGTTGCCATATGAGTTGCTATTTCTGCCTCCACCTATGCGCTTATGTAAGGATACATTCAGCATGCCGCTGTCAAAGGCGTCCAGAAACGGTTTCAGGCATGGAATGCAGGCTGTCATGATGCTGACGCAGAGAACGCATTCTGTTGTGATGGTTGTTGCGAACGCAGCGTCGTTCATGTCCGTGGAGGGATAGGGCTTGGAGTAGCGAATAAAGATAAGGCGGATGATGGTGGTTATAACAACGCTGGCCAATCTCATGTTAGTTAAACGTCCATTATGAAGCCCAAATTGGACCTACAAGATGCGGATGAAGAAGGCAACCACAACGGTGACTTTCTTCCCGAAGATGACTTGGACTGGCTTCACGATGTAGATGGGTAGGATGCAGATGACCAGTTCTGTTATTATGTCGATAGGGGAGATGCCGGCCCAGAAGGCGAACTGCGTCAGTATCTGTCAGTTTTGTTGTAGAGAATTGGAAGTATATGAATCTCTCGAATGCATATGACTAGTGTATGTGGGATTTGGGGTGATGGGGAGAAGGATCTGCTAACTCACAATATCTATGCAATGACCATTACTAGCATCCAAAGGTTCAGGCACTCCACATTGAAATGCAAGAGTGAAAACCACCGGCACAGTCCAGATTCCGACCAGAACAGAAGTCCAGAATGAGATTTTCTTATGCCACCTATTCACTGACAATTTGTTCAGAAGCAGCAGTACTGAGATCTTCGCCAAGCTAAGCGCAAGAACGTATAGAATGTTCGACGAGTAGAGAGCCTTATTGGCATCGCGATATCAGTAAGCCTGTGCCATCAACCGCTGGCTGAAACTCACCTTCTCTATTGTATGGACTTCCCTGTCATTGAGACTCAATTTTCGCTTGCCCAACCCGTGCTCCGTTCCAACAAGAATGACAGCACATTGTGCAACAGCGAAGATCTGTTGTCTTGAAAGAACCGCATTAATGAATCGATACACCTGTTGTTTCAAAACGCTGGAGCGGCAAACCTACCAGCGCAAGCGATATTGTTCCATCATCCCACTCCAGTGAGCGAAGCATATGAAGACGGAAGGCAAGTCGTATCAAGACAGCAAGTATCATCATTACCATCAAGTAGATAGTGGCAATGGCTATTTCGTCGACATGGTCCGGCGCATGTTGCGTCGCAGGGTAGATTGCGCGTACGCCAATCTCTCGGAGGTGAAGAACATGATGGATGTGCGGGAGCCGTCGAAAAAGGTCCATTACTGGGGCAGGAGCGCGCACGAAGGCATGGAAAAGCAGAAGTGGGTATGGCAGTGGCGTGAACTACCGATGTGTGAACATAGGGTGTACGACGTCCTGTGCCGGTAGGTATGGAAGGCCATGTACACTGACACCATATGACTCACAAGCAGAGCTACTCTGTAAATTATCACCCAGCACCGGCTGAAAGATCCCCTATTCGAAGCATTGATCAGTTGGGCGGTATAATCCCGAGCAAAGGGCCCGCCGTCATAATAATCCATTCTTTGTGGGAGTGCACACAGGAGCTGGGACGGAGTCGAAAGATAATTCTCCGAGCGAGTAAGCTACACTATCGTCCGCTCTAGGGGAATACCCTTGTGAGATGCAATTTATAATCCCTGCTTAGCTTGAGTCTAAAGTTAGTCCGTGGTACATGACGCACCGTCGTGTAGGTAGCTGAGTGAGCATATTTCCGAAAAAATTACGGTCTCCTATCTGGGATTACCAAAGCTGAGAGATTAGACCAGTATACCGCAGGAAATAATGAGCGGCGCCTGACCTCTGCTCTGAGATGCTATTTGGCTTCTATTGGGGAAGGACGGCTAGGTAATGCCGATTATCTGGAGTGCACCGACTTTTTAGCGCGTGGGAGAGGACGAAGTTTGTAGGAGGTGGTTTCTGATAAAATCTAATACACGTGACGGTAAATGGAAGAATTATCCAAGGGAAGGAGAACTTGGACCCTTGCATTTCACATGTGACCTTAATGTTTTGTTGAATACACAATGACTGTTTGCCAGCCGAAGTCCTCATCCCCACCACGTAGTACCGCTGCGCATGGAAGGCCTCACCCGGGAGCGGAGACCATCCCAAAAGAGGTTCAGGAATAGATTATACCCAATTTAAAAGGCACTACCTTTTCGAAAGCAGCAATTAGAATAACCCAAGTATGCGGAAGGGACAATTGTCTGGACGACGGCTATGAGTGAAACAAAACACGAATGAAGGGCTTGGCGTCTCGGTCTTTCTCGGTCTTTTTCTTATTATTTAATCTCGCACTGATCCTGATTTGCGTCCCATCATTCCAATTCATGTTCCCCGGATAATGTATATGGTTTACGCGAAACCTACTGGCGTGTTTTGCGTGAGATGAGAAGGTGGCGCCAATGGAAGTGGAGCGGAAGAGCCAGCCGTTCGCCCACTCCGAAAG
Organism: Aspergillus welwitschiae; assembly: GCF_003344945.1. Taxonomy (NCBI): domain Eukaryota; kingdom Fungi; phylum Ascomycota; class Eurotiomycetes; order Eurotiales; family Aspergillaceae; genus Aspergillus; species Aspergillus welwitschiae. The sequence goes on from NW_020798732.1 coordinate 193,927, forward strand.
ACATTACTATAGTTATTAGAGCGAAGCTAAGAAATAGCTAAGCAACTGAGCTTAGCATCCTGATCCTAATACTCTCAGTCGGACAGGGTTCATCCCGCGCCACGTCAGCGGGTTTGAGGGATTCCCATTACTGGCCAGTTCCGCGACGGGCGCAGCAACCGGTCCGTACCCTAAAGCGCGTGCTAAATGAACGGCGGCGCTACTTTATCAAGATTGAATTAGGCCCGCTATCAACAAGGGAAGTGGCCAATAAAAGGAACTAGAGATTTCAGGTCCTATTCCATTAATAAATAGCTATCAGTGCACTCATTTCCCCTCCTACGGCCTCCGACCGGAAATCCTTTATCCCGGCCGAACCGTCCATCCTTAGAGGATTTCCGAGATCGTATGGCGAATGCTCTCTCGGTCGGCGGCAGAAATGTGGATATTGAACACCCTTTCAAGCGCTAATACCCGCTGCTCGTCGGAGGTAAATTTCTCTAGCACCTTGGATGTCGCTTCCCGGCGCTCTTTGAGGGTGTCGTTAAACAAAGTCAGGTCTCCCACTATTTTGTCACCATCCTCGTCGAGTAACATCCTCACACAGACGACATGGAAAGTAAACCAGCTTTCCCGGCTAGTACTCATGTAGTAGTTAATGATTGTGAAATCCTCGGGGAGGAACTCCATCTCCGTAAAGCAGTAAGCGGGGATCCATTGACTGTCCCCGTTGCGGATTTCGTACTGCCACAGAGATTGGCCTCGGCTAGTGTGTTGGGCGATGGGTCCGTAGACCAGCCTCCCCGACTGTTCGCCAACATTGTGGAACTCATAATGCTGGACCAGTGGGAGGGGCTGATGTGGCCCATTGGAGCCAAATCCAACGTCTACCAGGTACTTTTGCTCATCAATGGTCACGATGTTAACCATATGATTCCTACGATAGAGCTAGTCAGCAAGCGCCTATGGCTAGATTAGACCATTAGCGATTTAGGAAACCTACCATCCATCGTACTTAGGCCCTCTCCAATTCTTCGAAGTGGACATGGGCTGCGCCGCTTCGTTGACTCGCCCCCCTACGGCGGTCACCTCGTATCCCAGGCTTCTCAAGACAGTGCCAAACAAGACACTGTTCTCCATGCAATAGCCCCCACGACGAGAGTTGGAATCAACAATCTTCTCAAAAAGTTTGTGAGGGTCGATTGAGATACTGCGATGAACAGCATAGTGGAGATTCAGGTTTTCGAAAGGCACAGCTGCTAGTTGGTATCGTTGCAGCGCCTTCAGAAAAGCCAACGCAGACTGGGCATTGAGTTCCGCTTCATCCTGCATGAGAAGAAGAGCTTCTCGATACTTGTCGGGGAGTCCTATCCGGTCGAAGTAGCGTCCCAGTTGTTCCAGGGAATATGTGGGACGCGCTGCCCAATCAATTTTGCTGCCCATTTCGGCTCACTAGAAGCTGCAAATATGGGCTGAGTGGCTCGAATAAATCTCAAGTAACAACAGATTCTTGGATTCTGATCGAATTCAAAGACGCCAAATTGAGTTCAGGAGAAGGATCGTGAGGTTTTGGGACAGTAAGCTAAATAAACACGGCTTCTTCTGGTGGTTGACTTCTTTGAGTCGTGTGTGTTGACAGCCGGGATTGCCGTCCGGTGTGTCCACACAGCAGCGCGGGGGATGGGCAGTTGAGAAGCCAAGCAGGCATTGAGAACATCTAGTTTGCTTTTTAGGGGATAGGGCGAGGCTAATGGGGAGCGTTTACCGGCTGGAGCGATAACGCCAGCGATTAGTTGCATACACTACGAACTAGTGCTGACATGACAATGGCCGATTGATCGCATCAGCGTTAGTTCTCGGTCGTGGAGTCTCAGCTTGACCTCTGCGAATCAACGACATTTTCTTCGATTCTGGGTAAGGTTATTATCTGAGCATCTCATGTATATCCCAAAGCTTGTCTGAGGCCCCTGTGGCCGCCTTCACTTCAACCCTTGTCTGACCACTAAGCATTCGCGCAAACGTCTAGGCGAGGAGCTTGCAGTAGCACAAACAAAGCTGCAGATGAGACTAAGTCTAGAGGTCTTCCATGGGCGCATCTAAGGCTTAATAAATGCAATGTCTAGAACCCCGAAACTAATATGCAGCCAACGCCGGCTCTTTCACGGACTGATAGACGGCCTAATATCCTACGGCCACTTATCATACCAGGTCCGAGGCTGGCTTCAGGGGGGTACATATGTTAATTTATTTCGGAAGGTCGAATGTGGACGATTTGATTGAGCATGGAAGACGACCTTCCTGTTCAAGCAATCCCCGTGTGAATATTTCAGGGATAGACCTTATTATCGTGCAACAAGCCACCAACCCCTGCTAGTATTTGTCGGTCGCTCGGTCTTAACAGCTTCCTTCATATTTGTTCACTAATTATTTTTATTCTTTTTCTCCTCTCTCCCCGCATAACCTTTCTTTTTTCCTTGCCTGGTTGACTTCGCTATTGAACGTCCAGTCAAGCAGCAAAATGTCTTTCAAACATGGAGAGATGGCAATCCAGGAGCTGGGCTCCCGGCAATACAAGGATCGTGATGATGAAGACATGGCAAAGTTTGGCAGGAAGCAGCGTTTCGAGGTGAGCACTCATTCTATGTCTGTGTCGCGTAACTAATAGAGGCAGAGAAATTTTGGTTTCCTGTCCATGCTGGGCTTCACAACCACGATGATGTGTACTTGGGAGGCGGTTCTCACGTGGGTATCAACATTTCCATGATCGATGTCACCGGGCTGACTAGTATACAGCGCCAATCCAGCAGCCATGGTTGACGGAGGACCAGCGACCCTCGTCTACGGGTTTATCTTTTGCTGGATTGGAGCTTTGTTAACAGCAGCCTCTCTCGCCGAAATGGCCTCGATGTACAAATCCCCCTACACCACGCTCGAAACACACAACACTAAGTCAATTGTCATACAGGGCTCCCACGTCAGCCGGTCAATACCACTGGGTATCCATACTCGCCCCTAAAGGCCAAGCTGTCTTCCTCAGCTGGGTAACCGGATGGTTGGACATGATCGGATGGTGGGCCAACACTGCATCGGGAGTGTATTTCGCCGCCACCGTCCTGCAGGGTCTTCTGGTGCTGAACTATGACGGGTATGACTTTCAACGCTGGCATGGCACACTTCTCATGTTCGCGGCGCTGGTAATCTGCCTGCTAGTCAACTCCTTTGGGGCACGGCTCCTCCCCAAGATCGAAGGTCTAATCCTCATTCTCCATACCGCCGGCTTCCTAGCCATCCTGATCCCTCTCGTCTATCTGGCCCCACATAAGAACGCCGAATTCGTCTTTGCGAATTTCACCAACACCTCGGGATGGAAGAACTCTGGTCTTACCTGGCTGATTGGGTTGATGGGGACAAATCTTCCTTTTATTGGTACGCTACACAGTCCTCGTGTTGACGCAGTGGATAGACTAACTTGGTAACTCAGGATACGATGGCCCCTGTCATATGTGTAAGCCATTTACACCCACTTCCCGGCCAAAAATAATCTATATCTAACGAAACAACAGCAGAAGAAGTAGTCAACGCCTCCGTCATAGTCCCCTGGTGCATGATCGCGACTATCATGCTAAACGGCACTCTGGGCTTCGCCATGGTCCTAGCCTTCCTCTTCTGCGTAGGCGACCTCGACGCCGCCCTCGACAGCGCCACCGGATACGACTTCATCGAAGTCTTCTTCAATGCGACAAAATCCCACGCCGGAACATCCGTAATGAGTGCCATCGTGATCGCTCTGACAATTTGCGCCTCGTTTGGATTCCTTGCCTCCTCATCGCGCCTTACCTGGGCATTAGCCAAGGACAAGGGAATTCCATTCGCTGATTTCCTGTCGCACGTACGAATACCTCGTACCCCTCCGCACAAATACCATGAATACTAACTTAGATCAAACCAGATAAGCACCAGGACCTCCGGCTCTGCCCTGCCCCTCCGCGCCATCGCTTTCTGCGCCATAATAACAGCCATCACCTGCCTCATCAACATCGGCTCCAGCGCAGCCTTCAACGCCATGATCTCTCTGACAACAGCGGGACTGTTCTCATCATACGAGATTGCCATCGTGCTGATACTCATCAAGAAGCTCAAGAACGAGCCGCTCCAATACGGCCCGTGGAAGATGGGTAGGCTGTGGGGAATCCTGATTAATATCGGGTCGATCTGTTTCTTGACCATTACTATTTTCTTCTCATTCTTTCCCGAGGAGTTGCCTGTTACGCCGACAAATATGAATTGGTCGGTTGTGGTGTTTATGGGCGAATTCCTGCTCGGGTTGGGGTGGTATTTGGTTAGGGGGAGGAAGATCTATCATGGGCCGGTCATGGATGTTCCGGTTGCTGTTGGAGAAGGGGGAGTGGTGGGCGGCGATGGCGGGGATGACGAGTAGTAGTACGCTCTTATAGGTCTCTTGTTTGATCGGTGGATGTCGGGGAGGATTATATATAATTAATTTGTGAGTGTATAGTGGTTTCATCGTGGTCTGTACGCCAGTCTGCATGTAATAGTAGCGCTCCAAACGAACAAAAGCCGAAGATGTTCTTCGTATCCAAAGGATGTCTAGGTACTTCTCGAAACCTACTAGTATTAATTGCAGTATCTAAACCGTAAAACTATATTAATGTATTATATTGTAGCACTAGGCTATGATCGTTTTTTCTTCTATTATATCCATTTTGGTATCGCCTCTTCTGCAACCGTCACCTCGACCAACTTGCTTATTCCATTATGTCCATACCGCCCCAACTCAACATCGCCCAGCATATGCCGCCTGTCCTCGACATCATCTCCCACTGCTACACGGTAGCTTCGCGAGATGGGATAATCGCCCCAGGTGTTCTGCCTTGTCCTCCTACTGTCTGCTTCCCTTCCTGAGCGGGATCGACTGCTGTTAACTAGTAGCCGTACAGAGTCCATCACCAAGGTCCGAATACATGGAATCGATGCCGTAGTGATGACCAAGTAACATTCCATCAAGGCCCAGATGGTCAGGCGGTTCGTTGCGGCAGACTGATCGTCGATGATGGAGAGGGAGGGAAGGCTTATAATTCGCATGATTGATCCTACCATGGCGCTGGATAATCGGTTAGAGTTGTGCTGGGCTCAACGACAGATATGGTACATACACTAGCCCCAGGCCCATTAGTATGATGAGAATTGTCTTCGTCCGCCGCTTGAGATTCAAACTCCACAAGGTGTATGCAGGAAATATTGCGAGATAAAGGTCGGTTGCTGTATTGATAGCTGTGATTTCCGAGATTAGCCTATCCAATGGAACATTATTCGGCATATGGACTTACTGCATTGCACGTAGCTATAAGTTATCAGGATTTTTGGATCCCAGCATTTGCTCTTGACGGTAATGTCCCATATAGCGCGAATGTCAGCGCATCGGGCCAAGATAGTCACAGGACTGACGTAATTGGCAATGAGCTGAAGCGCGAATATAAGCCACAAGATGTGTCCCATGAGATATTTGTGTCGGAATATTGGCAGCAAATATAACACGAAAGCCAGCCTTCCCGTTCCCGTACTGACAATCGAGACGCATTGAAACACCGTATAAAGTTTCGCAGTCAAGACACGGTCTGATCGATCGAGTTCGTAAGCATGTCGTCCGTATCCGTGGGAGATTGCTATAGTGATCAGGACGGAAGACGCAATAGCCAAAGCCTGCCATGGTAAGCTTAGTCGTATAATCTTCCCAAAAGGTTCCATACATAAGCAAGGATCATAATTGCATCGTCCCAAGAAAGGTTGCGAATACGATGCTTCGCAATGAGCCTCAACAGCATGATGATGGTGGCAATTCCAGCTGCTACCCAATTGAGGCCCAGAATGCCAGGGCCAGCATTGTAGGATGCAGAAGCCATGCGTAGTAGCCTAGCCTGTAGGCCTGCTGGCACACCAGGTGCAAGCTTGCATGATGTGTAAGAGAATGGCAGCGCGTGAGGCGGGGATGGTGTTCCCTTTTATTCGGTAGCGGCCTTTTCCTGCTCGTGGTTGACTGGTTCACCCGCACGAACTACCCGACAGCATGGTGCCGCACGAAGCTGGCGGGGGATGGTTTCAGGATGCGTCGATCCACCTTTAAAGTTCCTCTATTCCGAAGCACCTAGAGAACACCAAGGAAAGGGGCCATGTGTGATCGGCGAACGCATGGACTTATTTCCACCGACTAGAAATATGATTTGCGTAGGTCGGCCGTTGTCTGCGAACTAAGAGCCATTGATTGCAGTCACAAAGCAACCATAATGGTGATATTCTGCAGTCCTCTCAAATCCACTTCGTACACCCAGACTGAAGGTCATGGAGATGGATGAACCAGTGGGGCGGGGTTGCTCCCGCTGCAGTTTCATGTTTGTTTGGGATTTTTGTACTTCGAGTTAGAGTTCGCGTTAAAGATTTAGCCATCAAGAGTCCTACTTTCGGGACCCAGCACCAGCTTCTGCCTACAACCATGGGTCTGTAGCCAGCCATGGGACCATAGCGCCGGACCAAGCTCCTTTCCAGTCTAAAAATAACAAAGTATGGCGTTAAAAAGGTGAAAGGCATGTGTTCCGGATGGGCGAAGCCGACACCATGGTTTCAGCTGATCTCCAAAATAAACTTTGGGCAAGTGCCGCCCGTGCAAAATCTGGATTGACCGGCCCTCAGGGTGACCGCACAACCACAGCGGATTTACTTTGGTCACTCCAAAGTGGGAATTAATACCAGACATCACGAGAACGTATGAGCTCACTGTCCCAACAGCCTGGCGATGACTGTGGCCCAGGTAAGCTCACTGGGGGCGCAAATGCATACAGTCGTTCTCGAATCCCAGGACCCATATACATTAAAAGACTTTTTGCTGGGTTCACCGCCAAAGCTTTAGTGGTGATAACTTGTTTACCGGCCAACAATAGCTGGGGTTGGTAAGAAAAAACAATATAGGAAGAGAAAATGGATTTCAGCCTGGCCATACACTGCTGTAGGCTTATCTTACATTGCGCGTATGGCATTCATGCATGTATCTGGTCGCCCAATGGCAATTTATGGGGAAACTGGTTTAGAGTTGAGCGCAAGCTCACTGATGCACATACTCCCATTGGACTCTTTCTACAGTTCCCACATAACAACAGGGTATCAAGCAAGTTATACACAGAACATGGTCACACATCATTAAGCTGCAAATCCCGAAGACGCCTCTCCAGATTCTCGAGACCTACGATAACATCCCGATGAAACGCCTCTTGAAGCGCCGGACTCGAAAAATCACTATTGTGACCAAAGTCACAATGCAGGCATTTCCTAATGATTTCCCGAAAACCATTGCTCACGATCTGGTTGCTATGTTTAACTAACCGGTCTGCGGTGAAATATTCCACAAAGTCTCTCGTCCCCCCGTTGACCTGGTCAACGCGTTCTTCGAGAGCTGTGATGGGAACTTGATGTGCGAGCTCGATGAACATAATGCCAAGGCCGAAGAGTACTGGGTTTCGTATGAGTTGGCGGTAAACAACTGATTCCGTGTTTGTGCTGTCCATGGAGGCTGAGGCTTGGATTGACGTCGTGATGTATGGCAATGCCTGTCGAGTCTGCTGGAGGAGGGACTCGTGGTCCCCCCAAAAATGGACATCGTTGCTTCGCCATGCCTTTTGGAGCCAGGGGGTAGCGTGGTAGTAGAGGACGGCTGTGGCCAGGTGTTTTGCTAGTTGAACGCACTCGTAGGGACCCATGTCTCTGGTAGGCTTTGATGCTGAGCGGGATATTAATTGGGCGAGTGATGAAGTAGATGTGGTGCCGCTGTTTGTTTGAGTGTCGATGTAGGCCAAGTGTTTGCATGTGTCATCGTCTCTGAGCAGTCCGATGCAGCCCCCAGAGCCTCCTTGACAGAGAGACCTCTGAACGAGAGTGCAGAGATTGCGCTGGAAGAAAAGATTGGGAATTGCGATAGTGGTTTTCTCTTGATAGGGTGCTTGCACAGGCCCCGAGATGGCCTCCAATTGTTGAAATTGTACGCGTTTTATCCTCGGTGGACAAGGTCCTTCTTCGCATACTCTCGAACGCTTTTGTGAAGTAGATGTTGTTGAAAATGTCGAGAACGCTGACTGGAAGCTATCATCGCTGGGTTTGATAATTGACTCCACACTAATCCATACTGCCTTTCCCGTAGTCGTGACACTGGGGTCCTGGATTAAGGCTAAGTTGAACCGCACCTGGGTCAAAGTTCCACTGAGGTCCGGTTTGAGAGACAGATGCACATCATGGACAGAGTGGGCATGGCAAGCTGTCCTAAAGGCATCGTAGAGATTGCAAGCAGCTTGTTGAACAATGCGAAAGTGCTGAAATTCGCGGTGCTCTTTGAAAGTCCTGGTCAGTCTCGCTTCATCCGATGATCGAGGAGTTTTTTCTCGAGAAATTTCAGATCGAAGGACTCCAATAATGGAACCTAGGTCTTCCACAGCATCCTGTGAAGATAATGTACCTGATTAGAAAAAGAAATTGAGCGAGGTGTACTGTTAAACTTTTCTCACCTTGAGTGGACTTTCAGACTGGACTTTAGCCTTGGTGGTAGCAGGAAGACTTTTCGTGATGATTTTAATTTCTTCCAGCTTCCTCTCAATTTCCACTACTAGCTGTAGACAAATTTCCTTCGATGAACCAAGATGCTCGTCGACCGAGACTGAGATGTCCGTTTCCAGATATTCCAAGATATCGGTCATAATCAGGCGCTGATTTTTCAATATTCTTTTGAGATCAGTATCTCGAGGTAAAGAATTTCGAAATTCCTTCAGACAGTCGATCGCACTCTTGAAGTTCGATTTAGTTGTGGACAAAACTGCAAGGGTTAGATAAAGGCCAAAGCTCCAAGAGGGAAAAACAATGTTACCTTTCAATATATCTGTACTTGCCTCTTCATGATACCTCTGCGAATTGTTTGCCTCGTCACCATTTGTTGAGGGAGTTTGCGGTAAATTATTGAAACTGCATAGCTCGGCTACCTGTACTGGTACCTTGTGAATCTCATGTCTTTCATCGGGATGATCTACAGCTGCCCATTGTTCAAGCAGAGACTTCATACACGCTGCTGCTGCCCCAGCGGCGTACTCCTGCCAAGCCTTGTCTTTGTGGCTGTCAGCATAGTCACAGACGCTCTTCACCACAATACAAGGCAAGTTATTACAAATGCCTGCGCCCTCCATTTCGAAGGCGATAATAGTATCCCGAGCGGCGATCCTATCTCTATCCACTCCAGACTTCATGACTGTGTCTCCCGAGGCGATCCGCCCGAAGTGGATGCTAATCTGGTTCGGCGATGGACGAAACCGATGAATCAGTTTTGCTGGGTCACATCCTAGAGCCTCGCATGGGGCATCGTGAGCCTTTTTACAATGCTTGTCCTTCTTGCACTTCTTGCATCTTGATGTGTCATAATGCTTGTGTTTGTAGGTTGGTGCGAAGAGTCGATCCTGTTTAGGGCGGCAATAGCCGTTAGCCCGTCCTTGCAGGGTGCTGAGGTGGAAGTGGGTTCTTTCTTTCAGGGTTCCACGACCCCTTTGGCTTGACAACTTGTGCAAGAACGATCGAACTTCAGGATTCACAGCGGGGTCCGTGATTCCTTCTTTGCGGCGGAAACAACCGGGTAGTTTCCTACCCAGATCATGGATCACGATGTCGCTGCCAATAATGATGTCGCCAAGAAAAATGCCGTCCTTGGTCCCGTTTGGAACTCCTCCACATATCCCAAGGATGATGGCTAGTCGAATGCCCTGGAAGCTGGATCGAAAACTAGCCGCGACACTTGCTGCATTACCCTTTCCCATGCCAGGCATATACGCCAACACTACGTTGTGGTTGCCGATTACCCCCGTCCGATACGAATTCTGGTCTCCATCTGCCTTTCCGTATTGGTCTCCATTCCTGTCCCAGAAATGGTCGAAAAGGTTCTCTGCTGCGTCTGCCTCGACCTGTAGTGCACAGATGATTGCGACATCAAAATATCGTCGATGACTGGGTGGCCAAAAGCCGTCCATATTTGGCTGTCGGTTGGAAGCGCCATGCGGCAAATATTGGGCAGGAACAGGAACGACTTAAGAGGAGCGAAGACTCCTGCAGGCGCAAGTCAGCCTCATCAACCCCGCATCAGGTGACCGCGTCCATCTCAGTCTGCTTAGCAGTTAACATTCCGCCTTTCCATGTCACGTCAACCTGGACCTTTGGGCCACGTAAAGGGCTTCATGATCATCCGTTTTGGTTGATATAGTCTGTATTCCTACAAACATGGCGGAGGCGTTTCAAGACTCGACCAAGTTAGCAGAGGATTGGCTCACCTACAGGCCTGATCAGAGCACTCTTGATCCGAATTTGGGCTTCGTTGAACTATTCTATCAAACCTGCTCGGCTGCTCTGGTCCATCTCTGGAGATCGCATTTCCGATCAACTATTCGAGGGTCCCACAGAAACACATTGAAGAAGGATGTTGCCAACATTGATTTGTGGGAAGATAATTTTCCAATTGGGCACCTTGATACTATTCTGGGACGATCACAGCCCTTGAAGTTAAACGTGATCGAGAACCTGAAGGGCATCGGAAACGTCCTAAGGCCATACTTCGCGATTTATGACTCAAGCACACACGCAGGAAACGGGCGCGATGTCGCCCAAGATCTTGGTCAAGAATTGGAGACTCAGCTAGAAAAAGCTGTCATAATCTTGGACAAAGCTGCATCTGACTCGTCTTCAGATGATGATTCCTTTGACAACTCATCTGAGAGCAGCGAGAGTGAGTATAATCGTTTCGGGCGGCTTCACTGCTATGTCAACTGCTTGATGGAGCTGGTTCCAGTGATCGAGAGGAACATTTCGCGCTTGAAAAAGGAGGAGCAGTCACAGCACGTGCCACTCCGGAGCGAATTTCTGTTGTCCCAGTCTGCGCAGCCTTTTGCCCTGCGCATTCGAGATCGGTCGGATCCCTCGCTACCTAATCTTTACTCTTGTAAGCTGACAGATAAGACAGATTCAGATCTGCTTCAACTCTGCTTGTGGAGCGATTAGCAGAAGCCAACCTGGAAAGATCTATTCGCATCAGGGAAAATGAAGTCGACGACGAAGTAGTAGATGCTCTGACTCTATTCAAGCCCTATTCTCAGTTTTGTGATTCCGCCATCGGGACATCTCTCGCCCCAACATCATGCTACGCTGCAACTACAGCGTCACATACCTCATTCCTGTCAGTGACTGGAGATGAAGGGAAAGGTCGACCTCGAGTACCCCCTCTACCAGTAGTAGGTGGTACATTCCGCTGCTACTACTGTGGTGATTATGTATCTATGCCTAACAGAATTTATTGGAAGTAAGTAACTTGGTTCGAAGTGCTATCGCGAGTGGAGGCGCAGCTAACTTATCAGGATGCACGTTTATTCGGATTTGGAGTCATACCTGTGCACACATGAAGATTGCAGAGACTCCTTCAAAACGTTCCGAAGCCGCAAGTCTTGGATGGATCATGAATACATTGCGCACTTCAGTCAGTGTATATGGCGTTGCTGTACATGCAATTACACAGCCTATGCCGAGAGAGAGTTCATTGATCATTTGGTAAAAGTTCACGGCCTTGACAGCGCTGGGAGTCTTTTGAAGACAACAGTATCAAGGGCTGAGGAGAGAGTTTTGAAGCCCCAATTCAAAGATCATAAATGTGCACTGTGCTTAGAATTTGGTTGGAAGTCCCAGAAGGAGTATGCCACACATGTAGGAAGGCACTTGGAAGAAATATCTCTCGCATGTCTTCCAATCGAGGAGGAAGAGGTTAGCGACGTTGACTCAAATGCTGACAGGTGGACCAATGCGACTAAGGGAAGTGAACACGAAGCTGAGATCATCGATGAAATATCGGAAGATGATGACGCTCGAGCCGTTTTAAAGTCGGGCCCGGAGACTTTTGGAGTCAGTCATCCTTCGAAACGTACACCATCCAAGGGAAGTAAGTCTCTAAGCCTCGAGAATCTGCCTTCTATCATCAAGCAGATCCAGTTCAGGTGCAAAGAGCCCGGCTGCAAGGGGCGCTTCAAGAGGCAGGAGCACCTGAGGCGCCACATGAAGAGCCACTCCAAAGAGAAGCCTCATGTTTGCTGGGTGCCCGGCTGCCACCGTGCGTTCTCTCGCAGTGACAACCTAAACGCCCACTACACCAAAACCCACAGCAAGCGGGGAGGACGAAACCGCTACGTCGCTACCCTAGATGAGACCAGTCCGGACTACAACCCGGAATACCGTGGCCCGCTCACCCCTGACGGCCGCCCCATTTGTGGATCCAAGCTGGAGGACCCCAATCCCGATTGTGGCAACCTAAGTGTCGAGGGACAATTACCAGCGGCTGAGCCAGAAACATATGAGATACCGGACGGCAAAAATCTTTTGAATACAGCAAAACCCCCTGTATCCCCCAAGGGGGGAGCATGATTCGAATCCTATGGGTACTCATTCATACGATATACCTGACCCATTGACCCTCGCACAGGTTGTTGATAGTAACATCCTTTACTAAAGTTTACGCTCCTTCCCACGACACGGCCATCAGAATATTGGTCGGGAACATGGCACATGGCAAGTGTGTTGTCTCTGCCTATGACTCGGAAGGCCTCACCTCTTGCAGTCCGGCAGGGAGATTAACTCAGGCTGGGCTCCGAAAGCCGACCGCTTCCGAGGTGGCAGTGTTTATCGTCACCTTTACTACAGAGGAAATACATAAGATATTGGGACACATTTCTCTCCGTCGCCTCGCTAGCCAGGAGCGGTTTGTCGTTTTTGGTCTAGCGGTTAGTGTTTCGACAAAAGATATATTATGATCTAGAACATCTATAATGAAACAGACATACAGAAAGGATACTTGGTATAATACTAACTAGTTATGTGACCAAGCCTGCTGGTATCATTGTCCCATATCTTTCATTGATCCAATTCAGTAAGTTCCTGCCGCCAGCGGTTAACCTCAACTTATAGCAGACTACCACACCACCATCTGTGTTTGCAAATTTCATTGATCCCAGACGGGTAACCTCATGTGGAAAGCGGTGCTCGCGTGGAATGTAGCGCGGCAGAGTCACGCCAATCGTTGCCCTGAATCGTCCATTTGAGGTTCAGGTATGCTTGAGCATGATAAGAAGTATTTGGCATATCTGTCTTAAATGACGCCACACCTTATTATGTTGAGATCGACGAAGGACTCCTTAGTTCACGGGTTCAGGCATGATTCAACATAGGAGGGGAGAATCGCTCTATTAGCATTCCGCAGCACGCGATAATGGTTCCCACCAAGTAGCACCCAGCCGTAAGATTTCGCTTGGTGCGCTCTCTATCATGGGGACTTGGTAATAAGGTGACTAGAAGTGCGCAAAAGAACCGAACCATTTGTTCTGCATCGGCGAGCAGGATCGACCATGGCATTGGTTGTGGAATCATTGACTCCTGCCTTTCCATGCAGCCCTGCAGCCCGCTGCTGACTGAGCAGACTCATTTCCAGCATTGTTTCGGCATAATTGGCCATAAAAGGTATTCATTGGCATAACTTCCCCCCCCCCCTGCATATTTGCATCACTGAGGAAAGATAAACGAGCATGTAAGGGCCTCTTTCGAGAACACGTGCATCGTCCTATTGGCTAACCTCATCACTATATCTTTATGTCCTTTGAGACCCTATGGCTCATCACCGCGGTATGTTGAGGTCGGAGATATTTGGCTACTTTTAGTTGTTCTTCGATCGCTTATACCACATTCCGTACATTCAAAGCTCCCAGAAGGTTTAAGAAAGGAGGCACCCCGTAGCCATGTTGCATAGTGCAAAGGAACTAGGCGCTATCGACGTCAAAGGGTGCTTTAGTTCTTGGTGACCACAAGCCTCGGTCGACTTTAACATTCGCTATAAGCCTTGGGGAAGGTTTTACAACGCAAAATGCATCTCAGGCGCATATTTGTCCTGACAGTCCTCAGCTATGTCACTGCCCTTCCGAGTGACATCAATCTCGGCGTCGCCTTGCGAGGTTGTGATGTCGAGGCTTGCGATATGGAAGTAAGAATATGTCTGATTGGGCGAACAGAATGCCAGGATGGGGGAGACTAGCTAACAATTCACAGTGCAGAATGGCAGGCAGCATTGGTGGCAACTGCGGGGGCAATCCAGCACTAAATCTTCTGGGGCTTCCTTTGCTTAGCACAAACACCCCGTATGTGTCCCGGAGTGTGTTGGTGGCTTGTACTAAATATTTGACCTGGACATCGCAGTAACTGCACTTGTTCTTGGAGCAATTCATCAAGCGCAGGCCCAGTCACACTTGCTGCTACCGAGACCCTCACCGACGTCGAATCTTCCACCACTACAAAGACTACTACCGACACGGAGTCAGTCACGGCTACAGAGACTACTACCGATATAGAGTCCACCACAGCTACACAGACCGTCACGGATACGCACTTGTTGACGGTTACCAAAAGTATTACCGAAAAGCAGCCTACAACAGCAACGCAGACTGCCACTGACACAAAATTCCTCAGAACCACACAAACTATCAACAACACACTCACAGCTACTCAGACTACTACTGATATAGAGTCATTAAGAGTGACGAAGACTAAGAACAATACTATCACAGCCACGCAAACTACGACTGATATAGAGCCTACCACAGCTACACAGACCATCAACAACACGCTCACGGCCACGCAGACAACTACAGATACCGAATCTTACACAGCTATTGAGATTATCACGGCCACTGCATCTTTTACGACCACCCAGACTACCACTGATACAGAATCCATCACGGCTACCCAAAACATTACGGATACGCAAACTATTCATCACACAGAGTCCCTCACAGCTACAAAGACTATTACCGATACAGAATCTGTCACAGCCACAGCTACACCAACTACTGTGACGGACACGCAAACATCCATATCGTCAACAACTGCCACCCAAACCGCTACCCCTACTCCAGAAGTCGGGGCCTGCTTCTGCTGTACCGAGCAGGTCCGACTGCCGTACGAACTAAATGGCAACTGTGATAACATTCCAGTCTCTAGTTCGACAGACGGCTGCCCCTCGGGCGATGATCCGAAGCGGAACCACTTGCTATGTTGCGACTCGAGTGGATATTGCACCCAGCTATCCTAGACATTAATACTTTACCTTCATTCTGATCTCAAGCTACCAATGAGGACTCGATGTTTTCAAAGGCATAATCGATGTGTTTCTTTCAAGAGAGAGTGTCTAGTCTCCTTAGATAATGTGCAACAATGATCTAGACGTGCCAGGGATCTGTGCGGTGACCATGATGGGCGTGATCCTCCGGGGAGATCTTGGGAGGAACTGCAGTGGGTATGGTCGAAATGCCCACCTGCGTCTGTCTAGGCAATGTTAACTACGTTCAATGCAGAACTCTATAGTCAAAATACCCGAGGAACGTCCATTAGTTCACCACGCGGGGATTAGGGCTTCAGAAAGGAAGGCATGCTAAAAAAACAATTGCGCCGTAGTTGCGTTCTGGTGTATGTATCAACGTGTATTAGTAAAGTGGAGAGAATGGCTTAGCTGTTATTTACACAACTCCCGCATTGGAAGAGCCGCGCCAATGACGAGGCGAGATCATGGTTCCGAGGCCTGAACCCTTAACCATGTAAGCCGGACTAACGCAGCTGCCTGTCAGACCCTTTTCTCGCCATGTTGGTGCATCGGTACCCAACTGACTAGTTAACTTAGACAATGTGACTAAGCGGTATGGAGCGACTAACAGATGGTATCATCTGCTGCAAGTCTTATAGTTAGCGAGGGAACCAATGAATCGACCTCCCAATGCTCCCTTGACCAGAGCTATTCGGGTCACATCGTCTTAGTGCTTACCGTCGCAACTCAACAAACGGCGCTGTAGTGAAGATCAAGGACGATGTTAGCCACTAAGGTCATTAATGTCTCCCATACTAACGGTTGCGACGGTCAATCAACTTCTAGCTCCTTGCCCTTCTCCAGCGATAGAGCGGATGGGGGCTAAAAGGTGCCTTGTAGTGAATGGCGTCACGAGTAAGCAGGTATTATGGGCGCAATATAAATACGGAGGAAGCCAGCCGTCCTCCACATCGACGCCCCGGATCCCTTTAATTCCCTTCACAGTTGGCCCAGCCAAATTCCCATAATTTACCACATATATATTCCTCCTGCCGTGCTCATCTTTCCAAACGTTCCATAATGGCTCAGACCATCGCCGACGTAACTGCCACTGTCAAGGCTGCACTATCCAAGCTTTCGCCCACCGACGATATCCCAGATTCAGCACGGTTCGAGCTTCTCGATGTGCTGGATCAATTGCGTGCCGCCATTGAACCCCCTATCCAGACAGTGCTGAATATCTGCTGGGCAGTAAGGAGCCTAATACCCAGGTGGTCTGAAAGACAATCAAATTGGCTGACCCATTGCTCACGGGAGCTTGTTGCAGCACCATCCCCTAGTTGCAATCCGCACTGCTATTGGAATGGGAGTCTTTGATGCATTTGTCGCTTCCGGCGGCGCTGAATTGTCGCTTGAGCAGTTAAATGAAAAGACCAAAGGCGACAAGGACCTTCTTGGTAAGATGCTCTTCCTTTTAAGCAGCACAATTCACTCAACTATCTTCAATTTTCCGCTACCCATGTATTAATGATATTTTGTCCACGTTACAGCCAGAATCATGCGCCTCCTCGTCGCTAATCGCCTGTTCACTGAAACTGGTGTTGACAAATACCAACCCCAGCCTTTGGCTTTGGCGTTCGCAACAGGCGCTCCGCCTAGTGAGGTCATTAAAAATTTGTACGTGATGCAGTCCCCAATTTCGAGATTGAAAGTGAAACACTGTGTGACTGATGGAACGAACCCCCGGGTAGCCATGTTAACTTCCGTGCCTCCGCATTCACCCATGACTTCCTCGAAGCCCGAGGATACCGTAGCCCAGATGACGCCTACGACACGCCCTTCCAGCTGGCGTACGGGACCAAGCTGCACCACTTCGAGTGGCTCGCACAGGACCCAGCCGAGCAGCACGCTTTCAATACAGTTATGGAGACCAGCAATCGAGCAGTCGAGGGCGCTCAGTGGTATGACTTTTACCCATGGCAAGAGCGGTTGTCACTAGCCAC
This sequence comes from Aspergillus welwitschiae, assembly GCF_003344945.1. NCBI lineage: Eukaryota > Fungi > Ascomycota > Eurotiomycetes > Eurotiales > Aspergillaceae > Aspergillus > Aspergillus welwitschiae. The sequence continues at coordinate 211,099 of NW_020798732.1, forward strand.
CGGTGACAAGGCGCAGGAAAGTCGCGTACTCCTAGTCGACATTGGTGGCGGCAAGGGTCACGACCTGCAAGCCTTCAAGCAGAAGAAGAGCCCTGCTGGCCGCCTGGTCCTGCAGGACCTCCCCGAGGTTATTCGGGACATTAAGGGTCCACTTGCCGAGGGTGTTGAGGCTGTGAGCTACAGCATGTTCGATGTGCAGCCTGTGCGTGGCGCCAAGGCGTACTATATGCGGACGGTCCTGCATGACTGGCCGGATAAGCAGGCTCTGCAAGCCCTCCATCGGGTTCGGGAAGCAATGGCTGATGATTCGGTGCTGCTGATTAATGAGAATACCATTCCTGAAACAGGAGCACCCAAGTTCAATGCAAGCGTCGATCTTATTATGATGAACATGTTCTCTTCGCTGGAGCGCACGGATAAGCAGTGGTTGAGCCTTTTGGAGCGTGCCGGATTCAAGGTTGTCAAGGTGTGGCGGTCGGATGATCAAGGAACGGGGTCAAATGCTTTGTTTGAGGCTGTTCGCGTTTAGTGGGTGTCGATTTTAGTACAACGACTGAATGGCGGTGAGAAAGATTAAAACTAGAGAAGATTGACATGCTTTGTATAAATCCATATCAGCAATCATGTTCCCGTTTGGGACCACGAAGAGGTCTTTATAGAGATAATTTAAAACCTGCATACTAGTAGTCAGAGTCACATAGATTTATCGAGAATGGTATGACTATCCTAATTGTAAAGGGGGTCAGTCAGTGTGGGAATGGAGCCTTGTAACGCTACCGGCTATAACACACATTGACTCAAATGTCAGACAGTTAGGTCTGACAATGAACCAGTAATGCAAGCCGTTATGATTCGACCAGTCGCATATTTATTGCTAACTTAGGAAAGAGCCAAGGTTATCACACCAAAGTTAGGTCCATGATTTTAGCCTGTGGTCAGACCCACTTCTGCCCCTCGAGGCTCGGGAGGGCCAAAAATATTCTCCCACCGCACACTTTACTCAGAAGAACAAATTCTTGGAGTTCAGCCATTGTGACGGCCGTAGTGTACATCCGCGTCCACCTCTCCACACAGCACTCCTGTCATTCATTGTTTACTGACTGCTTCACTGAGTGCACAATATTGAATTATTCCTTTTTGCACCAACGCACTCACCTTCTACAAGAAAGCGAGAGGCCTTTGAAAAAAATGTATATCATGGACAACTGCCTATTGCCTCACAAGGGTCATATTCATTAAGTTTATTCCGCTTAACATTGTCCCTTTGGATAGCATCAACGCCGACAAAGCACGTAGGGGCATACTGGCACATGACGTCTTGGTCCAAATCTATCCCTCCCAGACTCTAGTTCATTATCTAAATCCACTAGACTCCATATGTACCACGTCTGTGCACATTCTTGCTCACGACATGATTTCATCGCACTCATAAATGCCATGAGTGCGGCGAGAGAAGGGCTCATCTGACAAGCTTATTTTGGCCTGCTCTGACCGAATATTGTTAACGGACATTTATGAGGAGGAGCATGACCCACAATGCGTGAGTGGGTCATTGCTTACAGTGACTTACAGGCCCCCATTGTATACATACTTTCAGTTGGAATCAGACTTGTTATTTCCAAATTATTTACACGCAAGATTGAACAAATCACCAGAGTAAACTGACCCTTGTTGTGCGCAAACCGGACATGTTGAAGGAGAGGAAGGGGGCCCGCTTCGAAGAGATGATCTGACCACTCTAGTAGGACTTACTCTCCTATGATTTGATTCGAGTGAGAGGAGGCTATGGGAAGCCCTGGCATGTCAGTCTGGTAATGGTTTAGATGCAGTTGTAACGTACTTCGTTACATATATGTATCTTTCCCTCATTGATACAGACCCCAGACATAGTTATTGTCTCCTAAAATACAAAACCTATTACTAGTAGCATACGGTTGTAAGATTGTATCCATATATTTTCAGGAATACCTTGATGGCCAAGAAACATATTATATCAGCCTCGAAGGGGATAGCCCTTAGATTAAGGACGCATCAAAATCCAAAATCCGGTATGAAACCTCGTTTTTGGCATTTGTACAACAAACCTACCAGCTGTATTATTTTAACGTCCCTCCTCATCGCTGGTATATATAACCTTGGCCCCAATTTCACTAGGAGCCAATTTGGCCAACGTCCGCTCCCTTAACCTATCACCAAACAGCATCAACATAACCACGAACCCAAAAGCAAAAATCGAAAAGAAAGCCATCATCCCATATACCCAACCGAAGCCCACCTGTGCCACCCACTGATCGATGAAGAACGGCACGACCAACCCCAGCGTAAGACGGTAAGCACCCATGAACGCACCCACCTCGGTGGGCTGCGAGGCGACACATTCGATCATGTAAGTTACAGCGATTGGGACAGAGCTCATCGAGGCGAAGGTGATGAGGTAGGCACCTAGGGCGAGGATCATGTAGTGGAGATGGTATTGCAGAGCAGATCCGACAATGCCGAGGCCGATGGGGAGAATAATGAGGGATGGGACCCAGAGGGCATGTAGCCGACACTCAGGCTTCCATACACCCTTCTCGCGCGTGCAGCAGATCCATAGAGCGATGCGGTCGTTACAGAGGTAGCCCCATAGTTCGGCTGTCAGAAGGCCGACCCAGAGGGAGAAGATGACTTCGTGGTGGTTAGCCATGAGCATAAGAAATTTGGAGGGGAGGGGCGAAGGCGTACAGAAGGCGTTCCGCTGGGGACTAAATCCCCATCCGCCGACGGAGACAGGTTTCTCCAGCCAGACAGTCAAGAGGCTGTGCGTTGCGACGAACCAGCCAAAAGATGCTAGTTGGAAGATGCCAATAAGCAGACCAACGGGCGAGAGACCAATCCGGAAGGGTAGCCAAGCGATGCGACCCTGCATTTTGAGTCAGAATTGGTTGATAGAGGTGAGGAAATTACGGCTACCAGTTCTGCGCGGGAAATTCCCATCTTATGAGGAAGCAGTGTGCCCATTCGCTTTGCCCAGAAGCTCTTAGGCATGACAACTGGTAACATCTTCCCGTCACGAGGGTAGCTGGTCTCTTCCAAGAAAAAGAATGCTAAAGTAGAATAAGACCACTGCCAAGCTGCATATTACTCTACGGGCTCTGCACTTACCAAGGATGAGAACAAGTCCCTGCGCGATCACGATCCACCAGAACACCCAGGGCCAGTTCGTATGTTGGACGATGAACCCCCCAAAGGTTGGACCCGCAACCGTGCCAAACAGGAAGGAGACATGAAAGATGGCATATGCCTTGCCACGCTCATGCAAGAAAAACATGTCATACACGGCTCCCACGCCAACGATGGAGGGGATTGATCCGAATATACCGTCAAACAGACGCGATGCAACAAAACGCTCATAGTCGCCTTTGCTTGTCATGCAAGCTGACCATATAGCACACGCCATCGCAAACACCAGGCACCAGAATATGATAGCAGTGCGACCAAATGCTTGCGCCACCGGGTTAATCAGCAATGGCCCATAGGCAATACCTGCGATCGAGGCAGAAATGGTGTAAGTAATTTCTATAAGTTCCTTATCCCAACTTTTCGCCTGGTCCTTCATAGCGAGTTGGTTCGCCAGATCTAGTGCGGTCCCTGCGAACCCTGCCATACAGAGGATAGTCAGGTTTCTCAACTTTCGACTTCTGGCCCAATTCTAGGCGGCAGTCAGTACTCAGCCGGCACAGAATGGGTGATGTATGGAAAGAAACAACATGCCAATGGGTCTTCAGGATCCTGGGATGGTTGAGGAACTAAGACAACGCCGTCTTTTGTCCGTAGCCCGTCACTTGATAGGTCCAAGGATTTAAACGCCGCATGGTCTTTGGTGTCCAAAGGAGTAGGTAAATCATCCGTAGGCTTTTCCATGGTACTGATTCCTCGAGCCGGGGCCTGTGAATAATTTTTTATTGATGACAGGGATTGCGACCGCGTACGCGCAAGAGTCTGGGAAAAGCAAAAGTTTGGACAGCACATTGACAGGGGGGTAGTGAGCTCACTATATGCTAGATCCTGTGGGAAGAACGGTTTCTTCATTGTGGGACATGCTAAGCTCTAGACCATTCTGATTGCTGGATTAGACCGGGCTTGGCCCGAATGCCTGCATCCGCCGGCCTTTCTGTCCTACAATAGCGTCTCAGAGTGACCGGGGCGTTTTATGAGGCATGTCTCATGCCCTGTTTGACTTTATTATAATCCTAGTAACATATAAGTATTTTATCTGGCCGCTTTTGACGCAGAAAAGATGTTGCGAGTTCTGTCACACCAAGCACATCATGGGGCTGACGTTGACGGGCGCGTACAACACCAGACAGCTACAGATCGTCATCATAAACAGCATTCTCGTTGTACTCTCAATTTTAGCAGTCGTTCTGAGAATCTGGGCACGCAGGCTACAGGGTCTGAGTCTGTTCATAGAAGACTATCTGAGTATTATCGCTTTGGTAAGAAACTTGGCCGTTCCTTCCGACGAAGACAGGCTGATATGCCTCAAGGCCCTAGCACTTGCGGTTAATGCACTTCTTTTCCAAAGTGATTGCTTCTCTATAGCCCCCATTTCTCGGTAAGTGACCGCTGACAGAGTAACGAAGGTCTTCATGCAGGTGTTGGGGAACATGTCGATACACTTTCAGCCGCTACTGTTCAGGAGTATTCCTTGGTATCTCCCTTATTTCCCTGAAAAAGAGACAAGTGAGGCTGGGACTGACCAGGACCGGGACAAATAGAACCTGTATGTGATGCAGCTCTTCTGGAATACCTGCCTTCCGGTTATCAAGCTCTCTATCGTCCTCTTCTACCAGCGCATCTTCCCCGTGCCTTCCATGATATTTGCGTGTCGCTCGATCATGCTGTTTTTGGCTGTGTGGTACATTGCATTTCAAACAACTGCCATTTTTCAATGTATCCCAATACATCACGAGTGGCAGAAGAAGACCACTAAAGGGCACTGCATAGACTTTGTCCCTTTTGTGACCACTTTAGCTGCGACCAATTTGTGCACCGATGTCCTTTTGCTGGTTTTGCCCACACGAGAGATTTGGAGGCTACAAATACCCTGGGCTAGGAAGATCGGTTTGTCTATCTTTACTCTTGGGGTCATGTAAGATGTCTGCAGCGCAGTTTTTCATAGGTCCAGCGAACTGACATTTTGCAACGGTAGTGTCTGTGCCATCTCGATTGTCCGCCTCGAAAACCTGATTGCAATCAGTGATTCGGATATCACTTGTACGATTTCCATTCCTTGTCAATTGTTGTGAGCCATACTAATCAAATTTGGTCTGATAGGGTCAGATACGTATTCCCACCTTTGGACTGCAATCGAGAGCAGCCTCGGAGTAGTGGTATCTTGCCTGCCCAGCCTGATGCCAATTGTACGCCTACTTAGGGACAGAAAAGTCCGGCACAGCGGAAAATCCTTTAGACGCCCACGGGATGGGTCATCATCCTACCCCAGTTACGTGCGACCGCCATACGAGCTGTCAAAGCTGTCAAATCAGGTTACCTCGGGAGCGAGCCGGACAAGACATCGGTCAGGAAGTAGTCGCTCAGACTTAATCCAGAAGCCTGTTGGGGATATTGAGATCGTCACTGAGATTAATCAACAGGTAGAGTCGGCCAGTCAGTGTGGCTTCGAGACTTAGCCTTAGCCTACATCTAGTGGCTCGACCAGCCGCGCGATCTTTTCCAGGCCTCGTCATGCGTGGCTCCAACTTTGAACACACCAATTCCTTTGCTCTGAATTCCTATGTTGGGAAGCTTCCTGTAGAGGACAAACGGCGATGGGAGATGTAATTTTTCATGTCACTTACTCCCAGTCCCCCTCCTGACGGCATAGCCGACCGTGGTTTCAGTGTGCTTACGGTCGCGAAGGATGATAGGCCGATATGCGTAGGCCGCTGATGCAGTCCCCTGCTAGGATGGCTCTTAGCGGCATCGCTATATCCTATCCCCGGTCTCGCAACGAGTCAGAGTGAGCGTCCTTGCGCGCACGCCGCGTATGTCAAAAATTTCACCCGTTGTGAGTTAGATACATACTGTAATCAGACTTGGGATATAAACTTTTCTTTGCCAACGTCTGTGGTGGCTCTCACTAGGACTTATCATCGATCATCGCAACAAGCTTTGGGGTCCCCTTGGCAGGCTTGGGGAACGGCCGCGGAACGGGGGAGCCCGACCCGGTGTGCTTAGCAGCCTCACTATAGCATCCTAGCGCAGACACTATCAAGCGACTTTTAGCTCGCGACGCTAGAGAGCAAGCATTCCGAAGCAGTTTACCCCTCCTTCTAAACCGGTTGCCGTTCTACCATGTCAGGAAACTACCCCTGCGTATGTCAATGTAGCGCACGAACAGGATCGCCTGTGAAGATCTGCCCAGCATTTGCATACAACAAGAACGCATCCAGAAATGACTGTGTCCAACAATGACAAACCTCTCCGAGTCGCCATTGTCGGTGGCGGTATCGCAGGCGTCACCCTCCTCCTAGCACTGCTAAAGCACACCTCCCGTCAGAACATCGCACCGCACCTCTATGAAGCCACACCAGAGTTCTCGGAGATTGGCGCAGGGATTGCCTTCGGTTCAAACTCCATTCGTGCCATGGAGCTCATTGACAGCGGACTAGCAGCGGCCTATAACCAACATGCGACGTTTCAGCCAGATACAGGTGCCTTAGATTAGAAGCTTTGGTCCAGTTATCGGATGGGCATGGATGGGAGAGGCCCACCATCCAACAGTCTGAAAGCAGGTGATTACCTGCACGAGGTGCATGCGCCAGTTGCAAGGAGTAGCGTTCATCGCGCTCGATTTCTCGAGGCCATGACGGCACTACTTCCACCCGAAGGGGGCTTCGTGAGCTTTGGCAAAAGACTGGTCTCGATCGAAGAGGGAGCGGATGGAGCCACAGTGCACTTCGCGGATGGAACTTCCGCCGTGGCAGATGCAGTGCTGGGATGTGATGGCATCAAATCGCGAGTGCGACAAATATTGCTTGAAGGTGAAGAGGCAGCTAACGCTGTTTTTACGGGTAAATATGCCTATCGAGGCCTGATCCCGATGGATGAAGCAGTTGCCGCTCTGGGCGAGTACACAGCACGCAATAATCACTTCCACTGGGGATACGGCGGCCATCTCCTAACGTTTCCGATCGAGCACGGCCGGACAATGAACGTCGTGGCCTTCCGAACAAAGGACAATGGGGTCTGGGAGCACGGGTCCCAGTGGGTGCTGCCAGGGAATAAAAAACAGATGTTGCGGGACTTTGAAGGCTGGGGACCAGATGTCAGAGCCATCCTCTCCCTGATGAGGAATGCAGATATATGGGCCATGTTCGAACATGCGCCCGCCAGTACCTATCACCGGGGTGGCCGCATCTGCCTCGTTGGAGATGCAGCTCATGCGAGCACGCCGCATCAGGGTGCTGGAGCGGGTATGGCAGTGGAGGATGTCTTTGTCTTGTCACGTCTCCTGGGAGCGGTCCGCGAGAAGAATGACTTGGACCGAGCGTTCGTAGCATATGATGCCGTACGACGGCCCCGGACCCAGGAATTGGTACGCACTAGTCGAGATGCTGGCATGCTTTATGAGTGCCAGAAGGAGGGAGTGTGGGATGATGTTGACAAGATTCGCGAGAATCTAGATATGCGCATGCGCTGGATCTGGGACCTGGATGTGGAGCAGCATCTGCAAGATGCGTTGGACATTTTTCATGCTAGTTCTAGATCGAGTGAATAGATTCCTTAGTGTAACCGCTCCCTCTCTTTGCCTAGTCTGGGTAGGATGAATGGAAACTACAAAACCCGTTAGCTCTCATGCGATGTTAAGGTTTATTACAAGGTTTCTTTCCAGGATCATGCATATACCTATTTACGCCACAGTGCTCTATCCTAGAGAGCATTTATGAATAAGACACCGTGGCCATATCAGCAGCTCCCCTCATGTCATCATTCAACACAATATGATATTCCAGCCACGTGGATGCTACTACCTGCCCGTCAGTCTAACAGCAATCATGTCTCACATTAGGGTCCAATAAGGGCCCATCCAGGGTCCCATGAAGGGCTAAAGTAGATACGCCCCACCATAGAAAGATCCAATGACGTACCGTGTTCTATTGGGGATTTGCGCTTCTGCCTAGGCTAAGTAGTTTGGATCCATCAATCGATTAGGAACTATATGGCCCTGATCCTGGTACAGGATGACATATATAATCCCCGTCGTCCTGTTGTTTCCGATGGCATTCTCTCTTCCCAAACTTATTGTTCGTGGCACGATGACATATGCTCCATCCCCGCACTTTTGGGTAACCCTCTTTCGCACACTGCTCAATACTTTTATCCATTCCGCTGGGGGCGATCCACTACTTGCACAAGCTCATGCGATCTGGCAAAATGAACCTGCACGTACCGATAATTTATTCCTGCTAGTGCCTATTGCTTTCGGGATCATTCTGGACTTTCTAGTATGTGAGGAAACTAATGGCAGTCCGTGAGCATCGCAGACTGATAGGTTTCAGATTCGGTATATTCTTGGGCATGTCTTAATGTCTATATTGATACTCGAGAGCTTGGATAGGCAAGCTACCAGCTATGATTCTGAACTCAGGCACAAAAGACCTGGTCCATCCAGCCGTCACCTAACTCAAACCATCGCCACTCTCTACCACAAGGGCAATCTCCATCTCCTCCTGAATGGCATTGGCCCTGCCTGTAGCTACTGGATGAAGCATTTGTGCGCGAGAAGTATGTTGAAGACAGCATTATTCCTTCCTAGCCCGGTCGCATATATCTTAGCCTCGGTCCTGCTCGCTGAAAATCGATTCTTGTGGACCGCGCGAACTATACTTCCGCGCGACCAGCAGCCCTTTGTGCCGACCTCCAGCGATCGCCAACGATGGAAAGCTTTGGTGCCAGCCACCGCACTGCATGCGGTCGTTGAATCGCTCATGATGCATTTGCCTGCCCTGTTTGACGGCGACCTCGCCCTGCCCACTGAAACAGAGATCACGAAATCGTATTTGTCGGGTATTGTGGGATCCGACATCTTAGTGTCTGGAGTCATGCTCGCTGCACAGTTGCTGCTCCTGTTTCCTTCGTTTATAGCGTTGATTCTCAATCAGGCCAGTCTGTTGCCGTCTGCTTGTGAGACATTGGTCTCTGCGCCGGTGAACCAAGGACGGCAGCAGCAGCATCATCGTGGTAGACGGTTAGGGGAGATTTTCTCGGTGTTCAAGACAGGCCCGCTTCAGGTTCAGGACGCGGTGAGTATCATTGGAGCGAGACATGTACTGTGGTGTTTGGAACTGCATGGAAAGATGTGCTTGTGTCTCGTTGGGGTTTCCACCGTGGTGCATTTGGCGGTTTATATTATGAGGTAACGCCGTAAGCCTGACAGAGCAGCAGAGACGGTGGTTCGCCTCAAGAGTCTTCTTTCGTCGATATCTGTTTGACACGAGCGACTTTTGTCTGGAATCCGGTTCATATGCGACTACCTGTCCTTTCCGCTGTGATTTCTCGTGCATTGGAGATAGACCCCTGCTGCACTACTCCTTGTCAGTCTGGCTGTATATAAGGGTACTTTGTGGCAAAATTCTGATAGCCAGGTACCATCCGATATGAACCCCTGAGAATCCTCCGTATCATGTCCACGACCACACGAGATATGCCCAGAAATGCTGCACAGAGAAGAAATATCTCAATCAAAATGCCCCGCAACATGATGCGCAACAGCAACTTCATCGCCCTCAAACACCTCACAAACCGGACACCGAATGACCCCTGCATCCCCACTACCTGCTCCATCCACCCCAGCAACCACCTCACCCGCCTCACCTGCATCCTGTACTCCCTCACCAGCATCCCTCCCTCTCCCCTTCTTCCCTCTCTGCCTTCCCCCATACCCAGGAGTAACATACGCATCCAACCCCACACTCTCCGCCGGTACCTCCCCTTCATCCCCCACACCACCCCGGTAGCCTCTCCCTCCACCCCTCCTACCACCTCTCCTTCCACCTCTACCTTCTCCCCAACTTCCCTGCTCCAGTTCCCCTAGGTCAACAGAACCCACACCGTCAGTACCAACCAAATTGTCGTTAGAGTTAGTATTAGTATTCATAGCCTGCACTCTCCCCACTCTCCCATCCGTCAAACGGACTTTAATTCCCCTCGGATGATTACCCCGCGTCAATACCTCGCCCACGATGCCGCTGACTGTGCGGCCCGTGGGTTGGTCTTTTTTCAGGACAATGTGGACGCCTGCACCGGGGCGAACTTGCTGGGTTGTGGGGGGCATTCTCCTTTCACTATATGGGAAGAAGTTATGGGTGTCGATGAGTGTTGATGGGTGACTTTGTGATGATAAGATTGCGGTAAAAAGAGTGGAGGTGGATGCTGTGGGTAAGCACGTGATTTGTAGACTGTGATTGGTTAATTGAAGTACGATTTATTTTTGAGGTAATGAATAGATTAGAATGAAGTGCCATAGTGGTGGAAATGGTTCAAACGACCTATCTCCGGTGTGTCTGTTGCATGTGTGTGAGTTGTATCACGTTTGTTGTTGGTGACACTACTTCGAGTACAAGAATGCCCTCGAACACCTTCTGTTGCGTACTACGCTATGGGAGAGCTAGTACTATCGCCTCAAGTGGATTTGCCTAGCCAGCTTACAGACCAGAGGGATCTCATCTCACTACAGTTCCAGGAGATTGTATTTCTAAATCACTGTACCACTACATCTACCACGGCCCCTCTCCCCTCCTCCAGCACAACCCTAACCCCTTCCCTCAACGCCTCGTCCAAATCTTTTACACTCCTCACTCTCGTCGCCCATAAATTCCCATTCGCCGCTGCCTTCGCAATCCCCCCATAATCCGGTCCATCCTCCACCAACGAAATGCCCAGATCTTTACTCGACAACCTCGCCGCCTCACCACCAGGATGCACGTCCACCAAGCACTGCCGAGTCGCATTCCATCCACCGTTGTTCAAAATCACAGTCAGGAATGGACACCCATACCTATGGCTAGCCCAGTATACTGCTGAAGGAACGGAGAAGATAAAACTGCCGTCACCGGTGATGTTACAGATGAAAGGTGAGTTGGTGTCCGCTTTGACGCGCACATCTGGACGATCCGAAGTATCGTACCGCGTCGTGGCCAGTTTCACGCCGATAGAGGCGCCTCCAGCCCAGCCGAGACCGCTGCCTCCTTTGGTTAGGTGGGAACCTGGGCGGGTCAATTGCAACTGCTCGGTCATGGCGACTTGGTTGGTGACGGAGTCGGTGACGAAGATGGTGTCGTCTGGCACAAGCTCGCGGATGCGGCTGCAGAGGAAGTCCACGCTGCAGGGTGCATCTGGGGTCTCGAGGAGTTTAGTTGCTCGGGCGTGGATGCGAGCGCGACCTTCGGCGTGGGCTGTGCGCAGGGCCTCGTGTCGATCAGTCCAGTTGGTCTGGAGATCGGCGAGACGGGCCGAAGAGGTAATGTGTGCGTTGATCTGCGTTAGTGCTAGCCCCGTATCGGCGTGAAAGGTGGCTGCTGCGCCAATGTCGAACATGTTCATGCGCTCTTTGCGCGGGTCGAGGTCGATGTGGTAGATGACTGCGTCAGGGGAGGGATGGATCCGGCGGGGAATCCAGGGGACGTCGGCGTCGAGGACGAGGATCACGTCTGCAGATTGGACAGCCGGTGCGGCACCAGTTCCTCGCGTTACGCAAGCTGGATGGGTAGCTGGGAAGCATACTTCGCGAAGCTCGGAATCGAATACCCGCAGGCCGTGAATAGTGTCGGCTAGCTTGATCAGCTCCTGGACAGCGCTGTGGTTTCTGCCCAGATACCCGGTCACTATTAGGGGGGACTTTGCATTGAGCAGTGCGCTTCCGATGAGTTCCACTGCTTGTGGGGATAGAGAGCCCAGCTGACAGGAGGGGATAGGCTTGAGGCGGGCCTGTGGGCTCGGCAGCGGTGTGGCGAGGATCTCTCGAGTGGCCGTAAGATATACTGGGCCAGGGGAGCCAGTGGTAGCCATTAGGACGGCGCGATGCACTAGACTGCCAACGTTATGCGGCGACTTGATCTCCGCGCTGAAGCGACTGTAGGGTGCTACGAGGGCGGCTTGGTCGCGGATGTCCTGGTACCATTGGACGTGCTCGGAGCGCGAGCCCGGGGCTTCGCCCAGCAGGGTGGATGGAGCAACACCTGCGAAGATCACGACTGGGGCGCGTCCGCTAGATGCATTGTGCAGGCCTTGACCGAGCGCTGCAGTCCCCACGTCCACGTGGGCGATCACACAGGCCGGCTTGTGGCTCATTCGAGCGTATCCATCGGCGGCGGACATGGCCACGAACTGGGGGATCAGTATGACAGCTGCTTATCAAGATAGGGGCTAACGTACTTCGTGCTGGAACAGTACCATCTTGGGATACTGTCTGGCTGGGTCATTTTGGCGGCGGACATAGGCTTCAATAATGCTGGGATGATCCGACCCAAGAACGGTGAAGAGGTAGTCGACGCCAGCCTGTCGGTGTCAGACCAGATCTCAGAGACAGTAAAGGGCAATCTACCTCGGCCAGGGCCTCTAGAAAGGCATCCGCCACAGTATGGGGAGCAGTCTCGATTGTGGTGTCCTGTGACATTTTGGGCTCAGAAGTGCTGGTATTCAGGATCTGCAAATGCCCAGTTAGCCCCTCTTTATGCTGCCACATGATGGATTAATGCATGTCCACCCATGTCAACAAGGAGGGGTCATGTATTGGTATTACACGAGGATAAATACGCATCCTGACAAATATCTCCACTGACTAGGATTGTCCTGGTCTCTTGGCGCTGGCCATTGACCCGTCGATATAAGCCTTCAGGGCTAGTGGACGCTAGGGATGGCCGAGGGGCAGGCTAAGTCCCCACTAACGGAGGACCGGAAAACCTCCGGACAACCTCCGGACCACAAGATGGACTGTGGCTGCAGCTCAGCCGGTGCCAAGAGCGAGGGTCAGCATTAGATGAAGCTAATAAGAGTGAAACCAATGGTCTGGGTGATGAACAAGACAATGACAACCAAGTACGCTTTGTGTGTATAAGGACTCGGACGTGTCAATACCAGCACCTGGCAATCCACGAGTCTCATGGATATGCCGCTTCACTGTGCATGGAAATGCCCGTCTTCACGATAATCTGGTTCTTCGCAATAGGCCCCTGGCTTCCAATGCTCTCTGTATCATCTCCATCTCCGCCAATATCAGCATCAACATCCCGCGTGCCATTCCCCGACCGCGACCCCAATCGACTCATCCGATAGCTCGGCCTCGTCCGACTCCGACTCTTCCTGGATCCATTCGACAATGACCCAAATAGACCAGGCAAGACCTTCTGAATGGGGTGTTTTAGGAACGGCAAGCAAGCACAGATGATTCCCGTGCTGGCCTCAATGGCACTCCACAACAACGCATCAAACGACCCCCAAGTCTGATCCGTAGTGGTCGTACTTTTCTCCATCGCCCACATGCGAATGATACTCGTCACACAGACAAACAACCCCATACAGAACACCAGTATGACTCCGATTTTCCTGATCCGATCAAGCTGTAGCTGCGCCAACACCGGCAGTGGCATCAGACACACCCAAATGTCCATTGCCGTATTATAGCCCGCCCAGGACCAACGAAATGGGGCATTCTGAACACACTTCTTGGGTATGTGCTTATACCAGCTGGCGCGAACGGGGAGGCATTGGAAAATGGTGGCTATGACGAAGCCGAAGGTGCTAGCGAGGACGAGAGCGATGGTAATCCAACAGATTATGCGGAAGATGCGGTTGGGAAAGACCCGGAGGTAGAAGGTGAGAAAGGAAAGTTTGTTGAGGCATAGGACAAGTTTGTAGAAGATCTGGAAGAGCCAGAAATACTAGCCGCAAGTTAGCTAAGAGTGATTGATTGAGTGAACACATCTCGCACCTTCAGAGCAAGGACGACGTTACCGCCCGTTCTGACGATATCGGCTTTGTGTCGGCCAAAGGCGTAGTGGCAGGCTGGATAGAGTTTAGTATTGATGGCGTCTACATTATGGAAAATCATACCTAAATCACCCATAACAGTGTTGACGATTTGCATACCCTGGCTGTGGGTGAGTAAACGTTTAGTATTGGGGCTCAGGATAGCCTACCATTGAGAATGCAATGATCCCATCGTCTACGGCGAATCGGCCTTGAACATAGCCCTTCCATGTCAGGCGACAGACCACCAGGACGAACGCAATGCATGTCAAAACGGCGGTTACTTTGACGAATTCGGGGCCTCTATTCGGAACATCCAGCGGACTAACCGCCATGGCGACGCCCCCGTGTCCTCTCTAATAGCAGATAATAGCTGGTAGAAAAGATAAAAAATGAAAGATAAAACGAGTGACAACTAGCAGCGAACGTAGGTGGATATTAAGGAATGAAAGCGCCAGCCTACGACACGGAGTCAATAGGGTTGCGAATAACGACAGACTGCATTAGAAAGTGGCTGGTACATAGGAAACTCGGCATTGGGCTCGAAGACTTATTAACAGTTTAATCAAAACATTATAGTGGTACAGGGATCTTTGATTCATGTGCCAAGCTCTTCCATCTGTCTGGGTGATCCAACACTATGCACAGTATACAGCTCCTGGCGTTATACTGTGGCCACTGGAAGGGTTCGAAAAATTTCATAGGTACCACCGAGTACCCTGGACCACAAACCGCGTTCATTTGTCCTATTAGTGCTGAATTCTGCGGTCTTGAAGGATCTGGTTATTCCCATAGAAGCATTCCCACCGATCCATCGTTCTACTCGGCCGGGTATTCGGATGCTCTATGGTTCGTAAGCACGTACAAAACCTTACCTCTGGCATTTCCCAGTGACATAGTATGTGTGTAATTCACGTACACCTAGTTAAACTTGCGTAATAGCTTTGAAAGTGATGATAAAGCCACGGTGGGCCATAAGTGAGACCAGCTCATCGTAGCGCATCTTTAGGGCCGGAACGGCCCCGATACGAGAATCCACGAGCGGAACAGTAGCCACTCGACGCTCTGAAAGAAAGACACAATATAGTATGTCAGGCCACGCTAGATCATGATCCCTGTCTGAATAGTGTACGATGACTGAGTTATTTGCTCAACTGATTGTTGGTTTTCGGTTAATCTAGGTGCTTAGTACATGCTCTGCCGGTCGCGGGTTCGAAGTGTAAAACCGGAGAATTCGCCCGCCGCACAGATCCCTGTCCAGGGACTTGAGGTTGTACAAATTATGAGAAGGTACCAGAGTACCAACGGTAAGTAGACTAAGCGGAATGCTTCAAGAAAAGGGCTCCTTGGAGTGTTGGGGGATGCGCTAGCTACGGGTGTCCATTACCGTAGACTGGAGCTGTAAGAACTAACACATATTGACTTGGGCGACTCTTCTGTGCTCCGGCGCGGAAGGAATTGAAATACACGCAATCACGCCAGTTCAGCTGAAGTTACGCATCACAAGACTAGATCCCAGGGTGTATTTCGCTACGATAACATTGGCCACATGATGTTGAGACCTAGCCTTTATAGTAGTACAAGGCAGTACCTTGCTGACCATGCCAAGGTGGAGCCAATCAATTAAGCTGGGTCCGTCTAAGCCAGATCGTGTTAACCTATAGAGATTAAGCCTATAGCTGAAACCGGAAATCCGGATGCGCATCCCCGAGGTCATCTTCCTCCGGCGCCATCTCTGGCGTTCCCTCCTTGGCGGGCTGGCTGTCCCTGCGGCGATTCTCCGCTTGCAAGGCGAAAAAGTAAACCGTGCACGCCAGCCCGGCCACCACCGCAAAGGCCAGCCCAACACCAAATCCTGTCGGGTACTTCGGCGATTCACTGCTGATGAAAACATTGCCAGACACAAAGGCGCCGCAGTTGCCGAACGCAGGAAGCAGACCCATTCCAACACTACGCTTCACGCCTTTGCCTAGGTTGACGCATAACCACACCACGATCGTAGACATCATGATGAACGCTCCCGATGCCACAAAAAAGATGCCCATATAGCGAACGCCGGCTGAATGTACCTGCGAGAGCTCGACGCTCCACCCGATAATGGTCAAAATTGAGCCAACCACGGTGAACAAATACCGGTGTCGCAGATGGTCACTCAGCCAGGCGCAGGAGAGGGTTAGGACAAAGGCAACGGCATAGACAGGAATGGTGTGTTCCTGAGCGGAGCGGCTAGTCCATCCAAGATCCTTCAGGATGGTCGGCTGAAAGTTCACGAGAGAGCTGGCGCTCTCTTCGGCCCCGAGGTAGGCCAATACGCTATTAAGAGTCCAGTTAGCAAAAAGCGGAATCCCAGAAAAACAGATACCTACCATATCCATATCTTCCAGTCAGCGGTCATGCTGATCACGCGTTTAAATGAGATAGGGTCATCGCGAACGCTTCCTCCGTCAGCCTTCAGCCGCGCAAGGAGCAGTGTCTTCTCTTCGGCTGTCAGGAATGTGGCGTCTTCGGGGAACGGAACCACAATCCAGTAGCAGATGAGGCTAACACCCATGGTAATGATGGACTCGATCAAGAAGAGCCTAGGTTGTAAGAAACGTGGACCAACTTTGTACCTGGACAAACTTACCAACGCCATCCCTTATATCCGTCCAGGTTCAATGGTGTTAAAAGACTCGAGAAGAGCTATGAGCGCGTCAGTAATTGTCGCGATACATCTGGGAGGCCGTTACTGACCCCATTGAAAGCTCCTGCGGCCATGTTGGCACTGAAGAAGATGGCATATCGTCGAAGAAACTCATCGCGCTTGTAGTAACTTCCAATCAAGTATGCGCAGCCTAATCACTCCTGTATCAGCGACCGTCCTCCAAGCGTTCAACTCGAGTTTTGCACCAACCTGGGACAAACCCAGCCTCACACATTCCCATGAAGAAGCGGCAAGCGATTAGTCCACTCGCGGTCTTGACGAGACCCTGGCCCATCACGAAAAGTCCTGCCATAAGCACCGCATTAGCAGACACAATAATTAGCAATTGCTGGTCGTCTTACCCCATGTAAACATATACAGCACCAGCATCTTAGGCCCAAACTTCTTAACCAGTAAGTTGGCCGGCATGCCAAAAATCACGTATGCGACAGTAAACATTGTGACAGCCAGATTGTAGTCATTGCCGACGAGGTGCAGTTCCTTGCTCATGCCTGCAATTTTCGCATTTCTACCATCGTCATCGTTAGCACTCCTGGCTTAAAATTTGGTCGCACAAGAGGGGTCCTCACCCGATATTCGATCGGTCCATGAAGGACACCAGAAACAGAAACCATAAAGCAGGGATGACTCTCCAGTCCAGCTTTCGCAGGAGCTTTTTCTCCAGAGCCGGGTCTATGTTATCGCCAGACGAGGCTTCCAGTACCCGCGGCTCAATTTCAGACTTCTCCATCTCCATGGTTGTCTCGTTCCTTGTGTAGTCGAAGGGGAAGGATGCAAAGGAAGAGTCTCGGCCTCCACACTGCGGGACACCCCTGTTTTTGTAAAGGACGCAGCAGGGATAATTCTCGGAAAATCCGAGCGGGAAAGGAAGAAAAAGAAATTAATCTGCCGGCAAAACTGCAATAAAATAAAGCCAGTCCTGATGAAAATGCATCCCTGGCTGGGAGTAGGGTAAAGATTGGCCCATTGGTCGGTACAGCTAACGGCGTGATGTGGTACGGTATTGTTGCTGTTCAGCTGGTAAAAGTGGCTCCGCTTAGCGCGCCCCACGCCAATATACTAAGTGCAAGATAGCAGTTTTGGATGCGCGGAATAAACCCTAATTTAGTTTAGCAATTACCAAGGCTCTAGAGGGGGGGAGACTACTGGTGGACAAGGTTAGTAATATGTCACTCCCCTGATTAGGAAGGTGACCGGAGCCTTTTCCACCGCGAACCTACCTATGACCATCGACCTTCCTGCATGATGAATTTCAGCAGGGACGCCTTAATGCATCTCCTTCCAGGATCATGGACAGTTGGCAGGATGGGTGGGTGGCCTTACAGCAGATATGTGCACGGCACTGCATTTAGAAGACAATGATGGACCCGTTCATCTTGCCAAGATCTCGATAGTAATCAGTAGGCTGTGTTCAGAAATAAATTTTATCTGGTCACTGTTGTTAAGTAATAATCAGCTGCATGATGTGGGTGTCATCTCCACGTGCTGCAGGGCATTTCAAATTTTAACCGCCTAGTGTACCTTAGAGCAGCACGATCGGGTGAGACTGAATACATGTATCTCTAACACGTGGTGCATGTATTAGGCTCACTGAAGAAAGTGGATACTGTTCTATGCAACGGAAACATTTAGTATACTGCTTTTAGCACGGTCTTCCGAAGTTTGAGCAACCATTTTCCCACTCCTCATCCTTCTCATCGCTGTCTTCTTTCTTCTGTTATTTCTTCCTTGTTCTTCAGCCTGAAACGAAACAAGTGTGTCACAATGAAGAACAGAGAACAGCTGTTCCGTTATTCTGATCCTACCTTCAGGTGTAGTTTAGTCTTCCACCCTCTCAGCGCCGAAACTCATAACAGTAAATTCATACGAGAAGAGTGTCTCCACTGCAGGATCTATGCACCAAGATGCATAGGCATAGATAGAAGATTAGTCTCAGTGAATCGAAGATTCCCATAGATTAGTAGACCCAACACGCCAAACGACAGAAATGAGGTACGGCTTAGTGAGTGAATGCATCCCTCACTAAGCTGTACTACAGCAGATTGCCCAGATGAGTCAAATAGCATGATCTGGGAGGCAAAGCCATAGAGCCATAGGAGCTCCACTGGAGAGTGATATCGCAGTCTATTTTATTTCACCAGATACTGTTGTCATTAACTCTAGTCAAGATACATCGATCAGTAGCAACTCAGCATGACCCATGAAAAAAGTCATGACCTAACAGTATTATCTGCAGCTCACGACGTAGACATTGAAGACACTAGTCTAAAACAAATTGCACGCCGGCGACAAACCTTAGTTCATAAGAGCTTAATCACCAAGTCTATATCATGACGTTAGTGTCTTCGGCGCCTGGGATAACTCGCCGAGCTCCATGCTCGGCGAAGAATTGCGATAGCCCGCGCAGCAGTCACCACCCATCTGGCGCGTCCGATCATCCCCAAACGTAACTCCAAACTTCGTCGAAACCAAGATTGAACCACCTACAACACCATGGCCGCCAAGTTCGCTGTCAAATCTCTAGACCACCTGGTCTTGACAGTCCGGTCCATTCCGGCATCCGTCGCATTCTATACGAATCACCTGGGAATGAAACATGAAGTCTTTACTTCACCCAGCAACCCGGATATTCAGCGGTAAGGCTGAGATCTATAGACCTTTCATTCTTCAGCCACCCTGATCAATCTCATTCTTCAGACACGCTCTTCGATTCGGATCCCAGAAAATCAACCTACACCAGAGCGGGAAGGAATTCGAGCCCAAGGCTGAAAACGTCATGCCAGGAAGCGCAGACCTGTGCTTCCTGACGGATACGAAAGTGGAGAATGTTCTTAAAGCTTTCGAGGAAGCTAAGATCGATGTTCTCGAAGGTAACAAAGTCGTGGAACGCACGGGTGCGGTGGGGAAGATCCGGAGTGTTTATGTGCGCGATCCGGACGGCAACTTGATTGAGTACGTATCCAATAATTGGGTTATCATCTCCTGAATCTCTATTAATGATGACAGGATATCGAACTACTCTTGAGACAGAGAAGTCTTATATCCTCCAGCAGTGGGATCAAATCTTGATCCCTGCTGATAGCGGGGTAATTCATCCACATGCATATGATTAGTCATGTAATGTACAGCCACAAATTGTGCATACATATGAAATTTGTTGACAATTTCCTTTCTTTGTTCCTCTTCAATGTAGTTTTTACATCAAACTCTTACTGTAACTAGCGGGATTATGAACATCGCTTAAAATGCCATTCTAATAGGCTAAGTCAGGTACACACATGGCTTCGTAACAAATTTTCAGTCCGTTCGATCTCAGTCCAGCCCATCATTTCTTAGGGGCCTCCACAAAGTTGGGGAAGCAGTCCTGCAGGGTCTTGTTGTGCTTGTTGGCAGCATGCTCAGTCAAGGCCGGCGCACGAGTAGTCTTGAGGAAAGTCGTCCTGCAAGTCTGGCAGATGATGTCCTTTGCAGCTTCGTTCTGTAGTCCCTGCGTAAGCATGATCGCCGCAGATTTCCCCTCCACTCCACTTATACACTTCTGTCTACACAAGTTGCGACACCACCCTACAAAAGCTACCCCTTTCTTCAAGTTTCAAAACGATCAATCAAAACACAGACAGAGGATACATACGGTCTTCAACTGCGACTTGCCACCAGCCTTGGTGTCCTTGGCGTTGCGCTCGCGCTTGGAGGCGGCTTTGGCTCCCTGTGGATAAGTCCATGTTAAGTCTGATAAGGCGCAATCAAGTCGCTGGTCACTTCACAGCAGGAGGAAGGACTTCGCGTGGAGTCAGCAACAGCAAGAGGCTTACGTTTCCCATGATGAATGTGGTGGTTAGTGGATAGGATGATCGAGATCGGTGTTTATGATGTGGGGGAAGATTGTCAAGGAGGGGAAATTTTCAGATTTATATCTGCGTCCCTTTTTTTGCCTCAGTTTTTTTTGGGCGGCCGCTTTGACACGCTAAGCCCGGCCGGGTCTGGACCGTGAGTGGTCTCTTTGCCGTTCTTTGATTGGCTAGTGCCTGGCACGTGTTTTGATGGGTTTGCATGTTATGCCTCAGGCCACAATCATGAGCCGTGGATTGCGACAAGCCATCCCAATGAAGTCACTTTACTTGCACATGCCAATTTCCATCGGCATTGTAATTCTGGTCAAGGGGTCCTTTAATATTACTAGCCTTCTATATTTATCTGCAGTCTCTTCGACTATTCATAACGAACGTCCAGGTCCTCATAGTCACCACCAGGGAATATATATATGGTCGGAGATAACACCACATAGCTATGAGATGACAGTCGCAACAGTTTCAGCCCAAAATCATTGGTAGCAATTTACAGAACAACCGACGATGTCTGATCATGGTTCTGTCAAGCTCGATGCCAAAAACCTCGAGCTTTTCCCCAACTAGCTTCCCCGTGGTGATTATGGAGAATCACAGACCCGTCAAGTGACCACTTGCTGCACGTGGAAGCGCCGCTATTCCTTCCCGTCTCCCGTTCCTTATCACCCCATACAATCACTTTCCCGCGTCATCTGTCTTACTGACGAAAGACACTTGCGACATAACATCGTTCAAGGTATTGAAAAGCATTCGGATTAGACACTAATAAGGTGTTGCCCAAGCGTCATACTTGATCTCGCGCGATTTCAACCCGCGCGAATCTCTTTTCTGTACAAGAAATCTCTCCGTTCAGTGAGCACACCTATCGACAGTCTGACAGTCTCATCAATCCAACTGCATTAATTGGAGTTCACAAAGATAGCAAACTCTAATGAATTCGTTAAACTCTAATATCTCACCCAAGCTCACTTGGCGGGTATAGCGCCATTCTAGTCATGATAAACGCTCAATGCACCGGCCAATCTGCGGTGGGGAGAGGCCAGCGGCGCCCGGGCCATCTCCGCATCCCGAGCCTTTACCTATCCATGATAACCCTCCATCAGCAGAGATAAAATACCCGCATCCTGACGCTGACGGGAGGGGAAAATATATTAATCTTACTCTTCGTCGCTTATAATTAGTACTGCTGTCGTCTGAACACCCCAACCCGCTCCCTGGTACTGTCACCATGATGTTGCCATCAAGAGATGATATCGCCAAATTCATCTCCATCGCCCCAGAGGCTACTGAAGGGAAGGCCCTTATCTTCTTGCAGGTATGTACAACAAGCAGCTAACTAACTTGGCCATGCGATTGACCTCGAACCCAAAGGAGGCGAGCTCTTTAGATGAGGCAATCAATCAGTTTTACGAGAATCCCAACAGATACCCCAATAACGCGGTTGCTGGAAGGCCCGATCCGAGGGTCCAAAGCGATGTTACTGACGCGCAAGCACTACCCCCGTCATATGATTCGCACATCAGCTCCGTGCACAGAGCTGAACATGCTCCCCACAAGAATATTGTCACTGAGGCTGGGGATGTTCGAGCTCGGGATGAGGTACGCCTCGAACGTCAGAACATGTGCGATCCATCTAACATCCCCGGCTACTTAGCAAGAGATGCAAAACATGCTTTTGGACATTCAAATAAAATGCCAAATCTACAATACCGACATTGAGCCGGAACACGAATCCAGTGAATACATGGCCTGTACTTGCGAAGTCCATCAATACAGGCGGAGGAAAGCTGGACGCGTCGATGTGCAGGAGATGTGGTCCAAAGCAGTGATGTATCCCGGTTTGTCCCGTCACTCTCCGGCTTAGACGTACTACAACCACTAATGTTTCGGATATCGTGCCGAGTAGGAGAGAAGGCTTATCACGATTGCTACCAGACGTCTGTTTTCTCTAATAATCCGTATATCCGGATCCCCTCAGCATATGGTATTGCCTACTCAGCCCTGCAACGTCCAGATGCAACACGATACACCAACTCCGTCCAGCAGACCATTTCCCTGAATGTGGCACTGAACAAGAAGGCGCAGGCCACAATTGATGCCATGGAGCCACAATGCGATATCTGGGCATTAGATGAACCGAACAATGCCTCCGCTACCTCACGCCCCTTAGAAGACAGAACTGCTCCCACAGCAAGCAGCATAGGACCATTGAAATCGTCCAAGTTCTCGAACTTTAGGAGGGCTCTGTCTATCTCGTCATTGCAAAAATCAGGTTCCAAAACAGAGGATATGTTTACTCGCGCCCGGGAGCTCCGACGGGCGATTCTGGAGGAGGAAAATGGTCGCTGGCCAGACTTAGAGTGGCGAAAGATCGTAGTCGCCTATCAAGAAAAGGTGGGCATGAAGCGGGAAGTTGCCGAACTACGAGCCAAACGCCCGATCCAGTACCTGCACCTGCTTCGAGCAGGATATTTTGAACCAATCCCAATAGCTTGGGCAACTCGTGCTTCGAACCCCTTGAAATTCCGCATCGACGGACTTTCTGGGTGGAGAGGCATTACTCCGGCTTGGAGAGGGTATGAGAATACGGCCGAGGAGCGTCTATATTGGGTCCTCAACCATAGAGAGGGAAGCACGGGCCCTCGCATGAAGCCCGACGTTATATCAGCCTTGGAAATGGCTCGTGCGCGAATGGCCAGTGCCGTTGAGCCACCCCCGGCATACTACTCCATGGATGATACCTTCCGCCTTCAGCGTTTGCCAGAAAGTTACTCTTTGCAGGTGATGCCGCCTCCCTTTATACCATTTGACCAGCCCGAAACGGCTACCGATAATACTATGATCCTACTGGATGTTTCAGGCTCGATGGACTTTGACCCTCTTCGACCACTTTACACTCAATACCTAGTAACAGGGTTCGCTCGTTCTAATCAACCTAAAAACAAGGGTAAGTCAATTTGAGCTTACACCATTCAAAGGTGTCTGACCCGGTATCATAGATGTTGCCAAAGCAATTATCCGCCGTTTCACAGATGCAATGTCTATCCATGACCAGAATCTTCATGGCTACCAGCTCGTTACTTTTGCTAACAAGGCGGATTATATCGGCTTTATCAACCACTCGAACTTCAATGATATGTGGAGAAATGTCAAGTTAGGGGGAGGGACCCGCGTTATGACAGGATGGCAGAAAATCAAGGATTTGCATTTCCAGAGACATTCTGAATCCGCTACCTACCACCCTGTTTATGGCTGGCAAGCAGGTCCGCAAACACCAATGCTGAGGTTGCTGCTTCTGCTTGACGGTGAAGCCACAGACATGGACGAGTTTGAACTTGATCTGCTAGGTCTCTCTTGGGTTCATGTCACCATTTTTCTGATTGGCGTGGATGGGTGTCCGCACCACCACCGGCATGCTAACGAGCTGCAAAGGATCAGCGAAGTGAATCCACATGTGTCATTTGTGGATGCGCAGGGTAATGCGCCAGAGCGGTATGTCACACATGAGCTACTGAAGCGGCATCTGGGGTATGATGTGCCAATGGCCGAGTTTGAGCGACTGGAACAGTGGCCGGGAAATGCAGAACCACCAGTATATGAAGCGTAACTTGGCATCATCATCGTCATCTCTAGTCAGAATGAATAATTCCATGCAAATTAAATAAGCAGCGCTCTCTATAGCTAAGTACATGCAATAACAGTCTATGATGCATGAATACAGGGGAATCCAAACAATGTCTCGCTCAATAGAATCATGCTCGTAACCCGCTCCACCAAAAAGTAAACGTGAGCCACCCAACTCCACAGTAGAACCCTCTATCGCCACTCAGGGTGCTGATGACCCTGCTGCTGCTGCTGCTCGGACCGCCGTACCGGCGCGTGCCCCTCGTAGTGGACCGGAGGATGCTGATATTGCGGACCGGGGTTGGCATAATGGGGTCCATTGTTCGCATACTGAGGGGCACCCTGAGGAGGGTACATCTGTGGGTTGTTATATCCGTACTCGTGGTGTGGGACTTGTTGGAGGGGAGCTTGTTGGTGAGGAGGGAATTGTTGTGGGTAGGGAGGTTGCTGGTGGTGATGGCAGCAGGAGCATTGATGACCCTGGTTGTCTTGCTTGGATTGCTTCTTCTCTTGAAAGTCATTGGCAGCCCTAGGAATGGAGTATTAGTATAAAGATCTGACGATCCAAAATGATGCACGATTGGGATTATAATACATACTTGGATCCTGCGCGGAGGAGGCCGTAGGCACCGGCGAGTTGGATACCGGTTTTGATGAGACCCATGGTGATTGATTGATTGTGTTGTAGATGGAAGAGTAATGGAATGAAATATAATGAAGACTTTTGATCTCAGAGAGATGCCTTTGAATGCAATTGAAGGCTTGCTGTTGATTTTCTAGGGAAAAACTTCCACTCTTTATCTCCCAAACACCCGCCAATCCCTGCCCGAAGCGGTATACTAACACTAACCCTACAAGTTGAAGGATCCGAATCCGCCCCCAAACTGCGGCTCTTTAGTGGAAACAGTGGACACTTCACAGCCTGACACAGCCCAGTTCACTAGAAATTAAGCTACGATAAGTCAAGCTTTGATACCCCTAAGGTCTCAAGTCCTGCAAACACCTCTATCCCAGCTACCCGAATCCGAAATTGAACCTGCACCGCACCTCTAACCAAGTCAAACTAGCCATGCCCCCACGACTCAACCACCGCAAATCCACCCGCGGATGTCGGCGGTGCAAAGCTAGGAAAGTCAAGGTAATCAATCTCCCCCCTTTACTACCCCACCGAAAGGATCAATTTCCCATATCCGGTATCTAACCGAAGTGCTAAGCTAATGTGGACCTCTCAAACGAAAAAAACAGTGCAGCGAAACCCGCCCTAAATGCCAGCACTGCGATCGTCACAACCTCCCCTGTGAATATGCGCCTCTCGAACCGCGCATGTACACATACCGAGATGATTCCAGCAATAGAAGCACAAGCACTGCCAGCACCACCACAGCCCTCCTGTCCTCACCCACATCCACATCCACATCTCTATCCATCCCCAGCACGTCACTATACACCAACAACCTCCAACCCCCCCACCTGACTCCCCTAAACACTACCTCCCTCCGCCTCCTTCACCTGTACATCACCTCCACCTCGCACACAATGGGCACAGCGCAGATCCCTTCCGTGCGTGAAATGTGGGAACTCTCCGTCCCCGAAATGGCCTTTGAGTACCAGCCCCTCCTGTCCACCCTGCTCGCTGTGGCTGCGGCGCATCGCGCACGGCTTGTCCCCTCTGAAGCGGAGGAGTTGAGGCGTGTACAAGGGGGGTTTATTGCTCAGGCGGTTGGGGGACATAGGGCTGAGACAGCCAAGTTGGCGGTGTCTTCGTCGTCTGGGGCCGGGGGTAGAGCTGGTGGGGTGACGGAGACGTTGTGTATGAATGCTATTTTAATCTCGCTGTATACGCTTGCGTGCAGGATGGATGGAGGTGGGGTGGGTGAGTACGAGCCTCCGAATCTGTGGTTGAATATGGCGAGGGGAGTGCGGACCGTTGTGTCGATGGTATACTTTAGGCTTGTGGAGGAGAGGGCCCGGATTGCGCCGTTGTTGGTTGCCAAGCCGGTTGTGCATCGGAAGGATGTGGAGGTGCAGGATGGGGGGCCGAAGGGGAGTAGTGGTGTAGAAGGGGCGTTGAGGTTCTTGGTAGATATGTTTCCCGGTAGTGAGGAGGGTGGAGAGGAGGTGATGGGGATTTATGCGCAGTGTGTTGGGTATCTGGAGGGGTTGTTGATGGCGGTTAGGATGGGGGAGTCGGAGTATGATATTCGGAAGAGGTTCTCGTCGTTTCCGAGTATGGTTCCGGGGGAGTTCTTGGGATTGGTGAGTGAACGGAGACCGAGGGCCTTGGTAATTCTGGCGTATTTGTTTGCGTTGGTTAAGGGTGCGGAGGGGGTGTGGTGGTTGAGGGGCATTCCGGAGATGGAGGTCCGTGGGATTGATTCTATCTTGCCTGAGGAGTGGAGGGGGGTTATGGAGTGGCCGGTGGGGGTGGTTATGGGAGTGGTGGATGTTAATGAATCGGTGTTATGATTATGATTATGCAATGATGAAACATTATATTCAGGTAGTCTATAGTTATACATTAAGGATCATAAGCTCGTAATACTGGTAATTAGACAGGCACTTGCGACTGGTTCATCGGCTGGATATATTCAACCCGACTGCGCACCAGGTTTCTGGTGACGATACCAACTCCCACGTAGATGAGCATGACGAGGTACTCGGGGATGGTACCGAAGATGACGCGCACGGCTAGACTGCCACCTTCAAGATTGGAGCTGGTGAATGCAGTGACGATGGCATAGACGATGCGAACACCAATCAAAGGCATAGCGACAGTGATAGCAAAAAGAAGCTGTGTCTGTTAGTGATCTGATCTTTATGAAAGATGAGAAGATACTAACCTGTCTCTCTTCTCCCAGTCGACGGCTGTGGGCATTAGCCCCATAAGAGAACCAAATCAGAACAGCCACCAACGTCCATCCCGTCGCAAAGACAATCATTCCCACGCGAAGGAGTGTCTCGTCCCCACTGCTAGCCGCAGCAAGGCCAATTCCACCTGCGACAACCATGTGTGTGATGAGGAACCCCCAGAGGTTCAAGAAAGGAGGGAGGAATCGATGGATGGAGTGGTTTCTATGAGGCGGTTAGCTGTGAAGTAAAGACATAAACTGAATACATACGCTTCATGCAGAAGGCCCATGGCAGCCATAAGAAGAGGAGATAGCCCGATGCCGTTGAGGATCGCGGCCGTCGTGTTGACTTCGTCGTGGTGAATAGCGTTGAGGGACATTGCGCTGCCGGCTATACGCAGACCACACATGGCGAGAACGTAAGCCCAGCTGAGTAGGCCATGTTTGCCGTGCACGACAAGGCAGTAGATCGCTGGAAGAGAGAATAGAGCATAGACGGCCAGGTTGGCTACGTCAAGGTGTTCAGTTGCGGACATTGCGTCTGATCTGATGTGGTGTTGGAGTAAATGAATATAAAACGATGGAGTGTATAGTTAAATCGATTGTAAGAGAGATAGGGATAGAACTGGGTTTCCATCAATTTAGCAAGAGATCCCATCGCCCTTTATAACTACAATATTCCTGCTAGGACATCTTGTGCGACATAGCCCTATGTCGATTAAGCAGCGAAACCGAAACCGAGGAGGCGCGGCAGGACAGCCACGTTTTAGTGGCTCCAGTGATCCTCACTGCTGGGGCCAAAGCGGTATCCACCACGCTAGTTCGTCGACGGTATGCTTGAGAATGAGCAATTTCTTCTTTTTGTTGACGTTGGGTTGACCAACTGGTTGATCATCCAAGCGATGGACAGGCTGCGCAGTGTTTTACTGCTGGACTTTCCGGTAACAAGTCCTCGTTGACTGAAAATAGCAACATTGTTCAGAGACTGCCATTGATGAAGGAGCGAAGTGCGCACAGCAACCTAATGGTGAAGTGGACCCAATCCGCATGGATAAGCTTTTGCAAAAGAAGGTCAATGTTGCCGTTGATGTTGATGTTGTTTCACGGTCGCAATCCTACCAGAGTTTATGCCTTAATGCCTTAATCCTTCATGCCTTTTTGCCTTAAAATATGTTGATGCCTTGTAGCCATGTAGCCTTATGGCCTTGTCGCCTGAGCTCCCCGCACGTGGCGGGCCCAGCCGCAGGTTCCTTTGCGGCTTCGTTCTTCCCCGCACATTCTGGTCTTCCACCGGCAAACATAATCACTTTCTCTCCACTACCCCGGATCCTGTTTATCACAGCCCAGAAATCTCCATCCGTTGCTTTCCCCCTCGCTCGTGACGTATTCTGCAGCCCTTAGTCCACTTGCTACATGCAGAAAGCCTCCAGGAGGTCGACTCCCCGGTCGCGAATATCCAAGGCTTGCGACCGTTGTCGTCGACAGAAGCTCAAGGTAGACTCCGACATTGGGAATAAGCTGGGATTAACCAACCGTGCACTATACTAATTGATTTCAGTGTGACTCAGTTCGTCCATGTGTCCTATGCACCCGTGCTGGCCACATATGCGAGACAACTACAGTATCACGTCGTCGTGTTTCCGAATACCAAACACCGGCCACTCCAGCGGCTTCCGCCGGATCTGAGACGCCGCAGGTCTTACCGCGCAGAGCGTCCGAGGACCACCAACAATATGCAACGGGCACTTCAGCGATTGGTTTTGCCAGACAAGTTTATAATGAAGAGGAGACAGGCCGGACCTTGACTGAAGCTGCTGTGCCGGGTGATGTTGGCATGGCGGGTACTGATAATTCCCTCTGGGGCCTCAAGGAGACATCCATGCCACCAAGGACTGTGATGCTAGCATTGATCAATGCCTACTTTGACCGAATGCAGTGGTTTATCTTGGTACTCCACGAGCCGTCATTCAGAGAAATGGCCCAGCCAATTATCTCTCAACATCAATGGCAACGCCAGGATCTTGGTGCAGTCATGACTGTGCTTGCCGTCGCTGTCATCAGCTTACAATCTGTCCTGCCAGACGCAGATTGGCCTGGTCATATCCTCCTGGCTAGGCATTCGATCGACGCCCAGGATTTGCTGAACAAATTTTTGACCGAGATTCGTTCCCGTGTGCTTGACATCTTGGAGGACCGCCGTATCGAAGGAGTCCAAGTCTGTCTCTTACTCTGTTGCTATTACATGTTCCACAGCTCCCCTAACATGGCGTGGACCACGTGTGGTATGGCTTTCAGAGCTGCATATGCCCTGAACCTTCAAGAAACCAGTACATTGTCACAACCTTCTGTCGCTAATGAGACACGCTCTCGTTGTTGGAACCAGATCATCATCTCGGATACATTCTGTTCCATTCTCTATGGACGTCCCGCTTCTCTGCCTTCTGCCAATGTTCGTCACCTACAGCTCGTCGACGACCTGGCCATTGATCACTCGTTGTTAAACGATCTCTCGGTGGACAATAGCGACGGACTAACGTCGCGCGCCCCATTTCACGTCTTGAAGACAGATGTGTATGCGATTGCTCGCGAAATTCTTATCCGATTCCGTCGGCTTGACCTGACATCTGGAATAGAAGAACAGGACTTGGAAGCTATCATTCGTATTACCGAAGAGTCCAACGCACTTCTCACTGACTGGTGGAAGTCCGTCCCGAAACTGTATGACTTCGATTACTGGAAAGCAGACGGTCGCTGGGAAATGATTGAAGGCCAGCTGCAAAGACTTCCATCCGAAGCAAGGCAACAGGTGGAGACAATATATCTACAGGCTGCTGTTCTCCAGTTGACGTATGACGGCATGGTCATCCAAGCAAATAGACCACTGTTGGAGCGAAGAATCAACAGGCTAACATCTTCGCGGGCGATCATGGATGCGATGCATAGGGCGCTTGACCGAGCCACGGCTGCTGCTCTCCGTATATCCCGTGTCCCAGTTCAAAAGTTGAAAAACCATTTTGCTATAGCAGTCGTATCGATGCAAGAGTTCACTGCTGGTGTGATCCTCTGCATACCTCCAACGGTGAAGCCTTTAACAAGCACCGCTCATGAGGCGAAGGACGGGGTGGTAAGAATAATACGCGCCAGTCGAAGTCTCAAGAGCCACGATCGAATAGCAAGGCAAACTGAACAACTTCTGACAGAGCTACTCAAAGTCACCACCCAACGCGAGATAACGCACGCCTTGGCCGATAATCTCGACACCAATTCCCCCTCCGATACGCGGCTAACAGGCTCCGCTGTTGCCGGCGCCTCGAATGACCCCTTGGGTGCAGGACGCTCCAGGCTGGTTCCCGGATCCGCAGCGCAGGCAGTTGTAGATCCTGTTCAAGGAGCCTGGGACTCAGAATTCAATGCCCTCCCTGCCGTAACGGGACCTTATGATTTCCTCCCTGCTCAAGCCTTTCAACAGCTGGACGATACATTTGGTGCCTTCGGAGAATGTAATGTCCCTTGATCACCCCAGACTCACACCCAAATTTTGACTGACCTCGTGCATAGCCATGTTTAACTTGGTCCCTGATGATCAAAACAGTACATGGAACTGGGGCCGAACATTTCCCTAGCCAAAGGAGCATCAGGGAGTCAACGTGATCAGTGCAGCCTTGTAGCTCGCTGAAACTGCCCTGGAGCCAAGCCAAACACTAGAGAGCAAGGTGCACGGGCGAGCTTCGCGACAGTTTTAGTTGTTATTTAGTATGCCAAGAGTAAGCCACGCAGGATGGCTTATGGCCACACTAGCAACAATGGCCACGGGGATGCGGAAAGCCGCCGGATATTTGGGGTCCCGGCATCCATGGGTGGGCGTGATTGTTCCGGTGGCTATCTTTCCGGTGGAGATAACGGCGGTGACCATCAAAACTCCTCAGCCCGGATGGCTCGGACTCCGCATCGTCAAGTATCGGTTTCATGACAGCCATTCGACTACTTATCCAACTTACCCCGACCTTTGATAATAATTTTCAGCAGATCTATCGATCTCAGAGATAATAATGCCACTGTTCTGTGTGGAAAGCACTGCGCCGTGGCTTAACAATAATAAAACTCCAAATTGCCCAAAAGCTAGAGCGAAGGAAAGTCGAGAAGCCCAGTCTAGACTGGCAGGCTGATCGTCCGGTTCACAACCTGATTGACAAATCATCTGTGACCCTTGATGTTCCGCGGCGTTGAGCCGGTGAGAATGTGGATCCTAGTGGGGAAGACCCAATTGCCGCCGGAAGAGGTGAGCTTGTGCTGCACATGTCCGGTGGCTCAATTTAGGGCCATGCCAGGACATTGCTCTTCAAAGGGATGCGATTGCTATCCCCTATTTACTTCTTTAACCCGCTGACGGGCCTGTCTGGACCGAGATTTCTTGGTCAAGTTTCAGTGGAGCGATCCAGGAAAGAACATCCGACATGGACAGTTTCCCTCGATCTCAGGTCTGTAGTCGTGTGACACAGCGGCCTCTACTGGCTTGCCTTGCATGTCGGAGCTCAAAGGTGCGATGTGAATTAACACGAGGAGCGACTGTCTGTCGCAGATGCAACACGAGAAATTTGAAGTGTGTCTACACAAAATCACGAAGGTATCCCGTCTATCTTTCCGTGCGTATTATTAGCCGAGAGTCACGCAATGCTCTTTGTATACAATGAAATAATGTTGGAGCTAGAGAATGATTTCTGATAGTTATATGTTACAGGGCACTCAGGAGGTCGTCAACTAGTCCGAACACGGCGTCCTCTCCTGACACTAATGCCTCATCTTCGCCATGCTCGGACTCTAGTGGGACCCATGCTGGCATTTCCATTCCCCACTCAGATAGTCCCGCCAGTGTGGACGAGTGTGGGAACAACGGGCTTTTCGACGGGGGTAGGTAATATGTCATGCTTACCTGCGACACTTACTCACCTTTCTTCTAGAATCTCTAACCCAATTATTGGTCTCTGGAAGCAAAGCCATATCAGGCCAACCACATATCGCCATTAAGCCACATGTTCTGTCTACCTATCCCCTTGACAACCTCCTCTCAGACATTGAGGGACTCCTCGAGCAGCCAGTCTCTCATTTGGCTCAAAGCAAAGAAGATCTAACAAAACCGGACCGGATGTTTCGAACTCGCCTTCCAGCGGTCTCAGGTGAGGACAATGAGTATCTGCTAAGGAAAGGAGCTCTGCTGCTCTTGCCACCAGCCTTGCGCAACGAACTATTGGCGGCATATGTCAACTACGTCCATCCGCTATTACCGATTCTTGATCTTGGAGACTTTCTCTCACAAGTCATTGTTGGAGATGATGCTCTATTCAAGTCACCACTATTATACCAAGCTGTCATGTTCGCGGGCAGTATTTTTGCTCAGCGAGACGGCACAGACGAACCTGAACAGCTAACGGGGGCTTTATTTGAACGTACAAAAGTCAGTAATGGTTACAATTAGACATATCTTAGTTATACTGATCGATTTCCAGGTTCTATACGAGTTTGAATCCGAACCATGTGCCTACACTCAAATTCAAGCTCTCTTATTGATGACTCTCTGGCATGGAGATATGTCACGCCACAAAGGCCCGTCTTACTGGCTTGACGTCGCTTTCTCCACTGCGGAAAGAATTGGCCTACTCCATGATGAAGACTGGCCATGCGATAGCCGTTCCTTCCGATCCGCTATGTGGTGTTGCCTTTACGTACGTGATCGAACAATCTCGCTTGGGTCTCGTCGGCCTCCACGGATGCCAGTCAATAAATATCCGGACTCAATTCTCCATCTTATGAGCGACGCACCTCGGGAATATGACGAAATAATTCTTGAGAGTCTAGGTAGCGCTTCTCTGATGCTTACAAGCACTTACCAAGAACAATCGACCATGCTCTTCAAGGAACTTGTCAAACTCTCCTACTGCGTTGGGGCAATCCTAGATTATCTATACGAAGGAGCCTGGGTCCGAATACCAACACGTCGCAGCAGCTTTTATTCACTCGCCCCTAAATGCAGCATCTCGCCATCCATCAGACCAAGCTGTGAGAAACTACTTTACTCTTGGATTCAATTCCTCCCTCTCAACGCAGTCTACCATCCGCCACAGTTGCCCGCCGATGCGGAAGGGGAGTCAGCCGAAACAGTCTTCCTTGTCCACAAAGCCTTCCTTTACTTGCTGTACCTAGCCTCCATGGCAGTCATATACCGCACAGGAACTCATAGCCAACAAACCAGCACGGCAACTCCGAACATGGAAGGTCTACGGGCATCGACGTCACAAATAAAAAAGGTCCTTGCGGAGCTGCAGGGTCTGGGACTGCTTCAGTTCCTTCCAGGGGCATCAGTCACTATACTGATGTTCGCTGTGGAGGCTAGTCTGTTGGATCTCCAGGGCTCGGATACCATGGTCCGAAGGCAGGCTATGTCAAATCTATATGCCTGTGAGGAGGCTGCGTTACACTTGATGCAGGCTTATCCTACGGCTGAGATGGCGGTATTGAAGACTAGGACAGCCCGTGCAAACCTTCTTGGGTTGGTTGAGACATGAAGAGCAATCATAGACGCAGAGCTTTCATCGAAGCGATGATCGTGCCTTTGCTTAATGAGTGAATGGATTATGAGCCTTTAGCAATCTTTAGTTTTAATGCAGCTACATAATAGAGCATAAACAGAGGTCCAGAAATATATAATTTGGCTAGGAACCCGGTTGCAAGCAGGCAAGTCACGAGGTGCAGAACATACCATCAAGTTTATAGATTATTGTAGGGGATATTCTCAACAATATCTTACTTCCACCATTACGTACTGAAGATCGAGGTTATCGGGGACCATGCTGTCGTGTTAATAGGTACGACTCGTTAAGTCCGCGGAGATAAGTCACGTGCACCGAGCTTATCCTCAAGCGGGGTGATCCTGCTCCCATCGCCATGGACTTAACCAACTTCATACTATTCCACCCCTTGAATACAGTCACTATGGGATCAAATGGTGGGACAAAGCCCACTGGGATCGCCAAAGGATCGAATCAATCGAGACGGCGCCATCGGATCCCCTTGTCATGTGATCCCTGCCGCGCTAGGAAGTGTGTAGATCCACCACCATTGACAATATATCCCCACAAGTTAGCTGCTAACGGACCAGGCTGAGATGCAATCGCGAGAGACCATGTCAAAACTGTACTGCTCGCAATGAACAGCCATCCTGCAGATTCAGAGGCCCTAGCAATGGGTCCGCCTCTATAGCCCGTCGGGATGGTGGGGATGAAATGATGAATCGGATCGATCAGTTGGAGAATTTGGTCAAGAGACTCATTGCTGAGCGGCAGGATGGATCTAGGAACGCGCATAATACGCCAGAGAGCTCTACACTCGACGATAATAAGGCTGTGCAAGGTGCGCATTTGAATGCTTCGGAGGTCGCATGTGCTGGGACGACGATGATTGATGGCACTCGCTCGGTGTATCGAGGAGGTGATGAGTGGTATGACGTTTTGGAAGAGGTAAAAACCACGATCTTCTTTTTGTCTTTGCTACGAAATATTTTGCTTTCCCACGCTTGCCCAGTTGGAGTTTGCTCTTTGCTACACCGTGTCTCCCTTCTATCATGTTGGCGAACAGCTGCCTCTTTTTTGACGTCACGTGGACTTCCTTGACGAAATCAAGGGCACCTTCGGCTAATAGTCCATAGATAAATGCACTCAAGCAGACGTGGGCCGAAAATCATGATGAAACAGCCGACGAGGTCGTTCAGTCTCCTCCCTCACACATTGCCGACGGCTCGAGCTTGCTTTTTGGTCAGGTCAAGCCATTGGAGCGAATAGAGATAATTTCAACATTACCGCCAAAGCATCAAGTCGATAAGCTCGTAGCTAAATTCTTTGACACAGAGAATTTTAGGATAGCTGTGCCTCGTGAGTGTCCTCGTCCAGTGATTGTCAAACAAGTTAACTTACCAATGTGAAGCAATCCTACACAAGCCGACCTTCATGCGCGAGGTATCAATCTCTTTACTGCCAGATCAATTACCTTACTAACCTCTTGTCAGTATAATGAGCATTGGAAAGACCCATCCCGCACAAATTTCATATGGCTAGGCCTCCTCTTCTCAATCCTCGGCCTCACAATGCTCTCTTTTCACCAATTCGGGGAACCGCCAGAGTACGAAGGCGTCTCGGAGTCTCTCTTTCAACTTTACCGCATCCGTACAGCACAGTGCTTACTTAACGGCGACATTGCCAAATGCTTTCCTTATACCATTGAAACCCTGCGGTTCAATGCGACAGCCGAGCTCAACAGAAAGGACGATAACCGTCGCGGTTTATGGATAATGACAGGAGTTATTGTTCGAGCTGCAATAAACATGGGCTATCATCGTGACCCTTCCCACTCGCCGTCTATCTCACCATTTCATGCAGAATATCGACGTCGTGTCTGGCTATCAGTGCTTATCATGGACGATATGGCTTCATTTCTTGGTGGCTTTCCTCGAATGGGCTCGGCAGTATTCTCGGACACAATGGAGCCACGAAACATACACGACTGGGAGTTGTCGGAACATAGTACGTCTCTCCCGCCATCCAGGCCCATGGAAGAGCCTACAGCAACAACCTACCTAATAGCAAAGACACGCCTCTTCCGTGCGATCGGACGCATCGCAGATTTTAACAATACTCCAAACTTTGTTTCCTATGACACTGTAAGAGAAATCGACCAGGCTCTCTATAACAGTTATGACAGCTTTCCTTCACACCTGAAGGTCCACAAGGAGGGAAGCACCATTCCAGTCAAGACTGCAGCAGATGTTTCTAGATTTAGTCTCTGCTCCATGTATCACAGGGCTATGTGCGCTCTTCATCGGAAATTCATGGCTAAAGGGCGACTCAATGGCCGATTCAAACTATCCCACGATCGGTGCCTATCCTCCGCGCTGACCATACTGGACTACCAAGTGGCACTAGAACCGTCATGGTATAAGTCCTCATTAACCAGACAAGTGTTGACTCTAGCTGCTATGATTCTGTTGCTGGACCTGGAACTCGCGCGACGGTTCAACAATACAGATACATCTAGTAGCATCGATGTACTGCAGATACTCGAAAGGTCTTGCGATCTCTGGAGACGCGCGAAGGACTCATATGAAGAGGCTGGGAGGGTGCATGAGATTCTTGCGCCGATGATTTCAAGCTTCCGGCCCGTAACTGCAACTACTTCCGCTCAGACTGAAGTCCGGACAGCCTTTGACCTTCAAAGATTCAGTCCCTCATTTACCTCCTTCGATGGCGTCGAGCACTCGCTTGAAAAGGAAATGTCAGATATGGATATTGATTGGGTTCGTATCTCCTATTACTAGACTTGTTTCATACTGACCAGAACAGACAACGTGGGATGCCTTCATCCAGGATACCGAGTTGCAGGACGGGCCTATATATTAATTCTTCGCTTACAGTAATCTAATTTCAAAGGATGTTATCTACTCAGAAGTCGATTTCGTACATTGCCAACCAATAACTGATAAATCGACCAAGCATCTAGATATCACAGAGATTCACAAAGAGATTCCTGTCTGCCAGCATGTTGCATTGAACACCACGCCTTCTTCTGGTGACGATCTCGCTCAGTGTCATAGTATTGCAGGGGTCAATATGGCGGCACAACGCCCAATTATGACGTGCCACCGTAGCTCAACTGGTCATTGGCTGCACGCCTAGCGTGTAATATAATGTGAGACATAAGGCTGCGCTATCGACACACCACAAAAAACACTTCGTGTGGAGCTCGGTCCCCTCGTGGCCTCACGTGCATCAGTCTTCCTTATCAGCATATCGCCAGTCCCAGCTCCCTGCACATTGTGTATCGGAATTTGTCCTGATAGCAACTTATAAAGTCTCCTTATATGGGCCAGTGGCCTAAAATCCGCAATATCGAGATCTCATTTGGTGGTATATTCCCAATAATAATGGCTTCCACTCAAGCCATCAACAGTGAATGGGGGTCAATCGTTCTATCGTTAGCTTTTCTCCTTGCGTTGGCTCGCAGAGTCCGCGCCATTTGCAACTCACGAAAGAGTATAGCATCTGCTCCTAGAGGGTACACGCACATAGTAAGTATCTTTAACAGCTCAAAGTTGCAATTGTCTAAGTTTTGTATCGCAGATATTTGCAGCGGCGCTTTGCGTAGTTCAATTGACGTTTCGCTTTTCTGGGTCGTACGCGGACTTGTATAATCACTTAGCTGCATTGGACAAATTTCTCTCGACTGTTATAGTATCAGGGCTGCTTGCTATATCGATCCTTGAACATGGTCGAGGAGTTCAATCATCGCACCTGGTACCGGCATACCTTGCTGTTGCACTAGCACAGGATATGCATGGGACATGGAACATGGCATGTCGAACGGTGTTTGAATGCAGCGGAAAGAAGCTAAGATTATGCTTGGAAACACTATGGCTAGTCTCCTGTATCTGTACTTGGGGATGGGAAGGATACCTAAATTTACAGATGCCAGCTTCAGAGGATGCCGCTGGGCTCTTTAGCTTTGTTCCTTTCTTTTGGATGAGTCCGGTTCTGAAGGAAGGCTATATATCGACGCTTAATACTGCAGGGTTGCCTGGGATTCATCACATGCTGTCATCAAGAACTCTCCGCACGAGAGCCATCAAAGCGTGGACTTCAAGAAGTGAGAGCATTAATCTACATTTTACTATCGTGCTAATATTTATCAGCCGGGTCTCACAAACGGAGCCTTCCTCTCACTTTGGCTCGCTGTCTCAAATCTGCTTTTCTGTTTCCTATTATTCCTCGCCTCTTCGTCATTGTATTCCGTTACGCTCAACCATTGATCATGGATGCTGTTATCCGTTTCGTCAAGGATACAACTACCGACAGCAATAGTGGCCTTTGGCTTATTATCTTTGCTGGGATCATTTACCTAGGAATGACGATCTCTGCAGCAATTTATCAACGCTGCATTGATCGGCTGCGCATTATGGTTAGAGGAGCCTTGGTTGGCTTGATACACGATCAAGCGATGAAACTTCCTGGCAAAGAGGCTGATTCGGAAGCCGTGACATTAATGAGCTCCGACGTTGATAGTGTTGAGTCAGTGGGGGAGATTCTACATGACACATGGGCCTACCTCTTGGAGGTAGTTATTGGCACAATGCTGCTGGCTGCCCGGCTTCAATGGTTTGCGTTCTTTCCACTGGTCATTATATTTGGTACGGCCTTCGTCCCTATTCCAAACTCTTTACTGATAAACGTCATACAGCTTGTTCAAGAATGAGTGCCTACGTAGCTAAGCACTTGGAAGGTAGACAAAAGGACTGGAATGTTGCAACTCAGGCGCGCATTTCCGCAATCACGAGTGTGCTTGGTGGGATCAAGAGCTTGAAGATGATGGGTATGGAGGATGCAGGACAATCTCGTATCTCTCAATTACGTGAGGAGGAGCTACGCCTGTCTGAGCGCTTAAGGTGGATTCTCGTCGTCTATAATGCCAGTGGTAAGTGATCATTATCATATCAATGGCTCTAAGCTAATGATGCAAAGCAAACTCACTTGGTATATTTGCCCCGGTATTGACCTTGGTATTCTATGCCCTATCACCTGGAACTGATAGCTTGCACGCCAATGAGGTATTCACGTCTATCGCTCTCCTTTCTTTGGTCACGCATCCGGCCAATATGGTGATGACTTTGGTCCCTCGTGCCGTTGGTATAATGGCAAACTTTGCACGCATCGAGGCATACATTAGTCGGTCATCGGTTGTGGATACTCGACAGATTGCTGGCAAAGATAAGGCCCAACACTTGGCATTACTAGATCACGTCTCCATCAGGAATTCTTCAATAACGGATGCGCCAATACTTCGAGACGTCTCCTTCAGTATTGCTAAAGGGGAGCTTATCGTCTGTACTGGTGCGGTTGGAAGTGGAAAGACCACATTAGCCATGGCCCTGCTTGGAGAGTCAGCCTCAGGAGGGTCAATGTTCCTGGCTTCGAAGAAAATCGCATACTGTGATCAGGCGCCTTGGCTTCCTAGCGTTACTATTCGGGATGCTATACTTGGTGGCTCTGATTTTGACGAAGAGTGGTACAAGCTGGTCATAGATGCATGCTGCCTGGGTCTTG
This sequence comes from Aspergillus welwitschiae, assembly GCF_003344945.1. Classification (NCBI taxonomy): domain Eukaryota; kingdom Fungi; phylum Ascomycota; class Eurotiomycetes; order Eurotiales; family Aspergillaceae; genus Aspergillus; species Aspergillus welwitschiae. The sequence goes on from NW_020798732.1 coordinate 250,274, forward strand.
ACTTGGAAGCCCTTCCAGACAGTGACTCGACAGTTATCGAGAACAACGGCATCAACCTGTCCGGAGGACAACGTCAGCGTATAGTATGTTCAATATTATTGCGGGTCATTCATTATAAGCGGCTAATCGAAGAAGGCTCTTGCACGCGCTGTATACTCGCGATACGATATGTTTGTTCTCGATGATCCATTCAGTGCCCTTGACAAAACCGTTGGAGAGCACATCGTAGATAGGCTCCTTGGACCGAAGGGCTTGTTTAAAGCAACGAAAGCAGGGGTCTTTCTCCTTACCAATTCGGGTGAGCCAATCTCTATCTCTGGTATCTCACTATTCTGACGCGCAATAGCACAACTCTATCCCCTGGCGGATAGGCTATTGACTTTGCAGGGCTCGGGGGCACGTCTAGAGGATTCTAGCAACGTTCTTAAAGGAGGACAATTAGGTAGTATCGTCGCCTCTACCGCAGGCGTCGTCCAGAATACTCAGCCCTCCGAGTTGCATGACAAGAAGACGCCTGGTCAAAACGATCGACTGAATGAGGCCGCCATGGACTTATTACGGAAGACAGGAGACGTTGCTGTCTATGGTATGTCATCTCTGTCGACCCATCCAACGCGTGCTGACACTTGCGCAGGGTACTATGTTAATGCTGTTGGCCATAGGAATGCCTTACTGATGACAGCCTGTACCGCCACGTATTCATTCTGCCTGACCTTCTCACAGTTTGTCCTGAGATGGGCAACAGAGTCTTCACTTGGAGAACGTAATGAATATATGGGTCTCTATGCAGGGATTTCATTCATCGCGTGGGCAGCGACCAGTGGCGCTATGTGGTTGGTTACCCTGTCTACTAACCTGGGTTCACTGACATCTAACATATTGAAGGTTTACGCAGTTGAAAGTTGCCATTCGCTCGGGGGTAGTATTACATTCCCAGCTGCTTGAGCGGGTTCTCCGGTCAGTCTTAGCTCCCCTCCGCCATACTACCTTACTGACTGAATAAAACTTATCTAGAGCCCCATTGTCCTATTTTGCTGAAACTCATATTGGCGTCACTTTAAACAGGTTCTCCCAAGACATCGCGTTAATCGACAAGCAACTACCCTCCGCTCTCGCCAATCTAAGTACCCGTAAGCTGCCAATGTCATGCTCTGTGTTTATTCACTGACCGGCCATCTCCCACACCAGAAATATTCAAGCTGCTAATGCAGGCAGCCTTGATTGTGTACGTACAGCCGGTGATGCTAGTCACGATACCACCATGTTACATACTCGTTTACCTCATCCAAAAAGTCTACCTTCGTACCTCTCGCCAGTTACGGTTCCTCGACATCGATTCGAGGTCGCAATTGTACACAAATTTCTTGGATACAGTACGCTAACATACCCCTTAATCTCTATATCCCCTCTCTCAATAATTCTTCTAATGGATACCAGACCAGCGGCGTAACTACAATACGCGCGTTCGGCTGGCAGGACAAATTCGCAACCGACAACATCCAGGCATTGGATATGTCACAGAAGCCATACTACCTGCTCCTCTGCTTACAATGCTGGCTTAAGGTGGTTCTGGACTGTATAATGGCGATCATTGCCATAGGTCTGATAACGCTTACTGTCGTATACCGGAACTCCACAGGGGCCGATATTGGACTGGCTTTGAATTTGATGATCGGAGCGACTACCACGCTTTTACGTTTAATTCAAAACTGGACGTCCTTGGAGACCTCGCTCGGGGCGGTTTCTCGCCTGAAGTATGTGCAGGAACGTGTCTGTAGCGAAGATGATGCTAGGGGTGCTATAGAGCCAGGTCCACGGTGGCCGTCCGGGGGAGAATTGCGGATGCAGCATGTCACGGTGTCATACTCCGAGAACTCAGAGCCTGCTCTGCGAGACGTATGTCTTGTGATTAAACCCGGACAGAAACTCGTTGTCATGGGTCGGACAGGAAGGTAGGTGGTATCCAGTAAATCGAGCGTTTCATGCACGAGCTGACATATTTATTCATTGACTGTAGCGGCAAAAGCACTCTCATGCTCTCCTTACTCCGTCTTCTGGAAACTATGCACGGAGACATTTACATTGACGACATCAACATCGCACATGTACCTTTACAGGTCCTTCGACATCGGGGCATCATCGCCGTACCACAAGATGGCTTCAACATCCCGACCGCGAGTATCCGCTTTAACCTGGACCCGTATAATAAATGTACGGATGATGACATTGTGCAAACACTGAAGAGGACTCACCTCTGGGACAAGATTTCCGCCTCTTCCACAGGCGTTGATGACACACTGGACCTTCCCATGTCAACAATTCTCCCCTTATCCGCCGGTCAGATGCAACTCTTCGCGCTCTGTCGGATGCTTCTCCGTGTGGAGATAAATCGGTCGTCCAAACCGATCATCATCCTCGATGAAGCTAGCTCGTCATTGGATCTTCAGACGGAGGCTATTCTGGGAGATATTCTGCGTGAGGATCTCAAATATCACACAGTCATCATGATTGCTCATCGAGCTGAGGGGATCATGGGTGCATTGAGGGCAGGAGTAGATGCCATTGCTACGATGAAGGATGGAAGGCTACGGGTATCTGTTATTGGCACATCGATGGATCGTGTTGATGAGAAATAGGTCGCTTTGCTGCGTGCATCTTAAGACTTGTGTGCCAGCTGACATTTAAAGTGCCCATTATCAACGAAATGGAAAAAGAATGAGAGCTGTACTGAATCGAATGTATCTACATGGTGCTTCAAACTAACTATGTTATTGATCCTGCGCGGATATCTCGGGATTGGAGTCAGCAGGGAGTAACTCATCAACGAACCGCTTGTCGTCTTCTCGATCTTTCTCCTATCCAGGATTAGCAAGATAACCTGGTGGCTTAGATTCTGCGCTCGAAGTGTCACCCACAATCATTTCCACAAGTTTATCTCCCAGGCGTTCCACGAAAAATCCCTGGCCACTTGAGATTAGTAGTTTAGTCCAACTCTTACCATGTGTTTTTAAGAACACGAATGCTTTACTGTCTCGTGGCAGCGATTCCTCCCCATCAGAAAGATGATCTACCCACATGGTGCACGCATACTGCAGCGCTTGGGACACTTTCTGTGTCTTCGGCTCTGCTCCATTCTGATGAATATATTGTAGCTTGCCACTATCTTGCCCACATGCTTCATTGAGGAGGTCAAGGCAACTATCCGCCAGCATAGAATGGCTCTGTTGTGGCGTTAAATAAAGGCTTGGATGCTCCATGGTGGTAACAAACTTGTAAAGGGACCCATGAAGGAAGCGTATTTGTTTGTTATTATCCTCAGGTATTCTGATAACAGAATGCAAGTCTTCCAACATGGAGTCAATGTCATCCATTTGTATCAAATTTGCCAAAGCAGCTTTCGGTAACATGTGACGATTATAAGTAATAGCGCATAGTATTCGTCGAATAGAGTTCCAGTAGGTGGCTTTCTCATTTTCATCCCAGGCAATGTTGACGGAGTCATCCAAGACGCTAGTATATATTTTGTACAGCACTTCAATTGGAGTTCCTTTTTCAGGCCGTCCTGCCTCTATGTTTCTCAGTCTCTGCATGATTATTTGGGGGTTTTTAGCATCTCGGATGTATTGACAAGCAGTGGCAGCCCAAAGAAAGAGGCCACGAGCAAAAATGACGAAAGTCGGAATGATTCCTGAGCCCCATAGATACTTTGCTTGGTACGGTTCGAAGGGGGCCAAAATCTTGCCAATTTCATGGTCCAATAACAAGTTTATATCCGAGTCAACGATCCTGCTATTAATATCCTGTAATTTTAACATCTTATGAGGTATTCCGGAAAGCTCTGACCGAATGGCGGACTCTGGTCTACTCGCCAGAAACACGAGCACTTTGTTGTCGCAAGCTTGGGTAATGCCAGAGAGAAGACGAAGAATCAAGCGTTGATCATCCTTAGCCGGGCACAAATCCAAACTATCGACCACAATAATCATCGGATTTTGATCGGGTTTCTTGATGAATGCCGTAAGTGGCTCCTTCACGAGCCGCGTCCACTGTTCCAACAACCCTTGATAGGGTAAAAGAGGGCATCGTTCCAACACCTCCTGAATAGCATTTTTCATACTTGTATCGAAGTTGGCCAGCTGACAAGCAACGGTTGATGCAAAGAAGTCCGCACTATTAGCATCACCATTCTCATCTGTAAAGAAAAAGCTCGCAGCCAGCCGCGACTGCTGATCATAGTTTCGAGCCACCGTGCGAGCAACTGTGGTCTTTCCAGTTCCTACCATTCCACTCAGCCAAAAGATGCCCTCGTCATGGTCCGCATCAATCCATTCTGCTATGTCCTTTAGTAAATCCATGCGGGTGCCCTCCAGGCAGAACGAGTCGTGCTCCCTTTGCCGGGAGTTGAAGCAAGCGCTTTTCGCAAAGGGTAAAGTCGAGAACACCTGGACATCTCCTGTCTGGTCTCAGCCCACTGTCCTGCTAGGTGGAGTCGCAATGTACCCCCCAGTACCCATGTAGATCTTCTCTCCCGATACGCTGCCGAAGTTGTACTGCTTTCCGGTTCCAGCATAGAACTGGCCTGAAAGGGCGGGTCCGACAATTGCTTCCCCTCCCATAGTTCCAAGCGATATGAGATGTTTGGGGGAATTGGTGAACACACCTGATAGCCTGGCGGAGATTATAAGCAGATTTGCAAGCGCCAGGCTAGAAATCTACCCCTCAGCAAGTGCATTAGTTTGGCCAATAACTGCCCGATCTCTAGCGCCTGGATGCTGATCCCGGACACTTGTTCCACGAGCCTTGTCTGCTCGGCTGAAATGATACTTAAACAAGCAAATGATAATGACGATTGTTGCAGTAGGATCGCGTGGTTTTTCTTGCCCGCTGTTGACAGTTATCAGCCCAATGGCTCTGTCGCGAGACTACACCGTCGGCATCTTCTGCCCACTTGAGGTCGAAATATGCGCCATTCACTATATGCTAGATGACGTACACAGGCAAACAAAATCCCGAACAACTCGGTATGTGTTGGGTAACCTCAGCGGGCACAATGTCGTAATTGCCACAATGCCCTACACGTTCCGGGGCAAGATCTCCACAGCGACCGCTGTCAGTCAGCTGAAGCGCGACTTTCCCAAGATCTCATATCTCCTACTTATCGGTATTGGCGGTGGCATACCCACACAAGGTATCGATGTTCGTCTAGGAGATGTAGTGATCAGTACCCCAACTGGAACGAATCCTGGGGTGGTCCAGTACGACTTGGGCACAGCATATCATGACAAGTTTGTGCGCGCCGAGCAGCATCTGCTACCTCCTCCGCTCGAATGGCTACATGCTATATCTAGGATGAAGGTTGCACATCGAATGGAAGGTGGCAATGTTGATCACTTCATCGAAGAGCTACATACACGCTGTGCGCATCAGGCTTTTGTCCGCCCATCACCTGATACAGACACCCTTTTCGAGCCGACATATGACCATGTTGAGGGTGAAGCAACCTGTAATCAATGCAGTCGAGACAGAGTTACCCAGAGGCCACCACGCTCTGATCCTACCAAGCCAGTCATACATTACGGACTCATCCTTTCCGGTGACTCAGTGATAAAAGACGCAACAACAAGGGATCAAATCGCCAGGGATGAAGGCGGGGCCATTTGTTTCGAAATGGAGGCTGCAGCCATGATGAATGACTTCCCCTGTCTGGTCATCCGGGGAATCTGCGATTACGCGGATTCGCATAAGAACGATGTGTGGCATGAGTATGCCGCTGCAGCTGCCGCGGCGGTGGCTAAGGAAATTCTTCGGTTCATTGAGCCTAGTAAGTGGATCTTTGTCCGAGTTTATTGCGCAACTGGTAACCTTTTCAATTCAATACAGTTATTCCTCGAATAGAAGATGATCACAACTGCCCATCCAAAGGTGCAGCGTCGTCGAATGGGGCGATCACGGGCACATTCTATGCACAGAATGGCACGATCACCAACATCCAGACTATGACAGCGGCAGGGAATATCTATCTCGGATGAATCGATTGTCTTATTCCGCCTTAGTACCGAGTGTCAAAAATTAGCTCTACCATTCCAGGGTTTCAGTCCATAAGGTTGCAGCCGCACATCTACAATTCAGGGTCAGCGTTAACCAGGTACGGTGACATCATCACATACTCACATTCCAGACCTCAACGTCAATCCTGCACACGATCCTCACATCCAACATCTACCTTAAGCCATGCTCAATTGACTCAATTCACCCACTTCAACTCCTCCTGAAGACATGCCCCCCCAATCCGCACCCACCGTCATATTCTGGCACCGCACCGACCTCCGCCTGCACGATAACCCAGCCCTGCAGGCTGCCCTCTCACTCAACCCATCGACCTTCATCCCGATCTTCACCTGGGACCCGCACTATGCGTATCGGGTCCGCGTAGGCCCAAATCGCTGGCGCTTCCTGTTGGAATGCCAGAATGACCTTTCGCAATCCTACAGCAAGCTGAACCCGAAGCAGAAGCTCTGGGTGGTTCGCGAAGCACCTCAAACCGTTTTCCCCAAGTTATTCAAAGCATTGGATGTCACGCATCTTGTATTCGAGAGTGACACGGATGGATATGCGCGGGAGCGCGATGAGACAGTTACGAAGTTGGCAAAGGAGGCAGGGGTGGAGGTTATAGTGAAGTCTGGACGGACATTGTTCGATTCCGAGGAGGTGGTGAAACGGAACAAGGGCGAGCCGACGATGAGTATTCATCAGGTCGAGAAGGCGATTGAGCAGATAAACAATGGGGTGCCGGATAGGCCTGTTGACGCGCCGGAGACGATACCTGATCCGTTGGGGGAGGAGAAGATGAGGGATATAAGTGGGCTTGAGCATGAGGTTCCATATCAGGAGGATGACATAAATGCTGCGCATCGAACCATGCACAACGACAATCAGTACAACAACATAGCAGGTCCCAAGGGCGACTTCTCCGTTCCCACGCTGGACGAACTCTCCATCGATCCCAGCCAAGCAACAAGCCCCCATCACGGCGGCGAATCCATCGCCCTGGAGATGCTACGCACCTACCTCCAGCAAAACGAAGACTTCATCGCCACATTCGAAAAACCCAAGACTTCCCCCGCGGCCTTCCATCCACAGGCTACGACCCTCCTCTCGCCGCATCTGCACTTCGGCTCTCTTTCCGTGCGCAAATTCTGGCATGACGTGCAGGATACCCTCCAGCAGCGCGAAACAGCCCACAAGCCTACCTCAGACCTCCCTACTAATCTCCCTGGACAACTCCTCTTCCGGGAAATGTTCTTCGCTGCGCAAGCGGCCCTGGGACCAGTGTATGCGCAGACGCGCGGGAACAAGATCGTGCGGTTCATTCCGTGGCATTTACAATCTAATCACGATAAGGAGACGGGATTAGTTGACAGGACGTATACGGTTGACGATGAGCAAGCGGAGGTGTGGTTCCGACGATGGAAGGAAGGGCGGACGGGATTTCCGTGGATCGATGCGTTGATGAGACAGTTGAAGAATGAGGGGTGGATTCATCATCTAGGGAGACATAGTGTGGCGTGCTTTTTGACAAGGGGGGGTTGCTATGTGCATTGGGAGAGGGGGGCGGAGGTGTTTGAGGAGTGGTTGATTGATCGTATGTATATCTATTTCATTCTGTGGAATTATGAAGGTGATGATGCTAATAGGAGCGAAACAGATGAAACAGCTTCTAATGTCGGGAACTGGATGTGGTTATCCTGCACGGCGTTCTTCACACAGTATAATAGATGCTATTCGCCGGTGGCATTTGGGAAGAAGTGGGATCCAGAAGGGCGGTTCGTAAGACACTATATTCCGGAGCTGGAACACTATGATAAGAAGTATATCTATGAGCCGTGGAAGGCGCCGTTAGAAGATCAGAAGCGGTGGAAGTGTCGGGTAGCTGGGGATGGGATGGTCGAGAAGGACGAAGAGACTGGGTTAAGAGCTTACCCGGAGCCGATGTTCGACTTTGATGAGAGGAGACAGACGTGTATTGCGCAGATGAAGGAGGCATATGGGGTGCATTTAATGGGGAATGATGAGAAGGTTATGGATGGGTCGTGGAAGGAGATATTTGAGTACGAGGTTAAGGATGGGGGGGTAGTGGATGAGACGAATGTGAAGGTGGATGGGGACGGTGGTGATCATAAGGGAGGAGAGAAACGGGGCCGACAAGCAGGAGATCAGGATGGTAAAGATGAAGATGGAGGACATGGTTCGAAGAAGAAAAAATAGACTACTGAGTGCTGTTTATATCAAGTCATCCAAGACGCAGTCTCCTCCAAATAATATACACATCTTCCCACTCACTGCTTTTCATGCCTCCTTCGACCTAAGCATCATTGAACAGATATTCAGTTCAATTCAATTCGTTCCATTTCCATCATGCACATGCTTAGTGCGCTCTAACCCCTTCCCAGAAGGTAAAAGAAAATATATCCATGTAGTCACCCTCAGTCAAGTTGTATCTATCTATGTGTCCCCAAAGCAACAAAAGATCAAAGATATGTAACCGCCTCTTTAGTCGCCGGAAAGACAAGAGTAATCAGTCCCCTTGTCCAAGACCTTATCCGCCTCATCTAGGTGGGCGTGGAACTTGCCCCGTTTTGAAGCTCTTACCACCAACCCGGGCCCAATTGCCCACAACATACTGGGCAGTCGAAAGTGAGGTTCCAGTGAGAGTAACGGCGCCCATCGTTCTCAAAGACACCCTGGCGCAGCTCAGGAATGTAATCCAGGGACTGGGAGACACCACTCACTTAGGTATCAACTGATCTTACTACTCAGTATACTTGCTCACAATGACAGGGGTATGGATGGGTTGTGGAGGGAGGTGTTTGCATCCGAGGAAATCGATGAGAATAATGGGAAGGTGCATTCGAGTACCACTATCATCACATCATCGTGACTGCCTCTTCCTAGAAAGGTCCCTCTCTTCAATTCCCACCATTTCTCATTCTTCCTCACTTTTCCTTTCACCATCCCCCGCTTACTTCCAACTCGTGCCTCCCCCTCGATCACAACTTCGTCTTCTGTCAGTTTGATCTTCGTTTAGCCGCCCCGTGGCACACGGCGTAAGCTGGTGCCAGTATTCCTGCCCCTGTTCTCTCGCTCGCCCGGTACACGGCGTAAGCTGGTACCGGTATCCCCTCATCCTCTCGTCCGGCCTCCTCGTCTCCTTGTCTGGCTGGCACACGGCGTAAGCTGGTGCCGATAGCCCCTTGTCGTCTCGTTTGTCGTCCGCCTCCTCCCCTCGTCGTCTCTCGACCGGCTGGTACACGGCGTAAGCTGGTGCCAATAGCCCCTCGTCTTCTCGTCCCGCCTCCTCGTCCCCTCGTCTGGCTGGCACACGGCGTAAGCTGGTACCGATAGCCTCTCGTTGTTTCGTCCGCCTCCTCCCCTCATCGTCTCGTTCGACTGATCCCCTCGTCCCCTCGTGCGGCTGGCACACGGCGTAAGCTGGTGCCAATAGCCCCTCGTCTTCTCGTCCCGCCTCTTCGTCTCGTCCTTTCTCGACCGGCTGGTACACGGCGTAAGCTGGTGCCAATTTTTTCGTGATGTCGACATCCACTCCTACCTCGCAATCTACCTATCCTTCTCCCAACCAGCCCTTGTCGACCATGGGCCCTGCCGACGAGCTCCTTGATCCACGGCGACGTGATCTTATCGCACGACTCTCTCGATTTATGGAAAATCCAGAAACTGATTCGATCGGATGGGCTTGCTTGTGGTTTGCAGATCTCTCTACAATGGAGGATCTTATCAAAGCCTGTGAACAGAATCCGCCAACCGTCTCCCGTCATATATCCGCTGCTCTGAAGAAGAATGACCAGAGAGCACAAGCTATCAGAGCTTGTAAGTGAATCGACTGACCATGTAATCGATCTTGCGCTGATCCAGTACCAGGGGCATCTGCACGGTCCAGTGAAGACTCGGGAGAGCCTTCTGCAGACGAAGAATCAGACACAGAAGAGCCTCCAACTAAGAAGCGCCGGCTTACTTCGGATCCTTGTCGTGCAAAAGAGCTAGTAAGTTGAACAGACATAATATCCGATTGAGTCACTGTTTTACTAATACTACCAAGTGCGAGGAGCGAGATGATGAGAAGTGTGTTCTCACCGGTTGCACTGTTCCAGTCGAAGTGGTGCACATAATCCCCAGAAGCCTCGGCAAGGGTGAAGAGGGACTCAGCGACTTTTGGGAAGCTTTAGAGTGTTACTGGTCCTCAGAAAATGTCAGCGCCTGGAAGGAACAGGTCTTAGACCCAGATGGAGTCGACACCTGTTCTAATCTCATGTGTCTGGTGAATGTGGCCCGCAGATTATGGGAACTTGCGGTGTTTGCCTTGAAACCTCTGTCCCTGAGTGAGGATAAAAGGCAACTTGAAGTACAATTCTATTGGCTGCCGATGAACAGGTACCGACAGACAATGCCAGTAACGGCCATCCCCAGTCCTTTCCCTCACGATCTTTCCAGCACGAATGCTGGATATACAACCGTGCTACGTAATATTGTCACGCACTCGACGATATGCTCTGGGGACATCTTTACCTTTAAGACTGATGACCCAGTGGGTCACCCCCTTCCATCCATGCAGCTACTGAACATGCAGTGGATTCTAACTCGGGTCCTTGCCCTCAGCGGCGCCGCCTGGGTGACCGAGGAAGAGGAAGACCAATAAAGCGCTCTCTTGAGAAGGTCTTGCGAATCGTGCAGCCAGCTTGTTTCTGAGAGAAACCCATTAGCTTCGAGGAGAATGTGGGCTTTTTTTATACGGGTTGCACGGCTTTATTTGTCGGTATTGATAGCCAATAGCCAATAGCCAATAGCTGTGTAGGTGTGTTACGTCACATATTCTTTACTTCATTGCTGTTTGCCTTCAAATAGTAAAGACCTGAGCCACTCCGTAGGATAATCCTCTACAAGATCAAGGCGCGGGACAGTGACTGCTGCAGCTGCGGGAAGGCGTCCCAGACCGGTGAAGCACCTGCATAGCTAGCATCTTCCAGTAGCAGGCTCGATCAGATATAAGAAATCAAAAGGACTATACAGAGTCTAAAAGAACGGAAACTGACACGGACGGCCGCCGCGCGGATGGAGGACGTGCTGAGAGAGCTAACCCGTCTGAAGCTGCTGACAAGGCGAAACCGTCGGGCACTGGCGGTCGCTACCGCACTGGTCCATCACGACCCTCACGGCCTTGCCGACACTGCAGAGGCGATCACTTTGACCAAGAATATGACAAACGCGATCAACACGATCGTTGTATATACCTAATAAAATGAAGAGTCAAGTTGGATGATAACGAGTCCGACGCTGACTTAAAGGGTCTGTCAGAGCCCAGCTCAGACTCTGACTCCGAGACAGAAAACTAGTGCCTCCCTCAGGGGTGGAGGACCCTGAGGATAAAGCAGAGCCTCTGATGTCTATTCTTAACAAGAATAAGCATGTTTTATATACTATCTCTGTAAAGCAGTTATCACAGGTGCTTACTTTATATATGGTAATATCTAAGTTATATAATAAGATGCCTATTTGCCTAGACACAGGATCCGATTTGATTTGTATCTCACGAGACTACCTGAACCGATACTTCCCAGGTGCGACCGTCTGATGTCAGACTGCAGTACTGAACACGCTTGGCTTGAATATTACTGCTGATAGAGTGGTCTTCTTGTGTATCCCCTTAGCGGAAGGACATATAGAGACGAACGTACTGGTGCTGGAACGAGTCCTGACCGGCATTTTGATTGGCACAGATGCTTGCAATGCGAACAGCATTATTATCAACTTCCCTAAGTCGCGTGTCCGATTTAATTGAATTATCAAAGCAAAGTTTCTTAAACTGAGTGATACACGAGCGAGTCTCACTGATATTGGGCAAGTCCTTTGTCACATTCGAATCTCTCTCTCGCAGATAAACAGCAGATGGTCGCGAGACGAGTCATGCATGATGTGGATAGTAGTAGTAGTAGTAGTAGTAGTAGTAGTAGTAATATACCTGATATAGCTGGTCTTACTAGTGGCCTTACTGTGCAGGTGTTCCCTAGGCCCCTAGAAAGATTATTTATCATGTATATATAAAGTATAGATATAATACAAAGCATGGTATTGACCCTGCGCCACCCGCCCCGGGTTTTAATACTATTGCTAAGACATCACGTGCTCGAAAAGCTTACTGAAAAGTGTATTATACCTTTGGTTTTATCCCCCTGTTCCCCTTAACCTCCCGTAGAGCTGTACCTGGCTCTGCTTGGTGTTCTCTGTATGGCAACTATATAAGTTATTGCGCTAGCGCAGGCAGCACCTGGCCTCTGCAGATTACCGCGGATCTTTCTCGTGGCTGTAATTAACATGGCCTGCTCGCGGGGTGATACCCGCTTGCAGCCTGCCTGATCTGTATACACAATGTCTTTTCCCTTCCATCTTGTACTCGTTGGTAATCAGCGGGTCTTTATCAAACTGGTTCAAGAGCCCCGTTTTAATCGATAAAGTCAGCGACGTAGTGAGCCGCGGCGGGCTCGCTTACCAACGCGTCAAAGTCATCCCACTTGACTGCGATCCTCTGCTCCCTGGGCCTCTGTCGGAGCTCTAGCTGAGCCCGCGAAGCCTCTCGCAGTCAAACAGGACATTCTTCGATGTGGATAGCAATAAGGTGGATACAGTAAGCGATTACCACTTTCACAGACCATTTGTGTATCCCTACTCGATAAGGAAAGAGACTTGGCTAGGCAGAGATGGCCTTGCAAGAAATAAGCTACCAAAAGAAAAGCCACTTTTTAATTCACTTTATCATGTAGAGAGATACACTGAGCACTCAGCTAAGGCTAAGTACTATTGCTATAATTTGGTTTCTTCTTGGCGGGTGTATAATCATAGTATAAATCATGTCATGAGATACTTGGGCGGCAGCTACTTACTAGTACCAGCAATCGGGAGTTGCGGCTGGCAGTGCGGCTGTTTATATGTTTTCCGTGTCGACTTCGCAGGTTCTCTCACGTTAGCTCATGTAATAAACTGTCAAAGAAACTGGGGGGTGCACTACTCATCCGAGTATGAAATGATATTACTACACAATATACCTGAACTAATTGACAAGGCTATGAATGGGTCACGCAGGGAAGTGTTTAAACTTAGAAAAAAGATAAGAGGACTGTAATTTCATCTATAATCGTCTCCGTTTAAATTTATATTCCCTTTCAAGGAATGAACAGTCATACCTATCCTCCCACTCACTACTACCAGTACTAGTATCACCCCGTCTCTTCACTGTCTGTCTCATACCAGGATCATAAGAGGAAAAGCAATAGACTCTCTCCTCTTCACATCCCCTTCCACCTAAGACCCAATAAGCACACACATATCCCAATCAAACCCATCTCCAAAAAGAAAAAGAGAACATACCTATACCCGCACCACCCATATCCAAACTATGCCTATATCTATGTCCCAAAAGAAACAATAGATCACGAATATGTAACCGCCTCCTTAATCCCTCCCGAAGCAGCGCATGCTGATATCGTCGATGATGGAGTCTATTTCTTAGGTCGTGGGTTATTTGCTCATATATCGGGGATGGTCTTTGTTGGTTTATGGTGTTATTCTGATAGGTATGATATGCTTTGTGTTGTGTAGATTGGTTTGGACGGGCATGTGTGTATTGATGTTCATTTGGGAGTGGGTAGCCGTAGGCTGGATATGCAATAACGGAAGGATGTTTCTGATTGTGAGCCATTATTGGAATTTGTAGGTAGGATATGGAGATGTCATGATGGTGGTATTGAGGGATATAGTATATCCTTTGTTCATGGGGGTGGTAATATGAGGACGACATGATTATGAGAATCAGATTGGAGAAGTTTGGTTTGTAGACTACAGGAATCGGATCGGGTATATCCATATTTTAAGTACCATTAATGCTAGTACTCCGTATCGCTACTCAACATACTATCTATACTATAAGGTTGACTGGCTAGTACGCAAGTCTTTAGCTTTACTCACGCGTCATATGGGATCTCAGCGCTAGATCTCCTCGCTTACAGCACTCCGGCCATCTCATTGGATCATTCTCTATGGGGTACTACTACATGCCACGACATGGCGTGCGTCAGCTTCCAGCTAGCCAAGCGCCAGCAGCCGTTTCAGCTTTGAGGATCCACTTCTGATTTCAAGAATATTCTACAACCAAGAATATCTGCAGATATCTTCAATTATCTCTTTCAACCGCTGTGTCATGCTTTTCACTATTGCCATCCATCGAGTCGTCTACTGTACATGATTCATAAGAAGATACGGCCCAGGCCGAACAATCCAACCAGGATTAAAGGTGGAAAAGTGAAGAAGAATGAGAAGAAAAGATGGCTCTAAGAATAATACACACCACACTCCCACAGTATAGACAGAGATGACGGTGACTGTGCAGCGATAATGCAATCAAAGATGAAACTGTCAACACCTTCCACTGCAAGTCTATCGAGGTGGGTGCTGTGACATTGGCCCGGGCAATGGCCCGGCATTAGAACCCTGGCTGTACACTCGGTGGTGGCCTGAATTAGGATGACCACCGGGAACCGTCTCCACAAGCGCTCCAGGGCCCCCAGGTCGTGCTTGCAGGGGGTGCATCGATCCAACGGCCGCAGGTCCACTGGGCGCATAGCTTAGCCCTCCGCCGGGACTTGGCTGCAGAATTGCTGGGGGTGTATAGGAGCGGCCCATCGACATCGACTGTGGCCCCGGTCCAGGCAAGCCCGCTGCCCGGGAGACCGATGCCTGCGGGGGTGGAGTGTTGTGGCCGTACGGCCCACTGGCCAAGCCAAGCGTCTGGCGGTGCGCGGCCTGCTGATGAGCTCCATTGACCATGGTCTGCACATGCTGCTGATATGACTGATGCGCCGCATGCTGTTGCGCGGACAGATGGCTGGATCCAGGCGTGGCTGGTGCGGGTGAGGCATACGAAACCGTGGCTGGTGGCTGTCGCGACCCCATCCCGAGCAGATTCGCGGGGGACTGTATCGGCGTCGGCGGACCTTGACGGGTACCATAAGCGAGGCTGCTGGTACGTTGGGTGGGTGAACCGATGCTCTGGCGATACATTTGGCTTTGTGCCGCCAGTTCGCGCGACGACGCAGTAGCCTGTGCGTGAGACACCGGTGAAGGGGCATATGCGGATCCATGATACGCTGGACGCTGCGCAGTCACTGATGCGGGAGTTGGAACAGGAGATGGAGCGGTGAGGTTCGGCAAGGGAGGATTAGACAAAGATTGGGTGGACGTATAAGGGGAGTAGGGTGGCTGAGACGCAAGTGTGGTGGTAGGACGGCTACTAGATTGCGACGGAGCCTGGGGTGGTTGTGGGGGTGGCTGTCCGCGAGGGTCGAACCGAGCCATCCAATCGTTATTCGCAGGCGCTGCCGAGCCTCCCGGTACAGAACTGTAGGACTGGTAATCTGCATAAGCGCGCGACGGCGGCAGATACTGGCTTGGGGGACCGTAGGCCGGAGCTCTCTGCTGAGATGACAGAACAGTCTCCTCTTGACGCGGGGGTGGCTGTTGCGGGATTGACTGCATCCCATTGTAGACAGGCCGAGAGGGTGACCCAGTGTGCCCTGCGGGTGCCGAAGACGACGGGTCGCCAGCGAATCGTTTGCGCGGCTGAGGTTCTTCCGGCTCGTCATTCAGGATGCTCATAATGTTCGACCGCTTCGCCGGCACGCGAGGTGCCTCAGGCGGCTCCGCAGGAGGCGGTCCAGGTCGAGACAGCTCCTTGGGTGGTGATAAAATTGGGGTTGACTGGGAAACGCCAACGTGTCCGGGCAGTGCAAAATAAGGCCGTTGAGACATAGAATCACGTCGAATGGGCGATATTTCCGGCTCCGGCCGCTGCAGCGGTTGCGCTGGGGAGCTCGGAGTTTTCGTGAGGCTATGCTGACGGGAGTGGGATCCTGCAGGCATCAAGGAAGGTTGAGGCTGAGGTTGCAAATAGGCCTGCTGCGAGCCTGGCAACGCCGTTTGTGCCGGAAGTAATGGTGACCGGTGCACGTCCACGCTGGCGGGTCGAAATCCTTGGGCATGGAGAGGCTCCAGCCGTGACATCTCAGATGCGGATACCGGAGTTTGTCGCACGGACATGGGGGCTTCCTGGGGCCGTGTGGCGGCTGCATGCGACAGCACCGTTGCTGGGACCTCTCGTCGCTCTTCGGCAAAATATCCCATTCGGGGTCCCTGCAATCGCGATGGCAAGGGTGCCTGAGAGCTCATGACGCGAGCAGGATCTTCACTAAGCATGGGACCGCCTGTCATTGGAGCACTAGTGGCTTGCGCAAGCGGTGGGTACCGCGACACATTTCGCTCTTTCTCTTGGGCTGCGCGAGAATGCAGGGGCGCCTGCTGGGGGGTTGAACTGGCGGTTTTGCCCTTGGATCCCAAACGGCTGTCATCCGTATCCGGCGCGCTATCAGTGTGCGGAGCGAGAGGCCGAGGCATGATGATGGAAGATGGCGTAGCTTCGTAACGCCGCTTAGAGGCGAAATTAGGGACGGGCAGTGGACCTGTAGGCTCACCACGAGCTTTCTTGGTCTCTGCATCTGCAACAATATCCTCAAAGTCCTTTTGACCCGAGTCAATGCGGCGCTGAAAGTAGTTCTTAACCTGTGCCAGAGTTAATTGCTGATAGCCACATTGATGAGGCAGGGGAGCATACCATAACCGTGGTTTTCGTCTTCATAAAGTTGGATATACCCTCAAAGTCACGGCCAAAGTGCGCCAGCAGCAAAGGAAAATCGCGCTGTTCAGGCACTGACCAGTAACTCGTCGGTTGTAGAGACCCGTAGCCGCCTACCTCGGGCTGCCGGGCAGGTGCCGGAGTCTCCTGCTCAGTGGATTCAAAGACATACACGCCCTCCTTCGGACGGCCCCGACCAGACCTTGCGCGCGGTGGCACATCGGTTGCCTCCCGCTCTTGCGGCTCCTTGGGCCGCACGGCCGGGGCTTCGGTGGCTCCATCCAAGGATAGCTCCGTAGATTCCACCTTTGGTGCAGGAGTGACGGCAGCGGCTGCCACTGGAACGGGTGTGGTCTGGAGGGATTGCTCCGAGGGGGTGGGCTGTGGTGTTTGCTGCTGCTGTTGTTGCTGTTGCTGCTGCTGCTGCTGTTGCTGCTGTTGTTGTTGTTGTTGCTGCTGCTGCTGTTGCTGCGCTTGCTGCTGCTGGGCAGCCTTCCCTCTTCGGCCACCTCGCGTGCCTGTACCACTTCGGGGCCCACGTCGGCTAGGCTTCTCTGATTGCTCGCCATCCTTGGAAGCATTCCCACGGCGGCCGTTGTTGTCCGTATCGGCAGACGAGTCTCCAAACGTTGGGGCAGCGGCTCGTCGAGGACGTCCAGTGTCGGTGACTGGAGCGGGCTCCTCTTCACCTTCATAGTCCGGTTTCACAACACCCAGGTCAGCCATAAGCGCATTAGACTTGGGTCGAGCAGATCGCCGGGCACGCCCACGACGGCTCCACCGTTTGTTGAGCTTGGCCTTGTACTTGATCTCTTCTTTGGTCAAGTAATAATGAATAATACACTGCTGGAAATCCCGTCCTGGAAGCGATTCTGCAATTTTACCCCATTTCTTGGGATGTGCCATGAACGCGTCAGTGAAGATTTCGTGCTCTTCCTGGCTGAAATCATTCCGAGGCGGGAGGAAACCAAAGACATCCATGGCCTGAGCTGGGTCAATGATGTTGTTGGTATCTTTGTAGATGCCTGCCTTCACCTCTGGCGGCTCGAGCATCTCAGGAATCACGGCCTCCCGGGCGAGGTCCGGCTGTGCGGTAGCCTTGTTGCCGCGACGCTTCTCCAGTTCTTCTTGGGCAGAAATCTCAGAGGCACGCAGGGCGTTCTGGAAGTCTAGTTCGCTATTTCCCTTGTACCGTCTTCCGCTTTCCACCGTAGGTGTAGGCGTCGCCGTGGCCGGGGCAGCAGGTGGTGTGGTGGGCCCGGGGCTACCCGAAGCTTTTTCCTTCGCATGATCCAACTCCCACACATTCAGCCTCCAAGGCTTGTAGAAGGATAGATAATCCAACCTCAACTCGGCATTCTTCCGCGCCACATCCTTGCGACGTTTCATGATGATGTCGCGAAAGGTGTCCTTCAAACGTTCATGAGTTGCCGCATTCTCCTGGTAAACCTCCAAGTCGGATAACGGTGTGGGTGGACCAGAGTTCAAGAACGGCAGACTCTCGAGAGTAAGTGCATCAGCCGCAGGAACAGAATCCAGGACAACCTTGGCGGGTGGCTCATGTTCTTCAGCCTTGCCATTCGGCTCGGTTTCCATCTCGGGTGCCGACGGTTCCTCCTTGGCTATCTTGGTGTCCTCGGCTAATACTGGAGGTGTGGGCGCCTTTTCAGGCACCTGATCATGGGCAATCATCCCCAGATACTGGATGCGCATAAGCAGCGCCACGATATTGGGGTCTTCCAAGGGTGACGGTGGCAGTTCAGCACGCAGAGCATTCATATCCTTTTCGAAGATCTGCTTCCGCTCTTCGAGATAGTCCTGCGTGAACACAACATTCTCATCCTCGTCTTCGTCGCTGGAACGTCCAAAATCTGGTATGACGACTGTACTTTGATCCTTAGGTGCCTCCTTGGGTATTTCTTTCAGTGCTTCCTTAGGCGCCTCAGTGGGCGCTTCTCTAGGCACCTCCTTCTCGGCAGGCTTCTCCTCGGCAACTGGCTTTTTCGCATCAATTTCAGGTACATCCACGTCCATGGCCGGCTCAAACGAGACCGCAGGCTCCTGGGGCTTTGTTTCTACAGGTTCATCTTCGCCGACAATCTCACCCGCCTCAAGTCCATTGGAAGACTCATCGGCCTGACTTTGCGACTCGAGCTTATGGTCTTCGCTGAGAGACAGGCTTCGCTCCTTGCCATCGATGGAATCGCGTTTTGGTGGTGGTGCAGCACTCGGACCGGAGGGTGGACCGGTGAAACCCGGACGCACCCATTGTTTCATGGCTTTAGTCGAGCCACGTGAAATTGACGGGCGTTGCTGAAGTGCACGGGGCCCTGTAGGAATACTCGATGTAGGCATCCGAGGTGAGGTGTGCGGACCCGGGGAAGTGGCTGACCCTGTGGCCGATGGCCTCCGTCCAAGTTCTGGGGAAGTCATCGTTGGTCCTAGTTTTCTCGGAGACGGTGTTTCGTGAGCTCCTGGTGCATCTTTGTGGACCATCGCCGCAGGAGCAGTAGGAGGTGAGATATCCCTTGATTTCGGCCCACCGGCTGCTGCTGGGGCGTGCGGCTTCGGGGGTCGGGTAGCCAGCTCAGGTTTTGGTGGGATATCAGGCGTCTCTTCACGGCGCGTATCGTCACGTCGAACCCTTTGCTCCAGCGGTTGTTGGGGAGGGCCTCTCTCCGCTTTGGGCGCGGTCGGAGGATGCATTGGGGCTTTTGGCGGAAGCTCATGCCGTTCCTTTTCTTGTTTCGCAGTTGCGGCGGCTGTTGACGTCGATTCTACCGGGGGTTTCTCCGATTTTTCGGATTTGTCGACCTTGTCTGGCTTCTCAAGCTTGTCTGGCTTCTCCGACTTCTCCAGCTTCTCTGCAGGGATCTCGGGTAGGGGCGCGGTGACGGAACCGAATGCTGGCACCTGGGGAGCGGCCGGAGGCGGGGATCGCTTCACAGGAGGAGGGGCCAGGTCCTTCGGTGGCTGCTCGGGCAGGGGCGTTGGTGGTTCAGTGCGCTCTATGCGTTCAATGCGCTCAATGCGGTCCATGCGTTGCGAATCACGACGTGCCTCTCCCGCCGAGGGCTTCCGGGGCGGCTCTGCGGGTGGATGGTCCGGAGGCCGTTCAGGCAGACCAGGAACCGGCAGTACGGCTGGCCCAGTCACCGACGACACAGTCGAGCTGCTCGGAAGTCGATTCTCGGTGCGACTGGGGGGACGATCGCGCTTCCAATGATCGCCTGGTCTTTCACGTTCGTCGCGTTCAACCCGGCGGTCCACCTCCTCCCGCCGTTCGAACCTTTCCCGTCGTTCGAGCTCGCGTTCCCTGTCACGCTCGCGCCGGTCAGGATCGCGATCACGATCGAGGATCACCCGGTCGCGGTCCCGATCACGATCACGCTCCCGCTCGCGATCAAGAATCCGGTCTCGTTCACGCTCCCGATCCCTTTCCCGGTCGCGATCCCTCTCGCGCTCGCGCTCACGGTCCCACCGGGCGTCGCGGGACCGACTTCGACGTCTGAAGGAATCGCGATCATCCAGATACGGCATTCGACCGCGACCCCGTCCCGAGTCCCATTCACCTCGGCCACGTCCACGCATGGGCGGGCCACTGCGGGGGTGATGACCGCCACCGGACGGGACATCGGGTACGGCGGATGATACCGAGATCATGCTGTCTCGGGAGCCCCGTCGCATTCGAATCATGTCTGCATCTCGTCCGAGGGGTTCCCTCATATCTCGAAAGTCGCGGGGAGGCGGCGGGGAGCGAGAGCGGCCACGGCCAAAGCCGATGCGCGATTCTCGCGGGTCGAAATCGCGGTCACGGCGGCCCCAGTCTCTGTCGCGGTCGAGATCTCGGCGAAAGGGCGGTGGTCCATCCCGGATGTCTCGAAAGTCGCGGTCACGGTCGCGGTCCCGATCTCGTACGTCGCGGTCCCGGTCCCGAAAGTCTCCACGGCCCGGATAGCCTCTGCCACGCCCGCCGAATGGGGCTCCTCGCGGGGGGTCGATCAAGGCCTTGGGACCCCGGGGGGGTTCCCTGCCCAGCGGGGGTAAATTCGCATCGTCGGCGCCACGGGGGCCAACGGGGGGTCGACGGTCACCGAAGCGTTGGGGCGAACGGTCACGGGAATTAAACCCAGACAATGGAGGGTATCTGGACGACATCACCAGGTCATGCTAGTGAGCGTGAGCTGAAGTAACCTGGCAGGAGAGCCTGCCACAGGTTAGTTGCAAGGTAATTGAGGTAAAATAGTAAAGATGATGTGAATGGTAAGCAGGATGTAGATATTCAAGGAAAAAGAAAAGAGAGAAGAAAAAGAAAATAATAAATATGTCACACAATGAGCGCAATGAATGGTAGGCAGGGAAGGATAGCCAGCAAAGGGACGGAACGGTCCCAACAGAGACGAGACAAGACGAGACGAGACGAGACAGCCGCCGCCCGCTCCAGCAGCGCCAGTCAGAAGCGCCTAAGGCGGCGAACGGGGGAGTGGAGAGCACGTGACGGCAGGGAAGCATGGAAGGGGCACGGGCCAGGCAGCCAGGCAGGCAGCTTAGATAAGCAGCCAATGAGTGGTGCGCAAATCGGGCTGCGGATCCCAATTTGGCACTCAAGCAAGATTGCAGCCATGATTGACGGATTCCATCACCTTAGCGCCAGCCACTTGGCGCGGCCTGTTTCACCCGGAACTGCCAGCGCCTGTGGGAGCTTTTTCAAGGTGGATCGATCGTCCGAGGGAAGTCACAGGATCAGGACCTGTTCATGATCATGGTGGATTTCCACACCCCCCAGTCCGCCAAAAAGGAGCATGGCCCTTCTGCTGGAACTGGCATTGTGTTCGAGATGGGGGATTGAAGGGGGCGCGCCGATAGTTCGACCCAGGTCCCCGGGACAAAAGTGACTGGTGACAAAAAGTGAAGCACGATCCTGCACCCGCGGACGGCCTGCCCACGACCAACGCAAAAAAAGTGGAAAAAAGGGAGCATAGTAATGACAGGCCAGAAAAACCAAAACTGGGCATCAAACTGGAAAGCGCGCGTAAAATAGCAAAAAGAGGAGAAATCTCCGCACCTGGGAGTCTATGCAACGTGTCAAGCCGTGAACCCAAAGTAGACCTGCAAGGAGACCACGCCGGGCAGCAAAATCGCAAATTGCAGCAGTTACGGGGGTGTCTGCTTCTGGGATTATTCGAGATCCGTTCGTTGCTCTCTCTCTCGGAAGTCGGAGCCGAAAAACGTCGAGGACCAGCCTGGGGGGAAATAGGGACGCGAGTAGTTAAATAAGTTAAGACAAAGAGAGCCGAAATGAAGGAAAAGAAAGTGTGTATATGAGTGTGTGAGTGGAGGACTGATTGAAGGGGATGTTCGGAATTGGAGGTGAGAAAGGGAGGATGGGGGAGAGGGGGAAGTTAGTTAGTTGGTGGTGGTGGTGGTGGTGGTTTGAGGCAGGATCTTGAAAGACAAAAACGGAGGAACGAGAAATGGGGCAGAGACGATGGATGGATCCCTGGTGAAGGGCAGCGGTTGGATGGGCTGAGTTTAGTTGGCCAGGGACTTTAGTTCCCTCGCCCACGACTGACTGGTCTTAGTGTGACTAGTTAAAGGGAACTCAAAAATAACTCTGGATCGCCTCCCCCGGCGTGCATGCCTCAGGAGAGGATCTTTTGCCCTGTTGGGAAGGCCCCATCATGAATGACTAATGAATACGCGGATACCTTAGGCATTAAAGTCTCGCTGTTGAGCTTTGCGGACAGAGCTGGGAGTTTTCCCGGCGATGGCTCGGTCTCGCTCACTCCCTGAATGCCTGAATGCCTGAGGTATCACGATGGCGGTTGTCACGAACGGACTGTCACCACCCCCGCCATTCCGCCCTGCAGAAAAATTTCCAGAAAAGAGGGGATCATCATCATCCAAACCATCCCACATTGAGTGCCCCGTGTTTGCTCCTCTCCTATCAATCTGGTCCCCGCTTGACCGGTAGACTCGGCGTCTCTTTACGCTATCAATTACATCTGGATTTTGGTTTGGATTTTCTTCTCTCGCTCAACAGCCATGTCCGCACAAGACTCCGCCACGGGCAATGCCCCTCCCTCTGCGGTCACCAATGCCGTGTTGGTCGCCTCGGAACCCGTGCCTGAGGGGACACACCAGGTCAGCGGCGTCGACTTTGACCGGTTCCAAGGCCGGGACATCACGGTCGCCGAGATGGTGGACAACATGAAATACACCGGGTTTCAGGGCAGTGCGGTCGCGGAAGCCGCCCGCATCATCAACGAGATGGTTCGCATCCTGTCTTCCCCCCATCCTGGGCATTGAGTGATCTAGCAGCGTAGCTAATCCCGCGATACCTCTATATAGCAAGCCTACCGTCATCCGGAGTCCGGCGAGAAGACGACCATCTTTCTCGGATACACCTCCAACCTCATCTCCTCCGGCCTTCGAGACACCATCCGCTACCTGGTCCGCAACCGGCACGTCTCCGCCATTGTCACCACGGCCGGCGGAGTGGAGGAAGACCTCATCAAATGCTTGGCTCCCACCTACATGGGCTCCTTTACCGCCCCGGGCGCTGGGCTGCGTGCCAAAGGATTGAACCGCATCGGCAACCTTATCGTCCCGAACAGCAACTACTGTGCATTCGAAGATTGGTTGATCCCCATCCTGGATAAGATGCTGGAGGAACAGGAGGCCGCCAAGAAGAAGGCACTGGAGACTGGCGATGAGGAGGACGAGTTGCATTGGACCCCCAGCAAGATCATTGAACGTCTCGGCCGCGAAATCAACCACGAGGACTCGGTTTTGTACTGGGCTGCTCGGAACAACATCCCGATCTTTTGTCCCGCCCTGACCGACGGCTCCCTGGGCGATATGCTCTACTTCCACACCTACCGCTCCTCCCCGCAACGGCTGCGGGTCGATATTGTCGACGATGTGCGCCGTATCAACACCATGGCTGTCCGGGCCGCCCGGGCCGGCATGATCATTCTGGGTGGCGGGGTCATCAAACACCACATTGCCAACGCCTGTCTGATGCGCAACGGAGCCGAGCATGCCGTGTACATCAATACGGGGCAGGAGTTTGACGGCAGCGATGCGGGGGCCCGGCCGGATGAGGCTGTCAGCTGGGGTAAGATCAAAGCCGACGCCAAGGCCGTCAAGGTCTATGCAGAAGCCACAGTGGTCTTCCCGCTCATTGTTGCGGCCTCGTTTGCCCGAGCCAGTCAGGCGACCCCCGACAGTGAAACGTCTCAGAACTGAGGGCGATGTTGGAGGTCATCACTCCGATCGGGGGTACTCTCTGCTATCTGTCCAACTCCAATCCCTCCACCTCTCGCAATGCCTCCTATCAGCTCGGATAAAATAAAAATCAATTGGTTTCCTTGCCCGACGCCTGCCGAGTCTACCGATCGTGAGAGCTTCCCCTTTGGCGACAGCTCGGGCCGTTTGGTTGACAGAGGGGCAGCGACATGGGCGGGCCCAGGCGTGGCAGGCACGCGAAAGCCGCCCCACCATCCCCTCGAGTTGGGAGG
Source organism: Aspergillus welwitschiae (assembly GCF_003344945.1). Lineage (NCBI taxonomy): Eukaryota > Fungi > Ascomycota > Eurotiomycetes > Eurotiales > Aspergillaceae > Aspergillus > Aspergillus welwitschiae. The sequence goes on from NW_020798732.1 coordinate 274,547, forward strand.
CAAATCGGAGGGCTTGGTTCCGATTCAAAAAGCAAAGCACGCAAGAGGGGCCACCCCCCTGGGATCAATTCTACACGGAGAAGAGCCCTTCCCCTTTGAAGAGCCGAAAACCCGGAACCCACTGGCTGTGAAACCTCGGAAGAGGCAAAGTTTGGATGGACGAACGATGGTTGATGGCAAATCATGGGGGAGAGAAAGAGAAGTTGTTGACTGGATTGCCGGGGGTTGTTCCACCGGTCGATCATTGCGGTCGGCACGGGGTTTTGCATGCAATAAGGTTTCATCCTCCGACTCGCCTTGCCACCTGGTGGTCCATTCAAGCAAACCGCCATCAATGGCTGTTGAGAGGAGAACAGGAAGACATGTACATGGGGGAAGGTAGGGAGGTATGGAGGTATGGTATAGATTAGGTGCTTTTTTTCTTGTGTGCATATAGAGTGATGCCAATGATTAATGAGATTACGAGCTCCGAAGAGGGTTGAAGCGAATGACAGGTCAGTTCCTGTCTTCTTCTTTAGGGTACCTTTCTTTCCATTCATGCCTTGGCCGGGGACTGCAGGGATGCGACGCCCCGCGCAGTCGATCAGTTCCGTCCATCATGTCCGGGCGGTCATGCGGTCGAATCGCAGGCCCGTATCATATCATTTTTCCTTGCTCATTGATTATCCCCCAAATTCTTTTGATCTGTTGGGGGAGGGTGGGGACTGAAGAGAGAAAGATACTCCAGGAGGCAGACGGGATCCGAAAATGGGGCCCGGGTGGCAATCGTGGAAGGGCTTTCATCGGATGGATTGCAGGGGCAGAAGGCAAGACGTGAAGGGGAAGTTGGCCAGTCCCCGGCCAGGTTGCGGACCCTCAAACCACTGCTGGACGAGGGTTATTGGATGCCAACCAGCGGTGAGGATCCGTGATCTGGTCTGGCTGCATTGCCGCCTCATCCTTTTTGGCCCATTTCTCTGGTGGGAACAAACTATCATCGGCGGCTGCGGCTTTCCTTTCTTTTTCTGCCATCGATTCTTCTTCTTCTTTTTTTTATTATTAAAATCATTATTTCTTTTTTGCTTTTCTTCTCTCGTTTCGAGGAAGTGTCTATTTTCCCCTCTCTTTTCTTTCTCTCTTCTCTCATCTTTTCTTCCTCTCATCTTCCTGCTCTCTTTTCTTATCTTCATCCCCCCCTCTCTCTCTCTCTCTCTCTTACTCCCGCCCGATCTATATTTATTCTATAGACCCTTCTATACCTCCTCGCCCGATTGTTCTTTAGTTTTACCGCTCTGGGCCTAGGCTTCCCCGGTTTCCCTCACTAATCTGGTGCTGATAAGCCCGGTTGGCCATTCTTATCGCCCGACATTCTAGACTTTCATTGCTTCGTTGTTGGTTGTTGGGCTGTCGTGCTTGCTTGTCATTGCTCTCTGGTGTGATCTGTCGTATTTTTATTGCTCTTCTATTCTGTCCTTGGGTCTCCTTCCCCTCCATCCCACTCTCCCTTGCTGATTGTGAGGAGGTCTCATCTTTCTCTTTTCTTTTCTTTTTCCCCTCCAGAGCAGCAGCTGACTCTCTCTCTCTTGGCCTTCCATTCTCCCCGCGTTTGTATGTTTGAACTTGCCTAGATCAGTCAGTTGCATCCAGCCTGACTGCCAAGGCTACTCGTGTTGCTCTTCGTTTTGACTCACCTGCGGCTCTCTGTCAGCCCATCGGATTGTCGGCTCAGTTGCTTCTGCCTCGCAACTGTCCTCTCTTTCCATTGTGACTGTTGTGTTCGTTGAAAGTTAGTCGTCTTCATTGTCTGCTTTCTTTCTTTCTTTCTTTCTTTCTATCTTTCGACTCCCACAATGGATGCCTCGCCGGATTCTGGCTCCAGTGTGGAGCAGCAACAAGAACCACCCATCACACTCAGCACTCAACCTCCCTCTCCTGAGTCGGTCAGGGAAACCACCGTCACCATCGAGGCGGCTTCAGATGACCTTGCAGTCCATACAACAAACCCCATTACAACAGCAAGCATCCCTCTAGAAACCCCATCGTCAGAATCACCCCCAGTCGAGATTCAGGATGAGGCACCTCGAGAAGATATCCCGCCTCCCGTGCAAGCGGACCCGGTTCCGGTGATCCAGCCACCCCAACCTGAGCTGGAACATGCCTACTGGGCTGATATCGAGGAGGACCTCTCGGTTCCCGATGAGGCAGAGATGAAGGAAATAGAATCTGCTGCGGATGGCGACTACAGCGCCTACGAGTGTAAGTGACCAAGAGCCATCCAGGAGCTGGTCCCCCAACTATGATGGCTAACAAGACCAGATGACTACTGGGAGAAGAACTTCCACCCGGACCTGGACGACCCCGAATACCGCCCGGCGGAGAAGGCCCGCATGACATGGAAGATCAAGGGTGTGCGAGGCACCCCTGACGCTCCCAACCGCGTCAAGATCATGCGTTCGCCGCCCGCCTACGTGGGCGGTTATTGGTGGACCATCAAGTTCTTCCCTCGGGGGAACAACGTCAATGCTCTCAGTATCTACATCGAGTGCTCTCCGACTATGCCCCCGCCCGACAAGAGTCTGCCCGAGACTGAGTTCAAGGTGCTGCACGGCCCGGCTGATGCAGCCCTGGATGTCAATGCACCGGACCTCGACATGAAGTTCGCTCAGACCGACGATTCCGCGAGTTGGTTGGAAGCGTTCAAGTCTCAGTATCCTGCTGCCGCTAATCACGCAGAATCGACCGGCACCAAGTCCTGGCGGGTTTCGGCTCAAATCGGCGTAATCCTGTATAACCCTGAGGAGCCGCGGACAGGCTGGATGCAATCGTCATGCCATCAGTTCAACCCCCACAACCTGGACTGGGGTTGGACCAACTTCCACGGCCCCTGGGCCCAGATTCACCGCCGGCAGCGGGGCCAGCGCCAGGCGCTTCTCCGCAATGATACCCTTGCCTTCGATGCGTATATCCGCATTGTCGATGACCCCACCCGCTCGCTCTGGTGGCATGCCAGTGACACCGAGCCGACGTGGGACAGCTTGAGTCTCACGGGCTATCGGCCTTTGGGCGACTCCGTCATCAATCACAGCGCTGAGGTCGCTGGGTTGGCTACCTGGGTGCATCTCGCCCCTTTTTGCAAGATCATCCAGAATGCCAACGTCCTGGACCATCTGACCAGTTGCGATGTCAAGCCGAAGCCACTCTGCGATGCTCTACAGAAGTTCCTGTGGCAGTTGCGGTCTCGGGGCCAATCGCTGCAGTATGTGGATACGGACATGATCACCTCTACCTTGCGTAACCTGCACGAATACTCGGGCGATGTGTGTGAGTTCTGGGAACGCCTGCGCCGCACGCTTGAGATTGAACTGGCAGGCACAGACGCCGTGCAGGAATTGGCCAAGCTGTTCGACAGCCCCTCAGTCGAGTCGCTTCCTGGAGAAGCGCAGGCTCGGGACGTGATCAATACTGTCCCGAAGGACTTCAACTCCCGGATCTGTGTGCCCGCTGATCAAGCCAAAACCACCAGTGAAGCTTTCAGCTGGTACTTGAGTGCCAAGCCTGGACGCTGGGTACTTCCTCCGGTACTTCACTTGGAACTGGGTCGCCAGAAGTTGGACAAGGCTGCTCGGCAATGGCGTCTGCTCTACAACCGAGTCGATCTGGATGAGGAGCTGGACCTGACGCCATGGCTGCTGGATGGCCAGGAAGGCAAATACGTCCTTTACGGTTACATCGTTCACCGTGGCCGGCGTACGTCTGGCAAATTCTTCAGCATTCTTCGACCGGGAGGTCCTGGAACCAGATGGCTCGCTTTCGATGATGGCAGTGATAACCGTGTTGAATGCCTGACTCGTAAGACCGCCTTGGGCCCTCACCTCGGCCTGGACGCCTCCCAGAAGGTAGACCACAAGACTGGCCATGATGTTGCCATTGCGGTGATGTATGTCCGCAGTGACGTTGTCCAGGAATTCTTACCTGGCCCACAAGGTCCATGGGACGTGCCCGCGAGTCTGAAAGAGTACTATGAAACGGGTATCCCTCCGGTCCAGTTGGATGACAAGGGCCACAAGGACGAGATCAACGTTGAGGTCTACTCGCTGCCGAAGTACGATCAGTTGGGTAGCTTGTTCGATACGTATGATCTGATGTCACAGGCGAAGCTGGAAAACGGGGTCATGTATCTGACGGTACCCCGCTCGTCCAACTATGTTGATCTCCGAAAGAAGATCGCCCTCTGGGCATCTGCCAAGTCTAGCGAGAATACCTGTGCAGAGCATGTCCGGCTCTGGCAAATTGGTCACACTCGTGACCAGTTTGGGCCTACCCTTGCCTTTGCTCGTATCTCCGACCTGACAAGCACCTTGGACTTTCCGCTGAAGACGGTCCGTTTCTGGATGCAAGTCGTCTCTGACGGTATGTAGTTTAACTTTCCACGTGGTATACACCATACTAACCAAAAGAGCAGAGAACGCGAAATTCTTCGCCATTGCGGATCCCCCACAGGCGATTGCAATTCAAGCCAAGCCGGAGGAGGCTGTGGTCGAACGCGCGGGTTCAGAATCCTCGGAAGATAGACTGCCTCTTCCCGAAGGTGAAGCTCGCGCGAGCTCATCGGGAACTGTACCGGAGAACAGCATGAGTACCACCAGTGGTGTGACAATCGCCAATGCGGTGAATGTTTCACACATCGAGATCGTCCCTCAAGACCCTGTACCTACGGACTTGGGTGGCACGGGTGCACCTACTACTGGAGACTCCGAGAACGATGCAGTGATTGCTGCCATTATCGCGGAAGATATCCAGCAGATGGATACCGACCGAGTCCCCGACGCAGCTCCCCCGGCCACTCAGGAACCCAGTCAGGCGGTTCCAGATGAGCCTGAGCCCCAAGCTAGTACAGCTGCAGACATCCCTGCCCCATCGATTGAGCCGGAGGTCCCCCAGCCAGTAGACCACGTGTACTACTTCATCCAAAAGTTCGATGTGGAAGCGCAGGCCTTGCGCACAGTGGGATCCTTCTTCTCGAAGAAGGAAGAAAATATCAAGACTGCCGTCCGGAGGCATCTCAAGATCCCGCCAATGAAGGATTTCCAGATTTGGCAACGTGTCGATGGCACCACGGTGACCACCATGGCTTCGGGTGAGACATTCGAGGTTTATGTGCCCGATGGTACCTGCTTTATTGTGGGTGACAAGTTGAACAAGGACAGGTAAGCACGACGTATTTTCGGGTCGTTACAGTCAGACTAACCTCTTACTCTTTAGACGTTTGCAGCTCAACGTGGCCGGTCTCTTCGGCAATCCTGACCAGCTAGTCCGCTATCTGTGGGCTGAGTCTCGCAACCACCCTACGCGTGCCTTTACGGGCTTCAAGACGATTGACGCATCGTTCACGAACGACTATTACAGTGGGGAGTTCAACAAGGGTCACTTCCACGGAAAGGGCAAGCACATCTCTGACCTGGCCGCAACCTACGTCGGAGACTTCGTGCTAGGCAAGCGCCATGGAAGCGGCTTCATGGAGTATCCGACCGGTGACACGTATGACGGTGACTGGTTCGACGGTATCTGCCACGGACAGGGCACGTACGTCGAGCGCAAGACGGGCAACAAGTATGTCGGCGGGTACAAGGACGGCAAGCGTCACGGCAAGGGCATCAGCTACTGGGAGGTAGCCGATGAAGAAATGGATCTGTGTCAGATCTGTTACGGCGAGGAGCAAGACGCCTTGTTCTATGACTGTGGCCATGTCTGTGCCTGCGTGACCTGCGCTCGACAGGTCGACCTCTGCCCCATCTGCCGCAAGAATATCATCAGCGTGGTCAAGATCTACCGCACATAGTAGGCATGTGCTGCCTGCCCTCATCCCAACACCTTGTTCCTTCCTTTATTTTCGTTCGTTCTCGGCCTCGACAGCCGCACAGAGACAAGATGACGAAGCGCACCAAGAAGGTCGGTATCACGGGTAAATATGGTACCAGATACAGTGCTTCTTCCAGCACGCCCGTTACATCTGCGCCTTCTACAGGGTGGGTGTCTACACTGTCTCTATTCACGCTGTGCGAGCAGGGCAAAGGGGAAAATAGAAACATACGTCCCCTTACATTTGGTTTCGTATAATATTGCATTGAAGACTTTATCATACCCAGGATGTTGCAAAGACCGGAGTGATTGGCTTGGTTGATAATTAGACACGATGTTGTCAGCAGATTTGGAGTTCTAGACACGTTTGTTTTATCCGTTTTACTTTCTACTGGAGTTTCAAGCAATCTGAAGAATTTATAGCTCACTTCTAGTACAAGCCCACAGTAGATATATTGTAGAAGCCGATAGCATCTTCACAGTGGTACTACTTAGTAGTCCATCTATTACTCGCAGCAATATATGAGACAACCAATCTCCAATTGGCAATATATCGTGCCCCATAGTACCTTATCTCATGCAAGGGACACCAGTCCCTACTACGTACCACATATTACATCTACAGTACCCAACCAAACCAATCTCCTATCCAACCAGGAATAACAGAATAGAAAATAGAAAAGAAAATAATGGTATCTATTGACTTGACTCGACTCATCCAGCCCAAGTAGAACGAAGCTATCTATCTACCACCATCATCATATCAAAGAAAAAGAAAAAGGAAATAGAAGACATGTGCATGCGCCGCCCATACAGACCAACAATACAAGACAAATGCTTTTTATGTCAAACAAGGAACAACATCAACAATCACCACATATGTAAATTACAAAGAAGAGAAGAAGAAAGTAAAGAAGGATGAATTAAGCCGATGATGGATGGCTTATTTCTTGCTTGCCTTCTTGGCAGTAGTCTTCTTCTTCTTCTCCGTGGGTTCTTGTGCGGTGGTGGGTTTTTGTTGCTGCTTCTTTGTCGTAGAGGGTTCTGCTGTCTCGGTCTTGGTCTTGGTGGGCTTGGAATCGGCCTTCGGCTTGGGGGATTCCTTTGATTCCTTCTTCGCGGGGGTCTCCTTCTTGGGGGATTCCTCCTCCTTCTTCTTCTCCTTCTCCTCGATCTTCTCGGTAGGGGCGGATGACTCGTCCTTGGACTTGGACTTGGCGGGCTTGTTGAGAATAGCCTTGGGGTTCAGACCCTTGCGGCGGAGACGGTTGCGCTCAGCGCGGGCGATGCGAGCAGCGTCCTCCTCATCTTCTTCGAAGGGACCGAAGCTGCCGCCTTCGGTTTCAATGACCATGCCGTCTTCGTCGGTGATGGGGGTCTTGTCGATGGGTTCGTCGTCATCGGTGGTGGTGGAGGCGACGGAGGGAGTCTTGGACTTCTTGGCGGAGTTGCCGTCGGTAGCGGCAGCGGCAGCGGCATCGCCAGGCTTGGGGGTAGGGGTGGCGGCAGTCTTCTTGAGCTTGCAGACGAAGAAACCGTCGACGTTCTCGCGGTGGGGGAAGTAGCGTCTCGTCAGGGTCATCTTGGGGTCGAAGTGCTTGCCCATGTAGCTGGTCATACCGGGGCTGCCGAAGTCGCCGAGGCCGGTGTCGACGAGCTTGACGTTGGGGCGCTTGCGCAGGACGTACTGCACGACGGCTTCGTTCTCTTCGACGGTGACACTGCAGGTGGAGTAGACGACGTAGCCGCCGGTCTTGGAGGCGTGGTCGACGGAGTCGATGGCGGCCAGAAGAAGCTGGCGCTGCATGTGGGGGATGGCGAGGAAGTCGCGCTCGTTCTTAGAGGTCTTGACGCTGGGGTCCTTGGAAATAACACCGGTACCGGTGCAAGGCGCATCGAGAAGGACACGGTCGAAACCGCCCATGGCCTTGGGGAAGGCGGTGCGGGCGTCCATGTTGGTCACGATGGTGTTCTTGCAGCCCAGACGGTGGATGTTACCGATCAGACCCTTGGCACGGGGCTTGCTAGCATCGTTGGCGATGACGCAGCCGGTGTTGCGCATCAGGGCAGAGATGTAGGTGGTCTTACCACCGGGGGCGGAGGCCATATCGAGAACACGCTCGTTGGGTTGAGGGGCGAGGGCCATGACGGGGAGGAAGGAAGAGGCGGCCTGGATGATGTAGTGACCGGCCAGGTACTCGGGGGTGGCACCGAGGGGAACAGCGGATTCGAAGACCTGAAGACCAACCTTGGACCACTTGCCAACGGGCTCAAGCACGACACCACGGTTGATCAGAGCCTGAGCGAGGGAACGACGGTTGGTACGGAGAGTGTTGGTACGGATGACGACGGGACGGGGGGTTTCGTTGGCTTCGAAGAAGGCGAAGGCTTCCATGGGGGTGAAGAGGTTGAAGAGCTTCTCGGCAAGGTAGGGGGTGTAGCCGTAGTAGGTGCAGATGTCGGCGATGAGCAGCTCAGTGTAATCGGTACGAGACTTGCCGGGGGCACCAAGCGTCTTCAGGTCACCCAGGATACGGATGGTGTCGGTGATTCGGGTACGAAGCAGCTGAAGATCGGGAGCCAGGCCGGGCTGAGTGCCCTCGGCGTCGCCAAAGACATCGGGACGGTCACCAGCGATGTTGGTCTGCATGGCCGATTCCTTCATTTCGCGCTCGGCCTCCTCCTCTTCTTCCTGTCTTTGCAGGTCCAGCTTGCGCGACAATCCCTCGATGTTGGCGGCGGTCAGCCTCTCTTCAGCGTCGGAAAGGTCTTCGTCGTCGGAGAACATGGCTTCGCGAGGGTGGTCATCTTCGTCGGAGTCCACGAAAGAGTCGCTGTCCTCCGCTTGGCTATCCATGGAGCCATCACTGACACCATCCAGATCGTCGAACTCATCGGCATCCATTTCCTCAATACCGGACATATCCTCATCCTCGTCCTCATCGTCGGAATCCATGAACTGCGGCTTCTTCTCGACAGCCTTAGCCTTGGGCTTAGTCTCAGCCTTGGGCTTAGCCGCAGCCTTGGTCGCCTTGCCATTAGCAACGCCATTGGCCTTCTTCTTGACGACGGGCTTTGCGACATTCTCCTCATCGGCATCAGCTCTTCTCCGCTTCTTTCCTGTCTCCGGCTTCGACTCGGGCTCACCAGCCTTGCGCTTCTTGAAGATGGTGATCTTAGACTCATCCAGCGGGGCCGGAGGGCCCTGCTTCTTCATACGACGACCGACACCCATAGTGAAGATGTGAATGTGAAAGGGGGGTGAAAGTTGGATAACTGGAATCTACAGCGGAGAATCCAGACTTTTTTCTTTTCGTTACTTTTTTTTCTGCGGGCGGTTGGCGACGGCAGAAAGAGTCCCGCAAGGCGGTGTGTCTTTGATGGCCTGAGGCAAAGAATGCAGTCACGGAGGGATGGGCTTCAGCTACCGCCCAATTGGGTAATGGGAATACCACATGCCGCATCCATAATTACTGCCTCTACCCAACTACCTTACCCCACATATACACTTTCTCGCTCTACATACAAACTACCTCATCCACTGACAGGATAGAAGATTGCCAAGATGTCAGAAGTCGCCTTCATCAAATCCTTCCTTTCTTCGCTCGATTCCCGCCCTATCAAGCTCCGAGCAGACTATGTCCTCGACGAAGAGCGAGTTGGACCTCGCGTCCCTGTACGTCAATCCATTCCATCCAAAGACCCCCCTCATACACTCCAAATGCAAGATATTAACTGGAAAATGAACAGTACCTCCTCCCCCGCCTCAGCGCCCCCCACCCGGAAATGCCCAAGAAAGTGCAGCGCACGCAAGCCCCCGGCTCGTCGAAATCCATAACCGTGCACCTGAAGAGCGCGCGCAACCCCGCATTCGAATTCTCGCTACCCAATGCACCCATCACCACGACCTCGGTGCAGGACCTCAAAGACGCAGTTCAGGAACGGGTCGTCGACGCACAGGACGGTAAGGTGTCGGTGGAGAAGATCAAGATTCTGTATAAGCGAAAGCCGGTGACGGGGAAGACAATCGCGGAGTTGCTGGCTGATGAGCCTGAGATGTTGGCTGGAGGCAAGGAGGTCGAGTTTGGCGTGATGATAATGGGAGGGGCAAAGGTTGTGGAAGGAGGCAGTAGTGGTGAGGGGGATGTGAGTGCTGCTGCTGCGCCTAAGGCGGCGGTTGGGCCGAGTGGGGAGGAGGTGTTGAGGACGGAGGCGTTCTGGGATGATTTGCAGGGGTTCTTGGAGCAGAGGTTGAAGGATAGTGAGGAGGCGAGGAGGTTGAGGGGGGTGTTTAAGGGAGCTTGGGAGAAGCAATAAGCTGCCAGTTATTTAGATTCGTGTATTGAAGCGTACAGTGCTTAATGGTGGGCAGGTGTGTATGTATGTAATATGATACCTTGTCATGGATTTATTTTGACATTGATTTGGATATGTGGCGAGATTTCATTGCATATGGGAGATTGCATTGGGGTGGAATATGTGAGCTGGAATATTGTACAGGTTAAGGGTAGACCAATGCTCGCCGGCTTTGAATACATTTATACTTCAAGCTTAGGTACCCTTGTTCGCGGACGGGTTTGAGAATAATTGGAGCAGAAATCAAGCAGTGTACAGGCTGGTGCAAAGGCTCTAAAGGTCAGGGCAAGGAGATCATCATACAGCATTCATCCATAGCACCCCCAATGTACTGGGGGCCAGGGATATCAAGACATTCAAGAAAGTCGACCACACGGTCCGCAAATCCTATTCATATGGAAACGCACCAAGAAATTCGCTGGTATCGAAAATGTCGTGTTATAAAGACACCTTGCAGACGTGTGGCAGACAGCGGTTGAACGTCACGGAGTATAAAAGCACACATTATAACCCCCTTCGAATCCGCATGGGGTATGTGAGTCAAAGAGAGGGCTAAGAAAAATAGAAAGAGGTATGAAAAACATAGGCTCGTACCATCAGACAGGGCTGGACGAGCAAAGCAGCTGATTGTCAATAAAAGGGTAAAAAGTAAAAGAAACTATAACCACAGGAGTAGAAAGGAACATATGCCAGGTAGATTGACACCGTTGCAAATGCTCGAGAATCGGCCAAGCGCTCATCCATCTCATGCGTGCGAAGAACATGCCGTAGGAAAAGGAAGAATCAGCTGTCGAAAGAAAGAAACATACATCAGCAAAGGGGCCTCGCTATCTCGAGAACACCTTGACGACCCCGTCACCACCTCCACTGACGACCCAGCGGCCATCGCGGCTCCAGACGGCAGCACACACTCCTTCACCACGCATCAACCGGTGACTCGTGATTTCTTGAGTGCAGCTCCGCTTCTCGAGGTTCCAGAACCGCAAGCTGGCGTCATGACCCGCAGAGACTAGCTCACGTCCATCTGGGGATAGCGAAAGCGAGGCAATCGCCGATGGATGGGCCAACATCGTGTATGTGCATTGGCCTAATTATGGATGATTAGCATACGTACACTTCAAAGGAGGCTTTGTGAAACATACCGCTGTTGGCGTCGAAGAAGCGAATGTAGCGGTCTTCATATCCACTAATGATTACTCCTTCTACACCACTAGAGCCAGTCGCACCATGGACAACCTCCTCTTCGCCCATTGTCCGACTGGGGTCAAGACCTGCCGAACCATCGAATCCGACGGTGGTGGCGACGACGGAGTTAACGCCAGTCGAAGGTGTGCCATCGTATGTCTCGAGACTCGCCATGCCCACAATTTCCTCGCCCGTCCTTGTATCATACACAAGGATGGAAGCGTCAGTGTAGGACACAACAAAGTTGATACCTGCAAGCGACAATGGACTGATACACGTTGGGGAGGGAGATTCGGTCCGAACAATTTGACGAACCATACTGTAATGGAATGGCGTAGTAGTAGCCGTGCTGGGTTGCGGTGACGAGGGGAAATTGGAGCCGGAAGAGATCGAGTTGGCTCTCCGGCTACCACCAGCGCGTCGAGACCCTGCTTGAGGGGAAGAAAGCTGCGGAGGCGCACTAACAGCCCATATGATGATGCGGCCGTCCGCACCACCGGATGCGAGTAAAATGCGATCGGGGCCACCGTAATGGCTGCTAGAATCGCCTAACACAGAGCCTGCGGTTCCTGGTAGAACACAAAGACCCCAGACGGCGTCCGTGTGACCATCAAGAGTCGCCTTTGGGTCAACTCGTCCACGTTCCCACACTCGGACACTGGTATCTTGTCCACCTGAGAAAACCCAGCCATCCCCTAACGCACGACCACCGTTAGAAAAGTTCTGCGGAGAGCATGCAGCAAGCGCAGTCACAGCCCCCACGTGTCCACGGTGAGTGAAATAGCTGGTAATGTCCAGGTCACTCGAGCTTGCGCCAAAGGTGCCATAGGTGGCGGGTATAATCCATCTTTTGATCGTTCCATCATCACTGCATGTACAAATTTCCGGCTCAGAGGGGCTTCCGCCGCCCGTGAAAATCACTGAACGGACGACATCCAAATGGCCGCGGAGGGCGAACCGAACTTTGAAGGTCGGATCTGGCTTGGGGCCCGCCGCTGCAAGGTCAACGGCACCATCACTCTTCCTTCTGGCACCGGAACTCTTCCGCCGATGCGAAAGAGAGCCGGACCGCTGCGGAGACTTGGAACTGACGAAGTTCGCATTCGGGAACGCATCAACATCCGGTCGGTGCGGTGGTACCTGTTCCGCCTGCGGCGCGGGTTCGGCCGGCTCATCGAAGTTCCAGCCATCTGCATCATCACCTTGCTCTTCCATTCGCTGTTGCTTGGTATCCTTAACCGCCGATTGTGAGCCATACCCATCATATGCCTGGTCCCCCTGGCCGGCGCGCTCGTCCATCAGCGAATTGCCGAGGGTTTGCTTTCGATTATCGATCGCGGTAAGCGGGGTCTGTTGTGGCTCCAGTGGTCGTCTCTCCATCGCTTCCCTAGTAGCAGGTGGGAAACCAAACTGATTTTGGGCGCGGGACATGGCCGAGTTATCTGCATAGTGCGTGATGACGGGTTGGTGGTTCTGAAGCGCCGCCTCTCGCGCCATCATATCGTTCGCTTGTGCTTGCTGCTGTTGGTGCTGTTTCTGTCGTTGTTGCTGGAGATATGCCTCCTCCAAGCTCTGCTGAGATAGCTGTTGGTTGCCGTAGATGTGATTTGGGAGATCCTGCTCGCCGAGTTCAGGAGGGGGGTGTGACGAAGGAATGACATGATAGGCAACTTCCTGAGAGCACTTCGACAGATACAATCGCGACTTCTCCCGCTCGTTCTCTTGACGATACTCGTGTTCGTTCTCAAGGTTCACATCGGCTTCGCTGGGTCCCGTATGAGGCTTGGGTCGTTGGGCTAGACGGAGATCAATACACAGATCCAATATCACCTAACAGTAGATCACTAAGAAACATACCTTTCAATGAGTTGATGCTTTCCTTAGCAATCTCTTTCGGATCCCTAGTGTCCTCAACCTTTTCATTGTTGCTAAGCTTCTTGACCTTCTCGCGCTCCTTCTTCAAGGCGGCCTCAAGCAGCCTGACGTGCTTCCCCAATGATTCATGTAAACGTTTACTCGTACGAACATCACCCTCCAACTTTCCGATGCGAGACTTCATCTCCGCGCGTTCGATTTCCCAGGCATTGCGGTCACGCTCATGCCGGTGCCACTCCGTCTGTAAAAAGCGCATCACACCTAGAAACCACCGAAAAAGCAATTAGCCACTTCCACGACCGTCAAGATCTATCACTCGGAACCCACCTTGCAGGGTGTACTCTGTCCCCTGGGGATGCCCGCCGTTGGAAGACCCATCGCCCCCAGGGCCGACGTACCCTCCGCCCCCAGCCATGGCCGAGGGAGACTGCCAAGCCATGCAAAATCGACAATGGAAACGGTGAAAGGTGTGGAATTTGTAGCGACCGAGCAGCGTAGCTCACGAAGTCGCCGGCAGGAGGATCGGGGAGGCGCTGTTCCCAATGGAAAAGCGTGATGTGGTGACCTTTCTGAATCGCAGCCGAGTGTTTGTCTCCGTGTAAGCCCACAGGTGGAGGGAACGGGCGACAACGGCAGGAAGCGAAGTTCCAGGCCGTGTCAACGCCGAGGGGAGGAAAAACAAACAATGAGAATTAATCCAGGAGGGCAGTAAGGACCCGTTATTTTTCTCGGATTTGAGCGTGCAGGGGAAAGGAGACGGTCAGCGATGCAAGCTTGAGCCCCCGAGACGATCGGAGTGACTGGTGCGCGTTCTCCTCGCAGTTGAGGTCGGGGAAAGCCACCGCCGCCGCTGAGCTTTCGTTGGCTCCGTAGGCGCCCACGCGGCCGTAACCGCTTTTAGCGCTGGGCGAGGTGGCCTTCCCAACCCCCAATTTTACACTTAAGATGCGGCCAGGGTCAGTGCATGACCTTCACATTCACTTCATTTCATGGAGAGATGAAATTATGCGTCTATTTACTCTCACCCTTGTGTTGTACAGGTTGCAATCTGAGGTTGAGGGTGAAAAGCAAATGATCAGGTCCCGGTGTTGCAGGGTACCTGACGACAGACCTCCACTTCAGCTACTTCAGTGTAGTAGTAGCGCTGGATAGCCTACCTTATTAGATAGATCCAACTACTCCATACACCTCAACACCTAAGGCACTAAACTCCGTCTAAACCGCCAATCATGGTGAATGGCGGGTCTCGAATTGGATTTTAGCCTGGCAGATGGTAGACGGGCCATGTAAGCACAACGTGTCGCTATTTTTATGGTTTTCTGGTTTCTATTTTTCTTTTTCCTTCAACCAGCCATTGCCGGGCGGAATGCTGCCAGGGTGGCACGGCACTTGTCATGAGCCTTATGGACAATATTCAGCCCACATACCGAAACCTTTTTCGCCTCCTTCGGTGTGTTGTCTTCATGCAACCTCTGTTGATGTGCTCTCATTTCCAAGTTACTTTTGATTCCGCTAGGGTCCATTTCGAAATAAGCTTCTTGTTGGCCACAAAGTCAATTCTTCTCTTGTACTTCTACGATCTTCCTCTTGCACCCAGTGCATCACGTGGCGATAAGATGCCGATCAAGGGATAAAGGATCCGCGTTGCTTGGACCCAGCCCGACGAACGGTGTCGTTCACATACAGTGAAGTGATATATGCGCAAGATGGGTTATATCTGGAATTTTGACATCGTGGTCTATGAAATAGTAGACGCCTCTTCAAACAACTCATCGTCATCGCGCTCCTGTCCATAAAGCACTTCGCAGACTCCGCCTACTGGCACATCCAGCACAGCATCCGTCCCTTCACTCCATATCTCTTTCCAGTTAACCTTTCGGTTCTGCGGCCCCATAATTTGATACGATGTCGCGCCAGGTCTCATCTTCGCAGCTCCACCAGGTCTTCGCCTGCCCTTGCCATCAATGACGGCGACATTAGCCACCTCATCCACGATATTCTCCATGCTATTCATCGGTAGCGTCAGGTACCCCGTGTTGTATGATGCCAGGGCAACGTATATGTAGATGATGGACATCACCAGCCATGAAGGAAAGGCCAATGACCACCATCGATTCGGATAATAGTATATTCCAAGCTGGTGTAGAAACGGGGACGGCAGGTAGGACCAAAGGATGTAGATCACTGCGTGCCGGAAAGTGTTAGCATGTCCCTGAGCAGAGTGCGCGCTAGATAACAACTTACGGAAGGCTAAAGAGGAAGCAAGATATAGGACAAATCCATAGTATTCATATGTCGGCACCTTCGGACTGGCCCTGGGAACAGTCGTCGCGCGGCGGGCAGATTTCGCGACAGCAGCCTCCGTATCATTCGGTGTTTCCACATCCGAGCTGTCAGGGGTGGTAGGTCGAGAAGTAGTCGTGGAGAACGGCGGTCGGAGAAGGGAAGTCAATGATGGAGACGGGGGAAGCGGAGTTGGGGGTCTATTGTAGAAGGGTGGAGCAAAGGCGTTCGGCCCATGAAGGGAACTCGTGGACTGGCGAAATGGGTGATGCATAGAAAGACCATCTTCCGGTGACTGCTCCTCCGAATCCGTAGATGCATCCGAAAAGGCTTGATCCTCTAGCGAATATTGCGATTGAAAGTCGGCATCATCTTCTGCATTGATATCTGCATGAGAGGGTGAGGTAGGATTGTGGTCATCTTCTTCGACGTAGCCATCGTTTTGCGAGCTCAGTGTGGTTGTCGCAAGGTCATCGGCGGGGAGCGGCGGGAACGGTTGCTTGGGCTCGATCGAGGTTATCACCGATGGGGACTCTGAATTATTTCGCAAATATCTGGAGTTCTCATCTTCTTCATTATCGAGAAGTGACATGCTCGCGAATGTCTGGTCACGATCAGACACAGCTCATACGTAAGGTCAAGAGGAGTAGTCGCGATATTGGTTATCGGCAAGCCTCCATAAAGCATATACTGCCGTCATTCACCGCTTATAGCCAAATCAAATGTCACAATCAACGTCCATCGGTGCAATGGGAATGGATGATTACATGGAAATTCAGCCCTTGTTGGAAATTCTTTACTTCTCTTGCATGGTCGTATGAGTCTCGGCTAGTAGCTGGTGATAATTTCTTCTCAGAAGATTTCGCTAGTATGTGTATAGTATTTTTCACCGTCACATTGGATTGACTAAATATTATATATATAACACTCATAAAAGGGATTTCTCAAACATCAACATCGACACTCCGTTCAGAATGATACTATCCTGGTACTTTAAGTCTACTAGGGATTGTTCCCATTACCATACTTAAATACAGGCTTACTGAATTTGCACGCATACGGAAGGCTTGGTTGTACGTTGATGGTGCCGAATTCTGATCCCAAGAGGGAAGCTTGAACCGCTGGGATAGTTGTAGGCTCCAATTACCGAGTTAAAGATTCCCCATACTCTCTATACAGGAGATCATAAGCTTTGAAGACTGGCTTGAGTGCACATTATGATACGATGTATTGTGGTTATCGGTTCACAATCTAGATTCCCACATAGCCACTGACTTGTTGCTGCAACCTCGGGCAAGAGCGTGGTAAATCACTGGGAAGGTGATATTAGTGCACATCATGATTGATTTCACTTTTGGAGACCACGGCCATGTTGACCGACCAGGCACTGGGACTCAATCCGACCTAGACTGACTTTGCGCTTCTAGACCTTGACGGTAATTGCACTGCAGGGTCAACCAAGACACTCAGTGATATTCCAGCAGACAGTACGACTGGCTAGAGTAGCCGTGCTGTCCCACGAGCAGCTGCAGTGAAAGAACCCAATATTGAAAGGCGCGCTGGAAGGTTTGCTTTCAAAGCTGGGACACATGATAAGCTGACAGGCTCTTCGAGTCAGCCTCCCAAGACATTGCATTCCACGGATGGAGTACCGCTTACCACCTTCCGTAATCATTCAACCTGGCTACTGTAATTATACTGTGGCGCGTTGCCTCGAAACGAGCCCTGCAACGAATCATGGCCGGCGCTGCTGGAAACATACTGGGAAAAATTCTAAAGGATGGATGAAAGCCAACTACTAGAATTACAGCGAGACCAACAAACACAGCAGAGAGGTTATCAAGACCGGGTAGTTGCTCCTAAACCTGAAGCGAAAATGGCGATAGGAGCAGCCGCAAAGTGGACTCTGATATTTCACGCTGGCAATGACAGCTCCACGATTGGCAGCGCTGAGAAATATTGATTTGATTAGACGCTGCCGCTCCTCCTCAACTGCTTAGGTGAATGAGCACGAATAGCAGCCTGTTCATGCCGGTACTGGGCAATGAGATAAAGAATAAATAGAAAAGTAAGCCAGCCAGGATCTGCCCCCTTTGTTGGGGTACAAAATATTGACAACTGCAATGATACTTGAGACCATGTGTAGTGACTGCAGCCCTGATAATCCAGTCGTCGACTATGGCCGGTTTCGATGCTTTAGCGGTTAGCTTTTGCGGTTAAGTGGAGTAGTCTTCTTGTTACCCGAACCTTGTGGGTGCGAAGGGGTAATAGTGTCAAATGAAGCTTTCAAGGTGCCTTTGGCGTTGACTGCAAGATGATGTAACCACCATTATCGGTCTATGTTTCTAGTGACTTGGGTTTCACTGCCAACTGCTCCTGTTTCATAGATTGTTTTGCGGCCTCCTTACCTGTTCGATCTCATCTACGCTCAAGGAGGTTCTTGCCCACAGCCTTTGTCGAGACAGTCTTTCGAGGATGACCTATATGTAGATGGAGATATATCCCAAGGGCGCTAGTGGTGTACCCTTATTAAGCTGCCGAGATAGGCTTGTGGAGTATAGCAATGGGCTTCCCGGACTATTGGTATGGCAACTTGTTAAAGATTTCAGCTAGGATCGCGCGGGGCCGTAGGCATATACTTATCGAGAAAGCAGCTTGTGGTCACCATATAGCCGACTACACACGGCTATCAGCTTAAGGCATCAAGCCACCAAAAGCTTAGCGTAGTTACTCCCAACCACACCTGGGCTTTGCTGTGCTGGCGCACGCAAGGGATACCTCCCCGAGACCGCGTGGAGAAAGACGGTTGGTGTGCCCTTGATGCTGTAACACCAGCGAATACCTCTATGTTGGGAACATTTTGTGAAACCATCTGAGAGAAAGTACGACGCGTAGGAGACCTGCAGAGCGCGCGTACAAGTTAGTCTGAAAGGCCAGACCTTCGTGTATGCACGAGATTCAAGGCGATCAAGACGCCGCATCTGTAATGATGCAATCTTTTCTTATTGCTTTTTGGAACAAAGCGCATCACCAAACCAGTTCCTCTCCTAAGGGACGTCCCGTGTTGTAGCTTTCATGTCCTTAACGGGTCGATCTATCCCGTAAACGAACGTACATTCCGCGGCCATCGGAGGAATTCAGTGCAACTAGCGTCGAGAAAAATGTCGCAGCCTGGCAAGAAACAATATTACTTCGTATAGGTAGTACTGACAACCCGAGCTAGTTGCACCGGATTGAACCTACCTTGAAGTGTACTGGGGTTCTTCTTGTCCGATATGGTATAGATGAATAGCGCTGCAACAAATAGGTTTCTGTTCGACAAATGTCTTGGAGTAATCGGCAGTCACACTAATAGTATATCGCTGTGCAAGTAGCTTAAACAAGGCATTGTGCGTGTCTGTATTCGTGGAGCTGCAGTCCTGAGTGTTGCCCTTTGTGTTGTGGTTGTTTGACAGAGTCAAGTCACCGGATCCCCGACGTGTGAAGGAACATCCCCGATGCCCGTTTGGGATGGCGGGACTTCCAACCTCGCTCTCCCTTGTTTCCCTCCCTCAGTCATCTTACATCCCCTCATTCCTGACCATATCTACCTAAGGTGTCCCGCGAAACAGTGTTAATAACTGTGTTCCGTTATTCAACGGGGACAGAG
The DNA here is from genome assembly GCF_003344945.1 of Aspergillus welwitschiae. Taxonomy (NCBI): domain Eukaryota; kingdom Fungi; phylum Ascomycota; class Eurotiomycetes; order Eurotiales; family Aspergillaceae; genus Aspergillus; species Aspergillus welwitschiae. The sequence continues at coordinate 293,733 of NW_020798732.1, forward strand.
CTGAGTATTGGCCCGTCAGGCCATGATCGACAGTGGACGATCGGAAGGACAGTACGGAGTAGTTGGAAGTTGGAACATCGCTGTCGGCTTTGATTTCCAGCCAAAGAAAATTGCTCCACGTCTCCCTGATCTGTGTAGGCATCCTGCGCCAGGCACTGCAGACAAACAGCAGCTAGCAATGTGGGGAGACTATGCTCTTCTGGGGTTACAGGGCATGGCCTCTGTCGGTCAACCATGCGGCAGCAAACCCAATCTAATTGCACGGTGAACCAGACATTGAACACGGCATCTGTGCATTAGCCAGTCAGTGCAGAACTTGACATCTGACAGTAGGACGGCTCAACTGACGTCGGTCTCATGCAGTGGGACTGGAAATGATTTGGCATACGCCGGGGCTAACACCTCAATAGCATCGGGACTACGAAGCATACTGATATGGTGTTGGGACTTTGGAGGGGAGGATCTGGTCATGCAGATGGCACTAGGATGATCCATGGTTAGCAAGTTTTAGGGCGCTCGGCGGATTCCCGGGAGCTGTCTCGGTCTTTTGCCCACAAGCTGTCCTCCGGATGCGATGGAGCGCCAGGAACAGGATAAGTTGGGTCTCCTCCCAAATGGAAGTGGCTTTTACTGTTTAGATACTTGATATAGAAAACTACTGCATGTCTCAGTGCAACTTCAACGTGGTACTCTGGTGTACGGCTGAAACCTTTGGTTCAAAGGAGCCTAGACATCCCTTGCGGAGGCTGGAGGGCCAGACGGAGCTGTGATATCGCTGATCGGCGGGACCCATCGTCTATTGGATAGCCTGCCCTCAAGCCTATGGGACTAGTGAAGATTAGCGACTGTGGTAGCCTTCCTGCAGCCGATCTCATGCGCGTTCCGCAAAAGGGGGTGTTTGCAAATTATCATTGGGCCTCGACTTGCACTTTTGGGTTGTCCAGTGTCCATGCCTCCATGGGTCCCGACGAACTCTTAATCTGGTTCGCAAGTAAAATTTCTCGACCCCTGGCTTCCGGTTGACATGCTGTGTGTAACTGCTCCATAACCCAGATTGATTGCGTCCGCGTTCCAGCGCCCACGCACCGTGCCCGACGGCAAGTGGATCAAAACCTACAGTCGGTCAGTCGCTTAATTGTCAAGTGCCCGGAATTACAATTTAGTACTTCTGTACGGTGGTCTTCGCCGAGGGCAGGGCGCATAAGCGAACCATGATTGGTGATGGCTGATTAAAATCCACGATAAACACTCGCACATTCCAAACAATTGGATTTCTTGGTCGTCCAATGATAGCCCTGTCAGACAGCACTAGCGCATGCTTCAGCCTGTCGGGGCCAGTAGTAGTTTTCACTTGACACCTTTGAGTGACAGGTCCGACAGGTTTCTTGCTCGTGATTCACACACCATGGAATCCGCGACTGTGTGGAGGCAGGGGCCTTTTCCCAGAATAAACAAGACCTGTACGAAGTAGGGCTAGCTATATTACTTATCTACGCCGCCGCCCTTAATCGGACGCCCTTGCCTGCTTTCCACTAAGAGTGGCCAGACGAAGGCCGTCTGAGTTCACAGACAACCACCATGGCCTACCAACGAGCTCTCAAGGTCCTATTTACACGGGATATCCTCGTATGTAGCAAACTGAATCCTTTTTACCTTCCAAGATGTTAACCCTAGGCCGTTCCAGAATCCCGACAATGACCCTAATATCGGTTCATCACGGGGAAATGCGTCCTCGACGACATCCGATGCGATGTCGGATCTTGGCCTTGGAGGGGATTCGACTTCCCTTTCAGCATTCTTGACCACACTGATACCAGCGTTGGTGATCGCTGCGTTTTGGTTCGGTCTCTTCTTAATCTGCCGGCGAACCCAGCTGCGATGGTACGCACCGAGGACTCACCTGCCATGTTGGCACCAGCAGTACGTTTCTCGTTGTCTGTCCCCTATTCCACTAGAATCTGTCGCTAAGATGCGCATAGTGAGCGTGCCCCACGTTTACCTTCGGGGTTTATCAATTGGTTCGGCCAATTCCTGAAGATCTCCGATGCTCAGGTCCTCCGACATTCCTCCATGGACGGGTATCTTTTTCTCCGATTTTTACGCGTGCTCTCTGCCACATGCTTCACTGGTTGCGTTATAACCTGGCCAATTTTGCTTCCAATTAATGCCACGGGTGGCGCAGGGAATACCCAACTGGACGCCCTAAGTTTCAGTAATGTGACCAACTCGCAGCGTTACTATGCACACACAATTATAGCGATTGTCTATTTCAGTGAGAGATCCCTCCAGTATAATGGATGAGCGCCACGGACTAATGTTTTGTGTTGAAGCCTTTGTTTTCTTTGTGGTCACTCGTGAGAGTATCTTCTATGCGAACCTACGCCAAGCATACTTCAACTCCCCGGCCTACGCGGAGCGTATCTCTTCGAGGACGGTCTTATTCATGTCCGTACCGGAGGAGTATAAGAACGAGAAGACGCTGCGCCAGGTTTTTGGAAACAATATTAACCGAATCTGGATCACGTCCGAGTGTAAAACCTTGGACAAGAAGGTCATGGAGAGAGCAAAGCTAGCCTACAAACTGGAACATGCTGAAACAAAATTGATTCGAGCAGCAAATTCAGCGCGGCTGAAAGCCATCAAGAAGGGGGTCGCCCTCTCGAAGCCATGCCTGGATTCAGATAGCTGCGAAGAGTGCCAATCGAACACTTCCACAACATATCATGGGATCAAAAGACCTACTCATCGTGTTAAGATGTTCGGCAAAAAGGTCGATACAATCCGCTGGTTACGCGCTGAGCTGACGAAGGTCATTGAGGAAATCTCTATCCTCCAGAAAAAGCATCGCAATGGAGAAATGAAGAATCTTTCTGCCGTTTTCATCGAATTTGCCACTCAAAAGGATGCGCAAGTTGCTCTACAGACCGTATCCCATCATCAGCCACTTCACATGACGCCTCGTTTCATTGGTATCTCGCCAAACGAGGTCGTTTGGTCAGCTTTGAACTTGAGCTGGTGGCAGCGGATCGCACGCCGGTTTGCGGTTCAGGGTGGCCTTGCTGCCCTCGTTATTTTTTGGTCTATCCCATCTGCCATGGTCGGAACGATCTCGAACATCACTTATCTCACTAGCATGATCCCATTTCTAGGCTTCATCAACAAGCTTCCGTCGGTCATCTTAGGTCTTATCTCTGGTCTACTTCCTTCCGCTGCGCTCGCTTTGTTGATGTCTCTGGTTCCAATCATTTGTCGAGGTACGACTTCCCCACTTGTTCGTGACCTGCAGCTTCTAACCATTACACAGCCTGCGCCAGAGTCTCTGGTGTGCCGTCGACGTCGCGTGTGGAACTCTTTACCCAGAGTGCACACTTCTGTTTCCAGGTAGTGCAAGTCTTCCTTGTCACTACGTTGACTTCGGCGGCATCGGCTGCGACTGCTCAGATCATCAAGGACCCTCTATCGGCCAAGGATCTTCTGGCCGAGAACCTACCAAAAGCGACCAATTTCTATATCTCCTATTTTCTTCTCCAGGGCCTGACTATGAGCTCCATGGCGGTCGTACAGGTTGCAGGGGCTGTCGTCTTCAAATTCATCACAACATTCTTCGACCGTACCCCTCGACGACTATACCAGAGATGGGCTGCCCTGAGTGGTGTAGGATGGGGCAATGTGTTCCCCGTTTTCACAAACATGGGTGTGATTGGTACGTTCAATTTTGCCTTTTCAGGCTTTTTCTGAGTCTAACATTGTCTTCGCAGCAATTACCTACTCGTGCATTGCTCCGTTAATTTTAGGATTCGCCTTTGTCGGACTCTACCTTGTGTACCAAGCATATCGGTACAACTTCTTATTCGTTTACGAACTCCGCATCGACACCAGAGGCCTCGTGTATCCGCGCGCACTGCAACACCTCTTGACTGGTATCTACCTCGCAGATATCTGTCTAATCGGTCTCTTTGCCATCAAAGGAGCCATCGGACCACTCATCATCATGGCCCTGTTTCTCATAGTGACCATCCTAGCCCATATATCCCTCAACGATGCGCTGGAGCCGCTGTACTCTTTCCTTCCAGCCAACCTGGACGTCGAAGAAGAGTCGCAGCTATCCAAAGCGGAAGCAGATGCCCTGAACCCCCGCTCAGTGGGCAAATGGGAAGCGGCCTGGAAATGGTTCCACCCTAATCTGTATCGCGACTACGCCGCACTGCGCGGAAAAGTTCCCCGCGACCATGTGGAGATCCGATACACAGAGGAAGAAAGAAACAAGGCCTACTACGAGCCGTGCATCACCGCACGAACCCCGACTCTTTGGATCCCACGGGATAAATGGGGATTCAGCCAACAGGAAGTGCTCGATACGGACCCGTGCATTCCTATCACAGACGAGGGGGCACACCTGAACGAAAAGAACCGAATTGTCTGGGACAAGTATGATCCTAAGCTGCCGCTGTGGGAACTGAAGATTCTTTATTAGCCTGCTCTGCCTTACGATTAACGATTTGATGCTGGATTGACTTGGCCACAAGATTGTGACATTTACTTATCTGCCTACCTATCTATCTATCAACTGAATAATATTAATCAATGAATCCAATCAACTATCTATTCTGTACTATGCTCCTGCAAACTATGGTAAGCAAAATCCCACGTCAACCGCTATCATATGCATCCGGGATTCATCTTTCTTCCCCCGGCCCCCAAACTCTAATTCTAAACAATGCTCCACCCCGGCCAAAGTCTATAGTGTTCCCCCATCCCTTGCAGGATCTTCGATCCTTCGCCGAGACAAGATTGATTGCCTTCGAACCTACGGAGTAGAATAGACCGAATTAAAAGTGGGCATGATCGATTTTGGGGTCCCACTGCCGTTGCTAAGCGGATATCAGTCTTCTATATTTAGTTATTAACATAAGTACCATACTGTCTTCCGCTCTGGCGTCTACTGCTAGGCAACTATACGGATTACATACGTAATAACGTTATGGTGAGTTGAGTAGGAAGTCTTTAACCATGTGTGGATCCATACATATCACATTCTGATAGTAGCTTTTCTATTGACGAGGCGTTTGCAATGAGCTAGTACTAGAGGTTTATAAACATTTAATCTTGGAACAAACCGAGGATATGAGGGATTTACGGGCTTTGATATGGAAATTGAATATCCACATAGGCTGAAAATAAAAGAGTGAATTCCCTATGTCCTGTATGGAAACGCTATGTATTATTCATAATAATGAATACCATTTGCTCAGATATATATCTACCGGAATAGAAAGACACCCAATACCAGATAAATCCCGATGGCCATAGTGGCCTCATATCGCGCTCGTTAATGATTGTGGTCGTAGTAGGGCATGATAGACATTAAACCCCGCCTGGTTGCAAGGCGGTTACATAAAATACATAAAGTCATGTACATCGTTGGGGACCCGAAAGTACGGGCAGACTGTCTAGTCTTGCAATGCAAGCTCACATCACGATGCAGTCTTTGGGTCGGTCTCTTGTGCGTTCCGAGGGTCCGGTGGTGAGAGGCACACCTGGAGGTCGTCTCCCCTGTTGGGTTCTTTGGTACGGAGACGCATTAGAGGAGTCTGTGAAGTTGGGGCTCCGCTGGGGCGACGGGTATACTGGACTTCTCGCTGCCTGCTCATATGAAGGCGGGGGAACATCGTCGTCATCCGTCGGCCGGATGGTAGGTATGTTGGACTGGGAGTACCGGGCAGGACGCTGACTTTGCCTTGAGGAGCGGTTTTCAGACGCAACTGTGGCGTATGAAGCACTGCTGGGGTTTACAGCACTTGATGAACGGTTGCGAGTGTATGCTGCCCCGGGTGCTAGCCCCGATGATGGCGGGTGGGAGACTGAAGCTCGCTGGGAAGGGTTTCTGTTGGTCGAATCTCTATTGGTCGTGGCATTGGCTCGTTGCTCTTCTTCTTGGTACTGGAGAGCGAGCGCGTAGGCGTAGTCTGCATCGGCCTGTTCCTGGGGAGTCATGGTGCTGCTACGCTGTTCCTGTGGCTCGGGAGGAAGGCCGGTATTGCTCGATGTTCTTGGGCCCGATGGGTCAGAAGGGGGAGGAGCGTCATGGCTGACAGGGCGAAAGTCTCCGGAAAAGAAACCAGCTTCTGAACCATTGACGTCGACAAGACTCTCCCATACAACCTCAGCGTGGCTGGAATAACCAGCATCGGTAACTAGCGTAAAGAGCTGATCGAGTCGGGGATGTTTGTACAGCGTCGAGAAATGATCGTTGCGGAATAGGATCGAGAATGATCCGGGCTGCAACGTCGTTGCTAGATGCTTCAAGCCGAAAGTGCTCAGTTGAGTCGCGTTCTCGAACTCCGTGAACTTTTGAATAGTCTGGATATCACTCATGACGAGTTCTTCCTCCGGCGTCAATGCGTTGCCTCGCATAACGCGGTCTTCCAGATCTTGCTTCCGGAAAGGAAGCAACTGAATATCTTCGTGATACTGACCCACGCGGGCCAATGCTGCATCAGCCTCTGTAGACGGGGCTGCAAGCCATCCGTGAACTAAGGGGACTCCGAATGTTCCATAGAGACGGATATCTTCGGTTTCAAGGAAAGTACCCAGCGCATCATTAGATTCCTGCTCTGGTTAGCTGCTGCGTCCATTAACATGTGTACGAATTACTCACCAAAGTGAGTCGCGGATTGACATTCATGCCGGTATGCAGCATAGTCAGAAACCGACTAAGAGCTTCGATATCGGGAAACTCGTCATCGGGCCCCAGCCGTGTGGTCAATTCATCAAAGAGTGCCTCAATCAGCAACCCTAACGAGATTTGTTCGCGAGTCTGCAAAGCTCTCACAATCGGCGGTTGTGAGTCGTGGATTGTAGAGCGTAGCACAAGAGCATTGACCAGTGCCAGAAGAGGACACGGTCCATTTTTATTCTGTACCAGGATAGGCGACTCGCGTAACTTGCCGGTGCTATCGGCCCAGTTGACGTGTCTGATCGAGTAGGTCTCCGACCGCTGTTCTTGCTGTCGCTTCGCTTCCGCTTCTGACATTGGTCCACTGAATGCTGAATGAGTATAGACGGCACCAGGGCCTTTCGAGCGATCGGGTAAGGGGGGAGCGTTGCCAGGCTTCTCTCGCAAGATTTCTTCCTGTGGGCCCTCTGGCGAGTTAAGGTTGTAGCTTTGAGGCGCTTTGTTTGGGGCATCTGTTTTAGGTGGCGGAATAGGGGCTTCATCCAGTTCAATCAAGACGTGAGAAGAGCCGGTGGTATTGCTGGATATAGTCGCCGGAGTACTCATACTCCTCGCCGGGGATTCCCTGCCCTCGTCATGTAGCTGTGGGGTTGGCTGGAGATACGTTTGTTGACTAGTATACGGTGCACCTGGCACATTCGATGTTCCATAATGTATGCCAGTTTCTTGGCCAGCATATAATTGACTCTGGTCGTGGTATCCGTACGTTTGCGAAGACGCGGGGGGTTGCATCGCAGTGGACTCTTCACCAACCCAGGGAGTCTCTTCCTCGGGCTGATCAAAGAGCGATAAGCGCGCTGTCATCGGGATATATCCCTCGTCTAAGTGGGTCAGCCTAGGCTGCTAGATCAGCGACAGTTGGACAGTGCATACCTTGTCCGAGATGTCCACTAGCACCGTCGTGAAATTGGGACGACTCCCCATATGAGGTGTGAGAATTGCGATCTTGCCATGGATTTGGTTCCGGCGACCTCGGTTTCAGAAAAGGGTTGTTCGACTGTAGCTGCACCGGTGATTGACCCGTGTACTCCCTGTCGGGTCGCCATTCCGCAGCACCTCTCTCTTGAACACCAGGAAAAGAGGTAGATGGAACTTGGTCTGATACGTTTCCGTTCACCATCCCCATACCCTGTGAAGGACTACTAGCTGTTTGCCGAGGAGATGCCACCGAATCCTGGTGATCCAAACCGAACCGCGCTGTGAGCTCGTCCGCCCACGGATTCGACCCGTCCCCGGCCGAATTCCGGATTGGCGACCTCTGCGCCTGTTCCAACGGCATGAGGTCAAAGGCTGGTGAGGTATTGAGATCGGGAGAAAAGACCGATTCCTGAGAAACAACCCGATGAGGTTGAGGAGAGCTTTGAGCCCGTCGCGGGCGAGTCAGGCGTTTTGGCGACGAGGATGAGAGGGATTTGGAAGTCGGGGAGAGTTTGGAGTTGGTGAAGCGGGATCCAGTACGGTCATTCCCTTGAGGAAGGCTGTGGAGGCGTGGCGGAGCTCGTTTTCGCAAGACCATGAGGCGAACTCTTAGTGTACGAGGCCCGGGGTTGCCGAGCTCACGGGGGGATTACAAGAGGGTTGGACAAGCTTGGGGGCCAATAAAGTGCGGTCAAGGAGCCAGTCAGAAGAGTTAGATCGGCAGGCTCCCTCTGATGACAGGTGAGATTGCCTAGTTCGACAGTCTGACGCACGAATGGGCGCCAAAGTGTCGCAGACGTGGTTGGGAGCTCTCGGGGATGTATACGTAACCAGGCAGTGGCTCCGAAAGGGACGATGAGATCAAGATTAGCCAGTATACGCGAGAAACAAAACAACAGCCTCAGCCATGCCTTTTGCAGGGAGGGGATGGTCGATCCTAGGCAGCAAGAAGAAGATGCAAAGTAAAAATTGAGGGAGGAAAGGCACGCGAAGTCAACAACAATGGCGGGAATGACCGTTGAGGGTCACAGGCACCCGGATTCCCTGGCGGAATGAATGAATGGATGCGATCGATGCTCGGGATTGGCGGTGGACCCCTGCCTGTTCTCCCGTTACCGCTGTTACCGCTGTTTGGTGCGGGGATTCGCAATGTGGCTGCCTGCTATTACTGTCTCGTATGGTCACGTCCCCGCTGGCACCGCCACACTCTCCGCGTATTGCGCACCGCCACTTGAAAATGACGTATTACCGCGGAAGAGAGGAAGAACAGATGATCCGCTGCTATACTCATTACATAAGCCGTGCATTATCGCAAGTGATGGAGGGTCCGTGCGCTATCGCAGAAAAAAGTAACGGAAGTCCATCGGAGACAAAAGCTGCTACGTTGGCGGGGTTATTGGCTCTGGTCGCTTGAATTGATCTTTTTGTTCTTTGCTTATAATGCGCTGATTCTTATCCCGTCACATATACGTTCTAAAACCTCCCACATCATGCATTCCTACGTGCGACCAAATCAATTCGTCGCCTTCAAGCTCCCCTCCGAGGCGACGAGGATCCAGAAAGTCGTTCCCAATACGTATGCGCGCAAAATGCTCCAATTTCTCAGGAATCGCACAGTGCTAATTATATTTTACAGACAAATTTCTCTAGGCAAATACGGCGCTTTCCCCGCCAACCAGATCATTGGCCGCCCCTTCTACCTGACCTTCGAGATCCACGAAACCCCCGGACAAGCTGATAGCACCTACCTCCGCATCGTATCGGCGGCGGAACTCCACGCAGAATCCCTCATCACCGATGGCGAAGGCGACGGCGATGATGTGGAGGTCAATGAAGACGGCACCCCGGTGCGGTCGAATCGCGAAACCATCGACGACCGATCCACGCAAAAGTTAACGCTAGAAGAGATTCTGGCGCTGAAGAAGGAAAGCACCGGCGCGGGAAGGGAAATTATTGCGAAGCTGCTCGAGTCGCATCAGGCCTTGGATCAGAAGACGGCATTCTCACTGGCCAAGTATAAGCTGCGGAAGGAGAAGAAGTACATGAAGCGGTTCACAGTGATTCCGTTGGATGTCAGTCTCTTGACGAACTACATGCTTGAGGACAAGGATGCAGCTCGGACTATGGAATTGCGCGACGAGCTCATCGGGCTGATTGGGTGTTGGGGAAATGTACACCATGGTGGAAGCACCTCTTTTGACGATACTGTTACGTCGAAACCGAATGGTCGCTATCTGGTTGTTGATGATACGGGCGGTCTGGTCGTCGCAGCTTTGGCGGAGAGAATGGGAATCCTGTACCCTCACGATGGCGAGAATGACCAGGAGCAACAGGACGCCATTGAGCGGCCTGCCGCGGCGGAAGCTGATGAGGCAGAGAAGCCCCAAGACGGCGAAGAGAAAGCCCAGGATGGAGAGGAGCAATCCACGACGACCACACATCGCCCACCCCGTCGGCCACAGATGTCCGCTTCAGGAAACACTATCACCCTTCTTCACGCCAACAAGCAGCCTAACCTAAGTCTCTTGAAATACTTTGGCTACGAACAAGACAGCCCGAGCGACACACATCCCCTCTACACAAATCTCAAGACCGTCTCTTTCATGCAGCTGCTCGACCCCATGGCGGACAACATCTACTCCGAGGAGCCGTCAGTAGTACCCGAAGAAGAGCTTGCTACATACAAGGCCAGCAAGCGTAGCGCCTACCACCGCAAGCGCGGGCGTTGGATGCGCGTCCGCAAGGTAGTCGACGAAGCTCGGGCCGGCGGCTTCGATGGTCTCATTATCGCCTCTCTAATGAGCCCGACGAGTATCCTGAAATACACTGTCCCATTGGTGGGAGGCTCGGCACCGATTACTATCTACTCACCCACCGTTGAACCGTTGACAGAGGTAATGGACTTGTATTCGACAGCGCGCAAGAACGCCTACATCGCTCGGAAGCGTGAGCTACAAGAACAGCAACAGGCTGAGGGCCAGGATGAGTCTGGCAAGATGCACCCTGCACTGGAAGAGGAATTCACAGTCGACCCTACCATGTTGCTTGCGCCGACACTGCAGACCTCCCGAGTACGTGTCTGGCAGGTCCTTCCTGGGCGGACACATCCGTTGATGTCGGGACGTGGTGGTGCAGAAGGGTACATCTTCCATGGCATCCGGGTCATCCCGACGCAGGAGATCATCGAGGCAGCTGGAAATCCCGGCCGGAAGAGGAGGAAGGTGACCAAGGAGACAGAGACACCGACGCAGACGCAAACTCCAACTGAGACGCAGACGGGCAGCGGGGATGTGGAGATGACGTCGTGACCTATCTCAGTTCGGATTCTATATTATTACCTTACCTGTAAGATAGCCGGGAATGGGCTGAAAGAATATACCATGTGAACATCACTACATGAAATAAAGAGCTCCGTCGAAGTGATAAGAGGGAGCCATCTGCCCGACAGCTCCAGAATATTCGTCACCGACACCATCGGAAATGATACCAACCAAACACAAAGCAATTGGATCAAAACGCTTCAAGTTGAAATATACACAGAGTAAAAGTGACTAGACACGGACAACAACTAAAGGTCCAGTTTCGAGTTTGTTCATACGCTGAGTTGTGGCAGCAAACAAAAGCACATCCATCTATCTATCAATCAATCAATCAATCATCCTAGAAGCTCTTTCCCATGAACTTTCTCTTGGCGAAACTAAGCCACCACTACACCCTAATTAGCCTCCCATCTGTAATTGCAGGGTAGAAAGAAAGAAATACATACCTTCGAAGGCCCTTCACCACCGGGGTATAATCTAGCATGCAACCGAACCGCAATCTCCTGCCTAACTTGCGAAAGGTACCTATTACAGCCAAATCAGCGCTCTCCAACACAGACCTTAGTCGAAAAGAGCCGAAAAAGAATAAACGTACTGTCTCAACGTCTCCGCATCCTGACGATCGCGGGGCGCCTCAAACGCCTGGTTCAAAGGGAAGGACACGTCACCGGGAATAGCGAAGTGGTCGAGCGCAACGTTGATCAAAGCCTGCAACAGTACCCATTAGCACGCTCACCTCATTAACCAACATCCAACATCGAAAATCCACCACCAGCCCCTCACAACTCAGCACGACAAGGGCAAGCAAAGCATACCTTCTCAGCCTCCCGCATAGCCATACCGGGCTTAACCTTCCCCAAGCACTCGCTGATGAACAAGGTACCGTAGATGAGCATGCGATCGGCGGGGCCATTGATTTCGAAGTTACGGAAGAGGACATTGGCGCGGAAGAGGGAGAGGATTTCGTCGACGCAGTCGTAGGATTCGCTGTCGGCGGGCACATCGGTGGTGTCGGCGGTGGGCGGGAGCGGGGGGAGGGTGTATGCGGGGCCGCGGGTGCGAGTGCGGAGGGGGAGGATGGGGAAGTTTCCTATCAATGGATATTAGTTGGGCTGATGATACGGAGGTGGACTCGAGGGTATGGTGGAGGTAGCTCTCGATGTATGGGGTGTAGCTAGGTAGGTGTATGGCGGGGAGAGTGCGGCGTACCTATTACGGGGACATCCCGATCCTCGAGGAAGATGGAGTGGTATGCCTAGAATGGGATTAGTCAATTTGTCTGGAGAGTTTCATGGAGAGGAAGATAGAAAATGGGACAGTACCGGCATTGCGAGCTGCAGGGAAATGTAGTGCGGGTTATCCTTAGAGCCGGTCTAAGGAAGGAATAGGTAGATACAATAGGAGAGGGACGGAGGTGGATGGAGGCGCATGTCATCACCCGTGCAGGTCGACTTGAGCTGCCGCTGCCTGGGCGGGGAGATTTTCCGGCCCGAACCTCTTTACGCGCTACGCGTCTCTCGTGTATTTTGGATAGCTACAATCACTTTACTTTTCTTCGTTTGACATATCTCATAACGAGATAAGCCTTTATATCAGTGACTCGGCATACTGCCCCTTCAATATCAACATCATGTCCGACTACGAGGACTCAATGGACGTGGACGTCCCCTCCAAGAGCGCAATTCAATTCAGCTCCGACAACACAAGTGGAAAGGCAAAGCGAGTAGCAGCAGATTTGCCCGTTGAAGCTCAAGATAACCTGCCTTGGTACATCCCCTATGTTTACAAAGCCTTGCGACATTTTCTAACCATCAAAATACAGGGTAGAGAAATACCGCCCCAACACCCTAGAAGATGTATCCGGCCACCAAGACATCCTCGCAACAATCAACAAATTCGTCGAAGCAAACGTACATCTCTCCTCCAATTCCCTCAATGATATGCTTAAGCTAACGGGGTTAATCAACCTAACAGCGCCTCCCCCACCTCCTCCTCTACGGCCCCCCAGGAACGGGCAAAACATCCACCATCCTCGCCCTAGCCCGCCGAATCTACGGCGCAAAGAACATGCGCCAAATGGTACTGGAACTAAACGCTAGTGACGATCGCGGTATCGACGTCGTTCGAGAACAAATCAAGACCTTTGCCAGCACAAAACAGATCTTCTCCATGGCACCTTCATCCACCTCCACCTCCTCCTCGACCCTCGCCTCCTACAAACTCATCATTCTCGACGAAGCCGACGCCATGACCGCAACGGCCCAGATGGCTCTCCGCCGCATCATGGAAAAATACACAGCCAACACGCGGTTCTGCATAATCGCCAACTACACACACAAGCTCTCTCCGGCACTTTTGTCCCGATGTACACGATTCCGGTTCAGCCCGCTGAAAGAAGCAGATATCCGGGTATTAGTGGACATAGTGATTGAGAAGGAACAAGTGAATATCCAGCCGGAGGCGGTGGATAGTCTGGTGCGGTTGAGTAAGGGAGATATGCGACGGGCGTTGAATGTGCTGCAGGCTTGTTTTGCGAGTAGTATACCGTTGCCGATGAAGAATGCTCCGAAAGATCAGGAAGCTAAGGAGAAGCCGGAGGCGGAGGTTATCACGAACGAGACGATATATGATTGCATTGCTGCGCCTCATCCGTCGGATATCGAGGAGATTATGACGACGTTGTTGGCGACGAGTGATGTTACTTCGTGTTTGAGTACGATTAATACGCTCAAGGCGAATAAGGGGTTGGCCTTGGCGGATATTCTTGCTGCGCTTGGGGATCAGTTGCAGAGGCTGGAGGTGCCGGCGCAGACGAGAGTGACGTGGTTGGAAGGGTTGGCGGAGATTGAGTGGCGGTTGGCCGGGGGAGGATCGGAGTCGATGCAGACGGGAGGGTTGGTGGGTGTTGTGAGGAATGGGTGTGAGTTGATGGGGAAATAGATGCCCTTGATGCGCAGAGGGTTCGGATGTGATGATATCGTACACAGTATAATCAGTATACCAGACATGCATGTATTTCTCATCAGCTGTAACCCCCTCCAAGCGCTAGAACAGAGCCAAGGGCCCAGAATTGGCTGCGGTGAATGGGACTTCACCTAGGCCATTTATATACAGATATAAATCCTGAACATTCCAGCTCAACTCTTCCACTCCCACAGCAAATATAAGTCAACTACTTGACCGATCTAACCTCCATACAACAAGCCATAACAAACACCACGCCCGCCATCCCCGCCCCAAACACAAATGTGACCCTCAACCCCCTACTATACTCCTCTGCAATGAGACTTGCATACTTCTCCAACCCAGTCCCCACCAAACTCGTTGCCCCTGCATTAATCACACTCTCTGGATCCAGGTACGGCGTGATAGCTTCAATACTCTCCTTCAACTTATTCAAGAACAAACACTGCGCGATACCCAGGGACAGCGCGATGCCAAACTCCTGCGAGAAAGACATGATAGCTAGTCCGACGGACGTGTCTTTCTCCGGAAGGATAGCTTGGACGGCTAGAAAGGGCCCGGAGATGCCCAGGCCGATCCCAAAGCCGAGGAGAGCGAGAGCAGGGATCCAGAATGTGGCTGGAGTGTCCTTTTCGAAGTAGGTCGTCATGATGGCACCTGCCAGGGTGATGAGTCCGGCAGGGATCATAAAGATCACGTAGTACCCTATGTATGTTATGGCGTAGCCGGAGATGACGCTGGCGAGGAGGATGGATATTACCATTGGGAGGAGCATGAGGCCGGATTGCAGGGGGGTAGCGGATCTGACTACTTGGAACCAGAGGGAGAGCTGTGAGGATTGTGAGTGAGTGGATGGGTAAGAACGACGGTGGAGGGGGAATCTCACGTAGTAGGAGGCAATGCCGTTCACGGCCTGAAGGGCTAGACTGAACAGGGCTCCGAAGAGGATTGAGCGCTGTTTTAGGAGTCGTAAAGGAAGCATAGCGAAGTCTTGCTTCTTCACCTGTACGAGCAAGAAAACGACAAAGAAGATGGGTGATATCGTTAGCAATGCAATGATGCGGTCATTGCTCCAACTGTAGGTGTCTCCGCCCCATTGAATCGATAAGAGAAGGGTTAGTAGGCCTGCTGCGAAGAGAACCATTCCGGCGAAATCTATTTGCTTGAGGCGTTGAACGTGGCTTACGCCGTGGGTGGTCCTGCCCGAGGGGCTCTTGAATATCACCAGAGTGGTAATGGCAGGCAGGATGGAGCCTATCACGTTAAGGTAGAAACACCATCGCCAGGATAAGGAGGAAGTGATGGCACCGCCGATGATAGGGGCGATGGCAGTCGCGCAGAACTCGCTTGCGCTGATGGCTCCGATGTAGATGGGACGTTTGTTCAAGGGTCTAGTCATGGAAATGATCCTGCTGCTTGTTAGACTGTGAACTTGTGTGAGATGTAAATACTGACACCATGCAGCCCTGGCTTATACCCGAAAAGCCAAGTCCGCTGATGACGCGCCCGATGATGAAGACCAGCGAGGAAGGGGCAGCGCCGGAGATGATAGCGCCAGCTTCAAAAACGATGAGGTGAAGTAGAAATGCCCATTTTACGGAGAACTGATCGAATACTCTGCCTTGAAGAAGCTGGGACATGCTGGATGCCAGCCGACTGTTGGATATTGTCAGCTGCTGGTAACATGAGTAATCTAAGCAATGGTGATTGTTACGACTCACAACGCAGACCCATACCACCCAACATCAGCGATGGAGTGGAATTCATCCGTGATTTTGGGCACTGCAGTTGTTATGATAGTTTCATCCTAAGACCTTTTAGAGACCAGCTGTGCTCTATCAGGAAGGATGGACTTACCAGTCCCGTCAAGAACACAGTGAGCACCAGGGAAGCAGAGATTAGAGCGAAGTGGAATCCATGTGGGTATACTGGCTGCTCTTCACGGGGACCTTCATCTCTAACTTGGGCATTGGAATCGATCTTCGATGCTGGAGTGGCCTCTTCCACCCTTTCAGTCAAGACAATCTCCTCTGTCATCGTAGCCATGGCGCATAGATGCACTCATACCCCTCATAGCAGAGATGAGAATTAAGTGGGTTGTCTAAATGTCCAGACAACAGGCACAGACAGCCGCACTTAAATCCGACAAGACCTGTGCGGCGTAGAAATTACTCATTTGCCCCAAGCGCCCGGAGCCTTGTTCTAATTGCGCCGCTCTGCTTTTATCAGCCAGCGTGGACAACCTATAGCTGGAGATAACATATATCTCGCAGCCTATTTTTGACAGGGGTTTCGGCACCGGTCCTGTCCACTAGACACTGCACCATCCAACCAGACGACGAGGTGATCAGATCCTCCGGATTCTCCGATGGTACTCCGGAACTTCAATGTCGTCAGCCACCACTCAGGCCTCCTACAGGACGCATCGATCAGGCAATAGCAATCCGATAGGTTGAGGTAGAAGGGGAGCATGAGGCTCTTGTACATACGGTAGATACTAGCCGAAATTAGTCGAAATCATAGCTTTTGTCTGGTAGCTATTCACTTACGATACTATTGCTCTCTCATGGAAGGGACGACTATCCCGAGGTGAGAAGGATCGATATATTTTATGTGTGAGGGTAGGACATGCAAGTAGATAGTTAAAGAAGGTTGCCCAGTTAAGGTGCTGGAAATAGTCAAATCTGGAATGGGCAGGCACCGCCGGGGCTGACAACTGGGCATGCATCTATCATTGAGCGAGCAAGGTAGCCTATCTCAATAACTCGCCCACTGCGAGACACAATTACCCAAATGAATAAAGCGTTAAATTTCAGCAGGGTTTAAACCTACAGTAAGGTCGTAGCGCTGGTAATCATGTTTTCATAATGATTGAGAGATGCAGCCATCACAATCGTCAGTGTTCTAGCAGCATAGCTAGCAATGAAGAATATCACAAGCTATGCTGCTTCACTATCACCCCCCTTCTCAAACAACTCTTCAATCCTCTCCAGACTCTTTCCCTTAGTCTCCGGCATCAGCACACAGACCGCCACTGCCACAAGTGTCGAGAACCCATACAAGAAATACGGACCTGAAGGGGACCGATGCAGAAACAACGGGGCCGTAAGGGTGACGACAAAGTTCACAATCCAGTTGGCCAGCAGCTCTACCGCACATACCTTTGCCCGGAGTCGAGTGGGGATAATCTCTGAGGCGTAGATCTTGCCGACCTATAGAGAACCACATCAGCAAAATAGTCTGTATGACTTGAGGAAAAGTACGAACCACAGCCCACGACCAGGAAAAGTTTGCCACAAAGATGAATATTAGCACGACCACGGCCCATTGAGCAGAGTGAGAGTCCAAGGTGACAGCATCGTGGGTTGTGTGACCGTAACGGGCATACAGTGCTCCAATGACGATGAAACAGATGGCCATCGCTGATCCCCCCGTGATCAAGGGCTTACGGCGCCCCCATCGGTCTACCCAGATCTGGGCGGGGATGGTGAAGACTAACATCACAATCCCGATGATGCCAGATGACAGGAAGGAGGCTTTGGTGGATGTGAAACCTGCCTGTTCAAAAAGAATGGGTGCATAGTATAGTACCACATCGATCTATGGCCAATCAGTCCAATGTCTGGCTAGCCCGGTAAAGAAGCATGTGTTCAGTAGGCAAAAGAAAGATGATCTGAACTTACCCCTGTCAGCTGCTGAAAAGTCATTAGAAACACTCCAAGCGATGTACGACCAATGTACTTCCGACCAAATATCTCCGCCATACTAGCAGTCGCTCGCTGCTGGTCAGACTGCAGACTATCCTGAATCTCACGTAGCTCCTCTTCCACCACAGGTTCAGGGCGCAATTTACGCAAAACCCGACGTGCATCTTCGTTGCGGCCGACCTGTACCAGCCATCGAGGCGAGAATGGCAGGAGCAGCATCATGACCGACAGGACCGCGGCCATGATGGCCTGAATAATAAACGGTACCCTCCATGACATACTCCCATTGAGATACTGTGTCCCATACGTGATAAAGTACCCCGACATAATGCCAAAGACCACGTAGAGCTGAAGCGAGCAAGCCACCACGCCCCGCACATCTGCAGGGGCTATCTCCACCAGGTACACGGTGGTGACGGAAATGGCTTGGCCCATGCCAACCCCGGTAATCAGCCGGGCGACGATCAAGCTAGTGAAATTAGGCGAGCAGGCGGAAATTATGGTCCCTGCCAGTGAGAGCAGGCTGCCGATGAGAATTCCGTACTTTCTCGAAATGCGGTCCGAGACATGGCCGCTCGCCAAAGAGGATGCGGATGACGAAAGGAGGATACAAGCGACGAAGACACCCTGTTGAGTAGACGACAATCGGCCAATAGAGGATTCGAATTGGGGCATTTGCGTGACGGGGCCAATCGAACCTGGAATTGTGAGTTTCGGGGCCATAGCGAGAGGGAAGTGAACAGACCTGTGTCCAGGCCATACAAGAGCCCGGCCAGGGCGACAAGGCCAGCAATGAGGAAAACCTTCCCCTTGGGCGAAACCATCGGACGAGACTAGGGTGATTGAGAGAGACGGAAATAGATGTTTTGACTGAGGAAGAAGACGCTTCCAAGCGATCTCCTTTTTGCATGGGCTTCATTCACCCCCTCTCTAAGGTAGCATCGCCTAAGTTGCTCGTTGACAAATGAAAAAGGTCGCCGGCGTCGGAGTTGCTGGGACAATCTTTTGCGGTCTGGACTTATACCCCGGCCGTCAAGAATGATTTCGATAGGATATTGCAGCAATATATGCATGCTGTGCGCAGCATGATCGACCCAGAGCGGTCAGGTCAGTGCCTGAGCGAGGTGGGATTACCGTTGGATTTAGATTGCAGATTCAGCCCGGAGACACAGGGGGCGGGGAATGGTGCAGTCCAGCTACCAATAACGCATTGAATAGCTCGAATTGAATCTGAGTTGAGGTTACATTCACTCGCATGCTGCCTCTAGCGCTTATGCCGATCACCGCTCGCCATATGGGCCAAGCCTGTACACAGTCACACCTGTCGCTGGGCACCGAGCCGGTCTTGCAAGTCCTCGGGGCCAGTCCCCTTGCGTCTTTGAGTCTCAGAATGCAATTGTCACACACGAAATAAGCGGGTGCAACACACGAGCCTCGTAACCCAGGAAGTTGCGTACCCGTTCTGGTAACACGCATCTTGCCAATTAGAACTATACCCTCAATAGCAGGTCTTACTCATCTCGGTCAGTAAACCACCAAAAATAGGGGATTGCCGACTAATTGCATCGAGGCCGTCACCTCATGTAGAGACGTCAGAAAGACATTGGCGCACTCGGTAGCCAACGATGTAGCCAACGATGTAGCTAGCGGCGACCAGGGTACGCAAGCCTAACATACAATGTTGCATCGTCGCAATAATCCGGTCGGAAAGGGAAACATTTTGTAAGTCATCCGCACGGTCAAGCCGAGGCCCAGACTTAATGTTTACCTTGTAAGGGTAAGTGTACGGATCAGCTTCGACGCAACACTTCCCGTCGGCTAATTTTTGGCTGACGGAGATCATGGCTCGATGGTCTCTGAAGGCCGAAAAGTAAGACCCGTGTCGACGATGGCGAAATTCGTAATGCCTGTGAATGTAAGAAGGTCGCCGAGCTTAGAACCCCAAATATTTAAGATCCTGGGTTCCTTCACGACCGATCAGTAGTAGGAACACTTAAAGCAGAGAAAACATTAATTCCTGACCTAATTATAACCATGGATATCAAAAAGTGTGGTCTGGGTGCAAATGGTATGTTTGTCTTCAGTGTCAAAATCTTGCCATTTAGCTGACCTGTCACTCCAGTCCCAACATTCTATGATCCATCTGACGTCGAGTCAATCCGTGCCTCTGTCTTCAATGATGGTATAGCTTTTGTGGAAGGTTGCGAGGAAGAGGCCTTGGTGGGTCTTGCACACCAACTGGGACAAGTTGTGAGACCGCGGAATGAGGCAACACCCGGTAGTGGTGTAAGTCGAATTCGGTTTGCGTCAGACTTGATTGGAAAGGGATACAGCTCTGAAGGTTCGTCCATAGAACGAGGATAATTCAGCAGACCATAACTGATGTACTCATCACAGAGCTATTTTTTCATACTGATCGCAGCGGCTGGGACGAGCCTCCGCGGATCTTGATGTCAACACTTCGTTCTCAATCAGAATCCGGGGGTGAGTCGTTGCTAGTCGACGGCCAAAGCGTCCTCAATACCCTCAAGAAGCATGATGAAGACCTGTACAACCTCTTCACTAGCTCAAAGCACACCAGCTTCCGTGCCGACGATGGAACGTTCGTGCCACGGGCCATGGTCGACAAGGACACGGGGATTTTTCGCTTCCGGTTCGACGATGGCATCCAGATGTCTGCATCGATGGTTGTTGGCTTTGCCAAGCTGCAGGATATCATTTACCAGCATGCCTATTTCGTAACCTTGCGACCCGGCCAGGGCTATGTGCTGGATAACCACCGGTACCTGCATGGGCGAGCCTCATTCACTGGTTCACGGGAGCTGTTACGAGTCCTTGTCAAGCCCTCTTCTCCACCCAGCGAAAGGGTAATCTTGTTTGACATTGATGGAACGCTTTGTCGGTCTGAGGCACTCAGTATCGATGCATACTATTCTTGTGTGAGTGACATTGTGGGAAAGGACATCAATCATGCAAATACCCCGGTAAACCTGCACGGACGAACCGATCTTGGCTTGCTGCATGATATTCTGGATTATCACCAGGTGGCCACGAAGGATCAGGTGGTGGAGAAGTTCCTCAAACTCCACCCGCAGTACCTGGAGCGTTCTTTGTTCAGGGGCCTACCATCGGTGATATGTCCGGGCGCACAGGAAATGCTGAGCTGGCTGATTAGGGAAAATGAGAACTCCAGCCTACCGAAGTTCCAATTGGGTCTAATTACGGGCAATTCTCGACCCAACGCGTTGCTCAAGCTCCGTGGAGCGGGAATCGACACCGGCATATTTGACCTCGCTATCTCGTCATTCGGTGACAGTCACCATAATCGACTATCATTGTTTCAAGATTCACTCTCCAGATTGCAGGCCCGCTTTGGTTCGCATATACGCGCAAAAGATGTCCTAGTCGTTGGAGACACGCCTCTAGATGTGGAATGTGCGAAGCAGGCTGGTTGCTCAGTCGTGGCCGTTGCAACAGGGAACTATAAGATGGAGGAGCTTGCCTCGCTGAAGCCTAATTTCTGCTGCAGTCAGTTGATTGAAACGAAGGAATACCTTCTGCAGGCGGCCTTTTAGGCATTACCGCCATTGTTAATATATCTTTGTCACATACACGTTATGAAATGGCCACACACTTTGTATCGCAGGTGACCATATATATATCCGAGTCCATCGTAGAAAAAGGCCTTCCACACGGCCCAATGTGAATTCGTATGAGCTGTAAAATCTCCATATTCATCCGGAGTAGCAGTAAATATTGGTTCATATTGTTCATGGGTGGCCTTCGAAACGAGGCTCCCACCTAACTGCGCTCTGACTCCAATGTCGAGCCAATAATTTCCTGGATTTCCCCGGCCGCGGTACCTGCCAGAACGCCCACCCCAACAATTCCACCATCGCTGGCCTCTCGAAGGAAGACACTCTTCCCTTCACCCTGTGGTCCAGCACTTAGGATCAATCGGTCAATGTGTCGCTGGATCCTGTCTTTGTAGTGAGGGTAGTGCTGGATCACACCACCAGACACGGCCACAACCAACTCCTCTGGACCTTTCCGCCAATCAGGGGTCAATGATTCAGGATTTGGGACTGTATCATTCTGTGTGCTCATTGATTTACCTGGTCCGGAACTCTTATCATCCGTTTCGAGGAGAGATATGCTCTTCAATTTAACCTCGCCAGTGCATGCTAGAAGACCAACTGTCGCTGCAGCAACCAAGGCAGATGATCTCTCTTGAACCGCCGCAGCGATCATACGAACATGTCCAGCAAGCTCAGGGGTCCAAATCCAGTCACTCGAGGATGGTGACGGAAGGTGGTTTGATAGTGCCACGGCCAGATGTTCGTTCGAGGAACTTGAAGCCACCACCAGCGACAGAAAGTCTGTAGATAAGCAGTCCCTTTCGACCAGCTTCTTCGGCATTGATGAGCGTGGGATATTCTTGGCTTCATGAAACCAATCATAACAAATGATGCGGACAAGCTCGCCAATATAACGGCCACCAACCATGTACTCTAGGGGCTGAAAGCCGGGCCGATTTGAATGCTCTTCCAGCTCAGCATCCCACTTAGTCACTATACCGAGCTCCTCCAGGGGTCCGGTTGCTCCGTGAAGGGTCCATTCAGTTGAGACGACAGTTTCATCTGCTTCTGGCTGCTTTTCTCGGATGTGGGCCACTTTTGATTCCTGTAGGTCAGCAAGTTTCATTGGAATAGCGGAGTTACAACCAGCGCCGACGATAAGCCCCATGACCACCCGAGCATTTGGGAGGGCACGTATCGAATATGCCAGAGAAGCTAATGTAGCGACCGTGTCGTTGGTCATGACAGTGACCTTCAACTTCGGCAGACAGTAAGTCTTGCGTCGCTTGGCCGGCATATCACTTGAATCCTGATCTGAGCGCCGGGTGTGACATTCATATCCATCCAGCAAGGCTTGGTGGAGATTTAGCGAGGAGTTCAAGGCGAACCCCTTGCCCGTGGGCATAAGAATGGCCTCATTGAGAAACTTTTGCCTGCTACCGGTTAAACCAATGCCTACATATTCTGCAAACTAGATACGAACTTAGTAGGAAAGCAGAAAGAGATTCCCATGATAAGCTCTTTAGGCGGGTCGCCTTTAGAGTTGGCGAGGTCATCCGCAATGACTTCGGCAATGCAGTCACCGATCCAGGCGAATAGGGACCGGGCTTGGTCTCGTCGTAGCCGCTCTTCGATGGGCCACGCCTTCTCCAGGGTTCGTCTCACATGAGGCTGTCGTCCTACTGGTTGGTCCCCTAGCAGTTCAATGAAGGCCACCCGGAGGTAGGAAAGGCCGAGGTAGACGGCCAGATAGCGACCTGTTTCATGGCCGGTGGGCAGCCGGGTGATGGCGGTGGGGAAGAACTGCTCCGATGAGCTGGCAGCAAGCTCCCGGTATGTATGGGATAGGCGATGGGAGAGGTTGTAGAGTGTGTGGTGGTCTATACTGAGGGGATGCAAGAACTCTTGGAGATTAGGATCCGACTTTCCCATCTTGGCGGATGAATCCTTGAGATAATCAACAGTAACTACTATTTAGTAGTTATGGAGGGAAGCAACCCAAGGCGGGCGGCGGGGACGAGCCGCCGGTGCGTGGCTTTTGCTCCACCCCGTGGCGCTATTCTGCTGTGGTACCACGGGTCTTCATGCAAGGAGCAACTCTGGTAAAAGCCAAAGAAACTACAAAGACTGAGCTAATACTTGATGCTTGCTTTGACATAATGGACATAAGTGACAGGGTTAAATTTCTTTGAATTTCTTGGGTGTGAGTGCGTGGGCGACAGAGGAGCTAGAGAATGCCTGGTTTATGGTTAATGCTCCAACAGTACCTACCAGCGATGCCAAACAAATCGCAATTTTCGCAATTACCGACAACAGTTTACACAGTGAAGAGTGCAGGTGGCTTTTGATGAGAATCTCATGTGTAACATGATTGTAATCGTAGGATTGACTTTGAGCGGGATTAGTCTAATCACCTGAAGAGTCTTATCAACTCCGGGATAGGCACTCTAATAGTATCGTGATATAAATTTTTTAAGGCGGAGTTGAAGACTCCAACTACTAAGAATAACCGGAATCATCTTATGTCACATATTTTCTAGATAACTAGTAACTAGTTAGTAACTACTCTCTCATGAGTAATCAGCGGGTGGCTGGAGGCCTGAAGCTTCCATTCAGACCATTTAAGTCCGAGTAAGCACCGATGCCCCTCAGAACTGGTCATCTGTCAGACAGCATCTTTCTTCCTTAGAAAAGACAGCGTCAACGTTGAAAACTGTAGCATTTCGCTGATCCAACGTCAAACCAAATCCCAACTATTAACCTTCTATTCCGTGCCCTCACAAAATGACACAAAACAAGGCTGCCTGGATTACAGCCCCTACGGAGCATCCGTTCACTATCCGGGATGCGCCGTATCCCACACCAGGACCCGGGGAAATTGTGATAAAGAATGCTGCTGTTTCTATTGTGCGATCAACCCACGGATTTCACTACTATCAGCTAATTTCTTTTCTTATAGAATCCCGCTGACTGGAAAATTCAGTACGATTGGACTTTGCACCCATGACGCAGCGTACATATCAATCTAATTTCCTCCGTAGGACATATGGTGGCCCTTGGCTGAGAAACTGGCCATTTGTCTTGGGCACAGATGTCGCAGGAGTGGTGGTTGATGTAGGCCCTGGTGTGGTCCGCTTCACCAAAGGCCAGCGGGTCGTCGCGTAAGTATTGTGGCCGAATCAAGAACCTGAAGTTACCAGGTTATAGCGAGACCTGCTAAATGCTGTTGCAGATATTGTCACTGTCTAGGGACCGGGGATCCCGCCAACTCGGGATTCCAGTGGTACACCTTGGTAAAGGAAATCACTGTAGCAGGCATACCTGATTCGATTACCTTTGAAGAAGCATCTGTGCTACCGCAGGCTATTTCGACTGCCGCAGCAGGTCTATTCCTCAGAGAAAGCCTTGATCTTCCCATACCCCCTCCTACCGGTGTGAAGCCGACAGGCAAATCGATCCTCATCTGGGGCGGCGCGTCTTCGGTTGGCGCAACGACAATTCAATTCGCAGAAGCAGCCGGTCTAAGTGTGATCACGACTGCATCGACCCATAACCATGAGTTAGTGAAATCTCTGGGCGCAAGTGCTGTATTCGACTACAAGTCACCTACCATCGTTGAGGATGTTGCCAGTGCGCTCAGCAACACGGACTTTATTGGCGTCTACGATGCTATTTCCGAACCTGCAAGTTTCGAGATGGTGCGTGCGGTTCTGGACCGGTTGAAGGCAGATGTTAAGACCATATGTGTTTCGCCATATGATAAACCTACAGAACGGTTTGCTCCGATCTTCAGTAAAGCCCCTTATGACACCTGCTTCTACCCAATCATCTTCTCTAAATGTAACTAACATTCTTCCCCATTTAGTCAGTTCCAACTTCCTCACATATGACTCAAACAAACATGTCGCCGACGGCATTTGGAGAGACTTCGTCTCGGAAGCCTTGGAAAACAGACGCCTCAAACCAAAGCCTGACCCTGAAGTTGTTGGGAAAGGGCTGGAAGAGATACAGAATGCTGTGGACATTCAAAAGAAGGGCGTCTCGGCCAAAAAGATTATTGTCACTCTGTGATCATCGAATGCTAGTTAAGCTTTTTGAATTTGGGAAGTGGCTGTATGGAAAGAGGACAACTACTACAATTTCCAGACCTACATTTTTTTTTTTTTCAAGACCGAACAATGCTAGTAGTACTAGTATACGTCTTTCAGAGCTTTGAGATGGAAGGTAATAGAAGTTGGACTATACAGCTTTAAGAGGTATTATTCTAGTTTACCCAGGAATAGACGAGCCGGGGGCATTCTGCGCCCGCTCCTCGGAATAGTTATCGAAGAAATTCTGGATCATTAACCCACCCGCCGCATCGAGAAACTCGGCATTGAATGATCCGGGAGCATATCCAGACATATTATCATCAAGCCCTAATGCATTAGGTTTGAAAGTTTGTTGGTCGTTCGTAGGGAACCAGAGAGCTCGGAAAGACCCTGGTAGCTGGCTGGAAGCGTAAGGAGCCATGTCGCTGGGGACGGCAATTCCATGACCATGCTCTACCGCATGTTAGTCGCATTCACCTGGGGCCTACGATTCTAATTTCCCGTGTCAAAGTGGTTCGGGACATACCGAGTATGTTTTGTAGCACGTCTCGAGCTCGCAGGGCCATATCATGGGAAGAACCCAGACTCCCCAAACATTTCACAGCGCGTTGTATTTGACATTTCCATGTCTGCGCGAGGCTATGTGCTGGCTCATATATATAGCACGTCGCCTGGACGAAGCTGGCTGTTAGCAGCCAGCAGGTCGCATACCACGTCAGGCCGCGGCGGCGGTTACTCGTTGACTCGAGAAAGCTGCAGATGGAAGCAACACACTCATCTGCGGCGGTAAGGCAGGCGGCGACTGGGCCTGTAGAGGTGGCGAGTTCGGATTTAGCGGCAATGCTTTGGAAAAGAAAGGGGCGGTTGATAACGATACGCAGGTGGAAAGAGCGCCATAGAAGGACTCGACGCGGGATGTCGAAACGCGGCTCTAGGGGAATGCTGAGCCCAAAATGAGGCGGCAGCTCCTGGTACCATGTGTGTATACGCTGCTCGAGATCTGCGGCTTTCTGTTGGGTAGGTAAATGGTGCGTTAACAGCTCTACCTGAACGACATTGGCAATCTTTGCGAGGTTCACTTGCGCAATGAGGCATGAGGTAATAGTCGGGCCGGTGCCACACTCAGGTAGTTCATCCATGTCTACTGCTAGATCATGGTCATCGACATTAGCTGGTAGATGAACATTCACACCAACAAGCGAGACTGCTGGTCGGCCCAGAGTCAGCTGAACGCCTGATACAAACACAAATAGTGTCCACCAAACGCGTCGGCGTATCTCCATTGTGAAGGGCGAAGTGCTAGGCATGCCAAACTCCCGATGCAAGCCAATAGCCAGCGCCATACTCCAGCCGATACCAATCACAATAAAAGCAGCATTTGGTTTGTTGCGCTTCTGCATATAGTTTGCCATGAGAACTATCGCTTGCACATAACTCAGAGATCCTTTCTCAAGAACATCCATTGACAAATGCTTGCGTGCTTCTTTGAAGAATGGTATGTCCACTTTGGTGCCTTGCGAATCTCCAACGAAAGCCCCAATGGCGAGCACAATATTGTACAATATGGGCCAAGAGCCATCGCGTGGCTTTGCTAGGGCACCTGTTCGTTGTTAGACATCCGCTTGTTATTTGCTGCAATAGAGGGCTACCTGAGACGCGAGCACGAAAAGTTCCTTCATGAAGAATGGGATACGCGGGATGATAGAAAGCAAAATAATCATCCAGGTAGCGAAGTACATCCGCCCGTCTCTGCTGTGCTGTGCAGGCAGTGCCACCATCAATGTCGTCGTCGAGGCAAGACAACGGACTGAAGCTGGTCAATGGTAAGTAAAGTGGAAGTGACTGAAGAAACTTGAGGGCTGCTATGCCGGACTGTGGTCCTGTATAGCCTGCCTTGTGCGGATCTACCGTCAGAAAGCCCATGCCGTCGGTAGAGTTGTCAAAGTCCTGTGACTCGTCGAACTCATAATCTTCGGCGTTACTCGGTTCAACAAAACTAGCAGGAGGCTGCTCAGTCGCATGAGTAACGTCGCTTAGGTGCTTCTGTCTGTGGGGGCCTTGCTGGGTAGCAGTGATAGAGTCGTTCTGGGAGCGGACGGTCTGGAGCGCATCCTGGAGATCAACTGTAGGAAGGTAGATGGCCCATGCTCGTTCCATATCAGCTCTCAAGCGCTCTGACTCATTGAGACGTCTATATAAATGAGCATTTTGATGAAGAAACAAGAGTTGAAGCTAGCTGATTTCCTTTACCTTTGTAAAGTCGAAAGACGCTGGGATGGTGAAGAGTAACGACAAGATCTGGCATCCCGGCGACAGTTGTTGCAATTCTCGTTTCCAGAGCAGCGTATTTTGCGTCGCTTGCACTCATCACAAGCAAAGGTCTTCCGAAGAATGCGTCGAGACTGAGAGATGTCCATCGCTATGGGTGTAGTTCAAGGGAAGAATGAGAAGTCAACCGTGGCGAACGGAGATTTCCCCGGGTGACGCCAAGACGGCTCCCCGCAGAGTCTGGGGATACCGACATCTACACATCGTTGCTGAATGGAAACTCGGCTTGGTTCCTGCTCGTGATGGACAAGCGTTATCTATGAGTTGACTATTTTGAAAGGGATAGTCTAGACGATATGCAGAGGAAGCTACGTGTCCTAAGGTAGCAAGATGCCGATCGGGCATCTACTCGGCACCCCGGAAATAGCCCCGATGCGCTACGGCGATAGATCCGGTGCTCTCTGCACGGCTCGGACCCAATGACGTGCCACGGTTTCCCGGACTATCATGCAGGGCATTTAAACGCTGACCTCGCTAAGTACAGTTGGCTGGATTAGCAATCTTCAATACTCGATTTACAAACAATCTGAGAAGACCATCATGTCCCTCAAAGGCAAAGTCGCCATTGTCACTGGCGGAGCCCGCGGAATCGGCGCCGGCATTGTCCGCAGTTTGAGCGAACAGGGTGCAAAGGTATCGTGATCATATAGTATTTTCTGCCGAAACATGATAGTTTTACTGACATTGAAGCAGGTCGCGTTCAACTACGTCTCCCCATCTTCGCGCAAAGCCGCAGATGCGCTTATCGAATCACTCCGACAGAACAACAATGAAGCCACTGCAGTTCAAGCCGACATCACTGACCCAAATGCCCCGAAGATGATCATACAAGCGGCCCTTGAGGCATTCCAGACAGGCCAGATTGACATTCTTGTGAACAATGCTGGCGCGGGTGATAACCGGCCCCTGGAGGAAGTGACCATGGACAGCTATATGCGACTAATGGATGTCAACGTGCGAGCAGTCGTCTTCATGACGCAGGCCATACTTCCATACATTCCCCGCGGAGGTCGAATTATCAACTTGTCTTCTATCTCTTCTAGGGGCGGTTACGCCACCCAATCTGTGTATGCAGCCAGTAAGGCAGCAGTGGAGGGTCTTACGCGGGTGTGGGCAACAGAGCTGGGCCATAAGTATGGAGTGACCGTAAATGCGGTTAATCCGGGGCCTGTTGATACAGATATGTACCAGGCAGCCGGAGAAGTACATCTGAAGCGGATGGAGGAGCAAAACAAGAAGGTTCCAGCCGGGCAGCGATGTGGAACTGTGCAAGATATCGGGGATATTGTTTCGTTCTTGGCTGAAGAAAGGTCCCGATGGGTGACGGGCGATGTGATATGTGCTAATGGTGGGATGTTGTATATTTAGACAGCGTCGTGTTCAATAAGGAATACAATAAAAAGACATGGTTTCCTAATTATCATTTTTGACCGACCTATTGCCCTAGATCTACATACTTCAGGCTCGATACCACGCTTCACAGTTGTGGTCCTTTGGATTCCGAAATTGGAAAGCACATTACCACCCGGTCACCACGGCAGCAAAGTCGCCACAACCCCAACATAATCACGAAGCTCATCACTTCGAGCTGTTCAGGAACTTCACTGTTCTCCGTGGGGAAAGCCAAGCCTCTGACGAAGCCCAGTGGATGCCATCGGGAAAACCCCCGTCGTTTACCACGGCGATAGCTCCGCGAGCCGAGTCCCACAGTCAGGGCTTGTCCCGAACGTCGGCTCAAGGTCGACGAGCTGCTGGCAATTTCGATAGCTGCAGAGAACAATATTACCCGAATAAAACCAGTTCGATGTGTTAATGTAAATTCGCCCTTGTCTACCTCTGATCACCCTGTCTTCCCAGAGCCCAAATTAGAAGGCATTCAGACCTCATGCTGCCAGTATTAATAGACATATGGATAGTAGTCATTCGGAAAAAGATTCACCAAACCAAATCACCAGGAATGAACTGTCATTCAATATTGTAAATAGGATTATGGCTATAGCACAGTGGCTTGCCTCTCGGACAACATTGGACCGGGACCAGGCTAGAAACCGGGGGCCCGGTCGTAAACTATTGGCATGAAAACGAATTGACAGTCAATGCGGGGGCTATCTCTGGGGTTCTGGGGTAATATAAAACGCCTTTCCTTCTTCGTATATGGTGCTATTTTTCCTTCTCTCCTCCCATGCTCACCCGATGGGTTCTTCTTTTCCATCTGCTTCACCTCCCTCCGCCCCCTAAGACATACCTGGTTGTTGTTCGCACAACCTCTACCCTTCACAGACATGTCTGCTCCCTCGACTGGCTGCCACCGGAAGGCTGCCTCTCAAGAGCCTAGCTGTGACCAGATCGAGTCCGCATCAAGCCCAAAGATCCTCACCGAAGCCGATTGCTATTCAGAACTTGGGTTTTCATTCCCAAACATCAAAAAATGGACTATAATCCTCGTCATATTCCTCGTTCAGACATCCATGAACTTCAATACCAGCCTATATTCCAACGCCATATCAGGCATCTCCGAAGAATTCAACGTAAGCAAGCAGGCAGCTCGCTGCGGTGCAATGATCTTCCTCATCTTATACGCATTTGGCTGTGAGCTCTGGGCGCCTTGGAGTGAAGAAATGGGCCGAAAGCCTATCCTACAACTGAGCCTATTCCTGGTAAACATATGGCAAATCCCAGTTGGCATCGCCCCCAATTTTGCCACCATCATGGTTGGTCGAGCGCTTGGTGGCATCTGTACAGCCGGCGGCTCTGTCACCCTGGGCATGATAGCAGATCTATGGGAGCCAGATGACCAGCAGTACGCAGTGGCATGCGTGGTGTTTTCGTCTGTTGGTGGATCAGTCCTTGGCCCGGTGGTCGGGGGTTTCGTGGAAGCATACCTCCCATGGCGATGGAATATCTGGATTCAGCTTATCTTCGGTGGCTTCGTCCAGCTGGCGCATTTGGTACTCGTTCCGGAAACAAGAACATCAGTCATGATTGACAGGATCGCTAAGCAGCGACGGGAAAGGGGAGAGAATGTGTACGGACCGACGGAATTGATCCCTCTCAAGGACCGCTTTTCAGGGAAGGAAATTGTCGGGACCTGGCTTCGACCATTCCACATGCTCCTCACTGAGCCTATCGTGCTGTGTCTCTCCCTACTTAGTGGCTTTACTGATGCTCTGATCTTCATATTCATCCAATCCTTCG
This sequence comes from Aspergillus welwitschiae, assembly GCF_003344945.1. Lineage (NCBI taxonomy): Eukaryota > Fungi > Ascomycota > Eurotiomycetes > Eurotiales > Aspergillaceae > Aspergillus > Aspergillus welwitschiae. The sequence continues at coordinate 324,570 of NW_020798732.1, forward strand.
GTCTCGTGTACGCACAATGGAATTTCAGCACTGTCGCCGTCGGTCTCTCCTTTCTTCCAATCATGATAGGCTACGTTATCACCTGGATCATGGTCATCCCAGTTATCAAACGCAACATTCACGAACGTCGCAGCAAGCCCAACGACGAGAGAGCCCAATACGAATCTCGACTCTGGTGGCTCCTTTACACTGCGCCGTGTCTTCCCATCGGACTTATTGGCTTCGCATGGACGAGTCTCCCGCAGACTCATTGGGTTGGCAGCATGTTCTTCTCAGCCTTGGTTGGTATCGCCAACTTTAGCATCTTTATGGCCACGATCGATTATATGATCTGTGCTTATGGGCCGTACTCTGCGTCTGCCACCGGAGGTAATGGGTGGGCCAGGGACTTTCTGGCCGGTGTGTTGACTGTCCCTGCGACACCTTTCTATGAGAGTATGCCGGCCTTCAAGTCAAAGATGTTTGCGTGTGTATGGTGTGCTGACGTATGCTACAGATATTGGTGGGAAGTATCATTTGGAATATGCGTCCACGATTCTATGTAAGCCACCGCTTGCTCTGTTGCAGCATATTACTAATTCATTATATAGTCTGCATATCCATGATCCTTGTGGCAACGGTATATGTTGTATACTTCTATGGACCAACCCTTCGCAAACGGTCCCCGTTCGCCCAGAAGTTGCTGCATGAGAGGGCAGACATACACGCGTCGATGGAGCACAACAAGTAGTGCTAGCGACAGGCTATTATCAGCGGATGTTGTCAAATGTATAAGCACCGATGCGTGATAAGTGATTACTTTACAATAGGTCGTATACTACTTCCGACTTCAGATCTTGTGCTAGTTGGGAATCATACAATTGCTGGTAATAGGAAGCTTACAGAGATACCAAGCCAACTGTCCATTCCATCTGTATTGCAAATGTCCTTAGCTGGATGCAGTGAAACATAATTCGGCTACATACGGTGTTCTATTCAGTTGGTATAGCGGTGAGAAGCAGCAAGGGTTAAGGCAGTCCATTGACGCAGTCTTACCTTCCTGTTGAACACAATCCCTGTTATTAATACTTTGTGCACCCCCAAACCCATACCATGAAAGCATCAAACTAGATACAACAAGATGAGATTATCTAGCATGCTAATCACTAGATTACGAATAAGTAATTCAAATGAAATAATCTCTTTTACTGATTGGGTCTTCAAGGCCGTGCTTGCTTCGTCACTCCACGAACACAGCCAAGAAGGACGTCAAAAATGCCTCCTCTCAAGCCCTCACTGTCATCTAAGCTGCCTATCTTGTCTTGTAGCCCACTAAAGACACGAGTTTCCTCTGACCTATATAATTCTCTTAGAGGCAGAGCCTCAAAGATCCGCTGACACTTCAACGCAGAATCATGACTCGACTGTCCATAATTTTCAAGTAAGACATGCCGTTGCTCTGTTGAGCACATCTGCAATGCCCGGATAATAACCCAGGAGCATTTATTCTCTTGTATATCTGTGCCGATCTTTCCTGTCAGACGGTGGTTACCGAAAATATCAAGATAGTCATTTTGGGACTGGTAAAAGCTGCCCAGCAGTATAAGGATATCTTGGATTTGTTGGACATTTAGGGGAGTGTCGAGTTGGAGATATTGCAAAGCGATCGAAACTGATAAGTAGAAGGTGTAATACCCTGCCTTCAAGTTGCATATTTTCTCATACTCTGCCATGGTCCAGTTTTCAATGCTGCGTTGTTCGGAAGCGATACCATCGCATTCTTGGCCGATCTCACACAAGAAGGAGACTTCATGGAAGGTCTCCATTATCCTTAAATACGCTGGGTGTGTCTGGAAGTGTTGCTTGAGAAGGAAGAATATTGACGACCTAAGTAGACTACCGTCGTTGACTGCCTTCATACCGACTGATGGTAGTCGATACCAGCACGGCTTGCCCCGGCGAGTGGATGAATTATCCATGATGTCGTCATGCGTCAAGAGATATGCTTGAAGTAATTCAACCAGCCATCCAAGTACACAAAGATCGTGATACTCTTGCTCGGTTACAGGGCGACCTAAGATTGACAAGCCGGTTTGAGGAACAGAAAGCCCGCGCAGCATCTTGCCGTTCGTTGAATTTTCGTAGAAGCACTATTCCAGACAGCATTTTTTAACTCCGTAGATCGCAAAATTAAGAGCCTCGGGCATCTTACCTTCTCAACATAGTTCTTTACTTCCTGAGGTGCTCCGTTCGAAGCAAAATGCTCTAAAACATCAGCTACAAGCTCCGCAAGAACGCCATCAAACTTGCTCCGATCCACCGTAAAGCCCATTATGCTTGATTTGTGGCTTCCGAGATAGTGAAAATCTTCAAGATTCGTTAAAATATGGGTTGTAAGTATTTGTATGGGTTACAAGTAGGCCGGATAGAGAACCCTGATCATGCATCAGTGGATCCGATGGTGCAGGACTGTTGCTTATAAGTTGTGAAAGCATTAGAAATCATGTGGGAGATGTGCTCTTTCCTGGATTTTCAATAGATGTGCACAGGCTTTATAAACTTTGGAGGGAGATTTAAGTTAACTTCCGGCATGCCTTGACACAATGGGTAGTTTACCTGTTCTTTAACACACTCTTGCATGACTCTTTATGTGCTCTGACGTAATCATGGGTATCTTGCCCGAACTATAACAGAGACTTACATACTAATCCCCATATGTACTTGATTTTCTAGGTCTCTTGATGGCCTACTCTTTCCGCTTGAGTGCTTACCCCTCGCTGCCTTTTGCTCACTGAGTAGATTTACTGGCGTGGTAAGTGAGATAGCCAATCCCGTGTCGCCTGCTGCGACCAAATGGGATGTAACGCCTCTATTCGTCTTTGAGTAAGATCGGAATGCAATTGAAAAGAGATTCTTACTCTTCCCTTGAAGTATGGCCACCTGGACCAGAGTACGATTCGTCATGCGTAGAATCATCTGTAATGCTTCCGTTAATCCTATGGGATTTGCCGTTGCTCAGCATAGTCTCTTTATATCTTTATTGAGAGCAGGATCTCCAAGTTTTGTCCTCTTGAAGGGTGTCAGCGACCATCTAACGAATATCTATCACATCGCATCCCACGTACACAGCGTAACCATATTTCATGGCCTCGATTATTTGGAGGGTGTCACGATGAACCATGAGGACCTTCTGGGCAATCACATCACTGAATGGAGTCTTAGGGCTAACAATCGTGTGGTTGTAGTAGTATGTGTCTATCAATGGATCACGTATATCAACTGAATAGTTTCGAAGATCATTTTCACATTGATCTTTCGTCTTGCAGAGTAACCAAATAGAGAATAGTAGTTATGAAAATATTAGCGCCCTTTTCTAGAGATTTATTTACTTTAGTTCTTATATAGTATTATTATTCCCCAATTAATCAACGGCGCGAAGCGCCTCAAAATCAACCATAACGTGCTCCCGATACGCCGGCCTCTCCTTCAGCGCCTCATAATACCTCAGCAGACCCGGCCTCTCCTTCCGCTCAATGTCAATACTAAAGTACCGAAACAGCAGATGCCCGAACTGCACATCCGCAAGGGTAAACACATCTCCAGCCAGAAACTTCTGCCGCGTCAGCTGCGCCTCCGCGATATCCAGAATGGGATCGAGCCCGGTGACTGCCTCGCGAATCGCGATCGGATCCCGCTTCGACGGGGCCACCCGCACCAGCTGCCACCAGATACGCAGCGAGAAGGCCGGGGTGAAGGTGACCTTGGCCCATTCGGCCCATTTATCGATCTGTGCGCGCGCCCGGGGATCCTGGGGCCAGAACTCGTCGGACCCGTAAGCGGATGCCAGGTACCGGTTGATGGCGCCGCTTTCCCATAAGGGCTCGCTGGCGCCGTCGCGGAGGACAGGGATGCGGCCGTTCGGGTTCATGGCGAGGAACTCAGGCGTGTTGTTGCCGCCGAAGCGTTGGCCGATGTCGTGGCGCAGGTAGGGGAGGTTGAGCTCGGCGATGCACCACATCACCGCCTGAACGTTGGAGGAGTCGCGGCGGCCCCAGACTTCGAGCGTGGTGGTCATGTTGTCGATGATAAAGATGATGGTAATGCTGATGGATAGGAATGATGCTGATGGATAGGCCGAGGAGGCGGCTTACTCGGAGGACGATATCGGACATATACCCCGCCTGCGGAATTCCGGGGCGCTGATTGTGAGTGAGTCAGATTACGGTGCTAACTTATTTGGTATAGACGGTGTAGGATAGGATTGGCCACCGCTCCTTTAGCGAGACGGTCAGCTGCATCGTTACCCGGATCGTCGCAACGGCCGCTGATCCGTGGCTTTTGTGAGCCAGCTTGAGGACCAAGCTGATCGCGTGAAATATCCCGATCAGCTCCGCTCTATAGAACTGCAGTATTTTGCCGGAGGGGCGCAGACTTGTCGTGAACCTGTAGATTTCAGCGGAAGCTTCAGATTCCCAGGGTGGTAGGGGCGTTGGCCGATCGTCTCTAAATGGTTGAGGCAGTCTGGGGCCATGCATTTCAAGGGTATGCGCAACCGCGAAGCATGCATGTATTACCCCATTTTGGCTCTATCTTTGGGCCATCTGGGAGACCTCAAGCTTCAGATGACTGCTGGGGAGAGAGTGTAACCAGACGACGACGTGTTCGGCCTTTTGCCTGAGACATAGATGCGTGGGCAGCACAAATGGTTCAGCTCCTATGGCTGTAGTGACTACTGTTCTGGATGCGGACAGGATGCGGATGAATGTTTCTTGCTGGATCGTGTTTTTTGCTTTGCAGTGGGCTGTGTCAGATGGTCGGTGCGTAGGGGTGATGCAGGCGCGCTGGCCGGAGTGCCCTAGGCCGCACACGGCCAGTTTCCCATTCAGCTAGATATTATAATTGGTAACAGTTGAAGAAAGAGGCGGGAAAAAGGTTAATCATAGAGTTAGCCTCATTCATTGACCGTTTATACGTAATTGGGTGTTCAGTTTCAGTGCACCTTCACCCCCGTCACAGGCTTCTCCATGCACCCATCCATTCAATTCTCGATTTGATAGGTCCCATAAGCATCATTTACATATCTATGAGTTTATCAGAACGTGCATATAATTGTGCCCGAACTTCATTTGCATCCAAACTCGCCTTTCTTTCTTTCTTTCTTTCTCTTTTTTTTTTTTTTTTTTTTTTTTTTTTTTTTTTTTTTTTTTTTTTTTTTTTTTTTTTTTTTTTTTTTTTTTTTTTTTTTTTTTTTTTTTT